>NC_048224.1:34421915-34527552 GCF_002007445.2 Ailuropoda melanoleuca | reverse complement strand
ATTTTTAATTTCTGTCAGATTCGCTCTCATTTCTGCCCTTAGGGATTCTATATTCTCAGCAACGCTTTCTCTGATGCTTTTTTCAAGTTTACTCATCATCTTGACCATTGTTGCTCTGAATTCCATTTCTGATAATTGGGATACATCCATATGTATTAATTCTGTGGCCGAGGCCAATTCTGTGGCAGAGGCCACAGACTCATTATCTTTTCTTTGCTGGGGGGGACTTCTCCTTCTCGTCATTCTGATGAAGAGAGATTGCAGGGTTGTCCAGAGCCCAAGTGTTGACTGGGACCCAGGCCGTGCGCCCTTGTTTTATAGAGATCTTAGGGATGTGGGCTTCTTCCTTAAAGAGTTTATTTATTTATTTGAGAGAGAGAGAGACAGTCAGCAAGAAAGGGAACCCAAGCAGAGGAGTGGGAGAGGAAGAAGCAGGTTCCCGGTGGAGAAGCCCGATGAAGGACTCCTTACGGAGCGTTGTGATCACACCCTAATCCGAAGACAGGTGCTTGGTGACTGCGCCACTCAGGCGCTCCGGGTTGTGGGCTTCTTGATTTTTCAGCCTGCCTTCTGGGGGAGGGGCCTGCCTGCAGGTACTCAGAAAACCCTGTTTGGGTAGAGTCTCTGTGTCCCTTGCGAGGGGGGATGGGGATGGGCACCCTGTGAGCCGGTATTTCCGGGCTTTTGTTCTCTGGCGGCTTTCCCTGGCGGTTTGCTATGCCTCTTCTGAGAGAGCAGCAGCGGCTGAAATTCAGCCTCTGTCTCAGAACAGAGGGATCGCGGATCGTTCTCCACTGATGTTCTGGCCACTTTAACTCTGTTTCTGTTGGTGCTGCTCAACCCTGCAGCATCCCGGGCTGTGCGCCCCACACCCGGCGTCCCAGCCCTCACTTCCAGGGCCGGCACGTCTCTGTCCTTTGTGTTTCCAACCCCGCCCGCCGCCAGCCGCCCCGCGCGGGCTCCCGGAGCTCCCCGTCTCAGTCTGGTGTCTCACGGGTGCTGACCGCGAGTCCGCCTGCTCCCCCGTGCAGGTGGCCCTCCAGCCGCCAGCCGCCCCGCGGACGCTCCCGGAGCTCCCGGTCTCAGCCTCGATCCAGTGAGCACACCGGAGCTCCGGAGCTCCGTGAGATGCTTGGTGGTGCACGCTCCCGGCTCACGGACTCAGTCTGCCGTTTCCAGAGTGCGGGTCCGCGGTCCGCCCGCTCCCCGGTGCAGGTGGCCCGCCAGCCGCCCTGCGCGCGCGCTCCTGGAGCTCGCGTTCTAAGTCTGTTGTCTCGCGGGTGCCGTCCGCGAGTCCGCCTGCTCCCCCGTGCAGGTGGCCCGCCAACCGCCAGCCGTCCCGCGTGCGCTCCCGGAGCTCCCTTCTCAGCCTGCTGTCTCAAGCGTGCGGGTCCGCGGTCTGTCCGCTCCCCCTTGTAGGTGGCTACCGCTTCCCGGCGCCCTGACACGGCGGCTCCCTCCCCCTTCTGTTTAGCTTCCGATATCTGTGCGCGGTTTCACGGCTCCCCGCTTCGTACCTCGATACTCAGCGCTGGAGATGTTCATTTGTAGAGATCCAGATGTATCTTCCTGCGTCTCAGGCTGATTCCGTGGATATTCCTGCTGGTCTGGTACCTATCCAGCTCAACTCAGGGGACCGGCTGAAAAAGGTGTCCCCTACTCCTCCGCCATCTTAACCTCCCCCTACTCTCTCCTTTTATTCCCAGCCCTCCTATTTTAAGTACTTCCAGTTGATACGTCAAAGCAAATTTTAAGAAAAACTTATTATCTTAAGTACTTTAGAAAATAAAAGCTGAAATAAATAAAGTAAGCTTTTAACATGACAGGCTAGAAACAGAATTAACAAAATAAACCCAGAGGTGAAAGGCTGATGAGGAACAGATATATACATAATCTTAAAATGCCTCCTAACAAGTTACTTATTATTTACAGAGGGAAATAATTTTAGAGTGGAGAAACCTTGCAGACATCACTGTAAACAAACATCAGGTGACTCCTGTTATGATTAAGAACACATCTTTACTTCTACAGTAGTGCTACCAAAAATACATAACCTGAACTAATCTAATCAGATATACCCAAATTGAGGGCACTTTTGGAAAAAACACCTGGCCTATACTTTATCAATGTCAAAGTCAAGAAATACCAAAAAAAAAAAAAAAAAAAAGAGAAACCTTGCAGACATCACTGTAAACAAACATCAGGTGACTCCTGTTATGATTAAGAACACATCTTTACTTCTACAGTAGTGCTACCAAAAATACATAACCTGAACTAATCTAATCAGATATACCCAAATTGAGGGCACTTTTGGAAAAAACACCTGGCCTATACTTTATCAATGTCAAAGTCAAGAAATACCAAAAAAAAAAAAAAAAAAGGCTGATGAAATGCTCCAGATTAAATAACATTGAAGAGACAAAAACTACATGCAATGTATATTCTGGATCATATCCTGGAGGGGGCAAAGAATATTTATAAATGAACTTTTTGGACAACTGATGAAATCTAAATATGGCCCCTGGCTTAATAACAGTGTTGTATCACTGTTAAACTTTCTGATTTTAGTAACTGTTCTGTGGTTCTTAAATATTAACACACTTAAGTAATTTGAAGTAACTGGGCAAACGCTTCCAATTTACATTCAAGTGGTTCTGAAAAAAAATATGAATGAAAACATTCAAAGAGATGCTAAAGTACAAACTTCTAGTTATAAAATGAATAAGTTCTGGGATCTAATGTACAGCACAGTGACTACAGTTATTAATACTGTATTGTACACTTGAAATTTGCTAAGAGAGTCGGTCTTAAGTCACCAACACCACCAAAAAAAAAAAAGCTAACTACGTGAGATAATGAATATACTAATTAATTTGATTGTGATAATCATTTAACAATTCATATGCATATCAAACCATCAAATTGTATACTTTAAATGTATATAATTTTGTCAATTACACTTCATTAAAGCTGGAAAAAAATAAAATAAATGGAGCAAAATGTAAATGGTTGGTGAATCCGAGTAAAGTATCCAAGAATTCCTTGGCATATTCTGGCAACTTTTCTTTAAGTATGAAATATCAAAGGGAAAGTACAAAAAATAACAGTAATAATAATAAAGTCAGCCAGAGAAATAGAAGCAGTTTATAAAAATAAAAGTAGAAATCCATTAAACAGAAGCTAGAATGGGAGAAGGAGATGAGCAATCAATAAAGCCAACCTAAAGCTGTTCTTGGAAAAGACCGATAAAACAGACCATTGTTCAACAAGTCTGAGAAAGGGGGCAGGGGAAGGAACAAAAATAATGCAAAACATTAGAAGGAAAAATAAGGAAATCGTCTATTTACAAAGTTTTTTAATTATAGGAAAACAACATGCATTTAATCTAATAAACGTGAAAATGCAGTTGAAACGGACAATATAAATTAGCAAAATTCCCTTAAGAATAGAAACTTCAACATATAACTATGGAAAAAAAAAAACTACAGGGCGAAGATCTATCTTAAGAAAGGGGCTAACCCCGATAAATTAATGGAAAACATATACCAAATATGTTTGGATTACTCATTTTTATGCTATATAACCATTATGGAATATAGCAAAGGAGAAAAACTTAAATCATTCTATGAAACAACATAATCCCAACAGCCAAAATTATAAATAACGAAAAAAAGAGAGAGGAAGGAGGAAGGGAAAGAGACAGGAAGGGAGGGAAGAAGGAAAGGAAGAAGACATGGTAATTCTAACTCTGAGTATAATGGACAAATATATTAATAACAAATTGAAATCAGTCGTTTTTTGAAATGATAATAAAACATGACCAAGTAGATTTTATCCAAAGAACTAAAAAAGGATTCAATATTTAAAAATTCATTTAAAACATTCACTATACTAACAAATTATTATCTCCCCTTTAGACAGTTAAAGACTTAAAAATTCAATATTCCTGATTTTAAAAAAAAATCTAGCAATCTAAGAACAGAAAGAAAAGTATTTAACCTGAATAAAGCTATAAGAGAAAAGATTTTTTGATCTCACTAAAATTTAAAACTTCTATATGACAAAAGTCTGGAATAGTGTTTTGCAACTTACATATGGCAAATTCCAATAAATCAACAGAAAAAGACAACAAACATGAGAAAAATGAGCAAGTCACAAAGTGGGAAATATAAATGACTAATAAACACACGAAAAAACAAAGTCCTCCCTCAAGTCGTCTGTAATCAAGGAAAAACAAAATTTAAAAAGATGTTATATTTCTCACACATCCAATTGGCAGAAAAATTTACAGCTTAATATTTATTAATATTAACTTATTAGTTGGAAAAGGTGTGAAGAAATTCATATACTACTGTAAGAGTATTAAAAAGTCATTTTGAGGAATAATTTGGGAGTGTAAATCAAAATTTTTAATTTAAAACTGACTCAAGTGCTCAAGTATTGTTTATAATGCTGTGATAAAAATGAAAACAATCTAAACAACCATCATCAGAGAACAGTTAAACAAACCATGATCATTTGTGCTATGGAATACTATACAGGAACAATCAAGAGTGTGATAAAGCAATATCAACATGGGAAGATCCCTAAAACATGCTACTGAGTAAAAACAACCAAATACAATCATGTTGAACATCAATATTACAGCATGGAATCATTTATTTTTTTATTTTTTGGAATCATTTATGAGCAAAAATGCAAACACTATACATGTCTATAGGTACATGCATATACATGGAATGCACAGAAAAGGATTTGCAATACACAAAAATGTTAACTGTTATTATCTCTTGAGAAAGCCTAGGATTTGGGGGGATGGTCAAAGAGGATTTAAATTTATTTAATTATACTGATTATATTAATCATATTTGAATTCTTTTAAATAAAATGTTCATTTACTAATTGTATAAACAAAATTTTAACAAATTATGTCACACCCACTCTGTGGAATATAATGCGTCTATTTAAAAGAATGTAGCAGTTTTACATGCACTGATGTGAACAAAAAATCATATGTATATAAACAATATGTACAGTAAGAAATAATTTACAGGGGAAAAACAGAAAACCATGTATTTCTATCAGTACATATACAAGTAATACATAAAAGAAAGTCTTCAAGAATATATAACCAAACTATTAATTGTTCTCTCTTAGGAAAAGGCCCACTTATGCAAAAACAAAACAAACTACATAAATCTATGTGTGAGTTCAGTACAGTAACATCATCATACTTGTATTAATATAGGAATTCATCTGTATGTCATCAGGGAAAAAAAGAAGGAGATAAAAGTCAAATAGTGCAACCCACCATTTCACACAACAAAATGTGCCCAGGAGTGAACATTAGTTGGCAGATGTGCATTTTCTGTGGTGTACATATCCTGTCAAGTGAAGTGATGCCAAGGTTTAATGATATGCATCTGGTGATAATTCAAGAAATGGTGACCTGTTCCAATCTGGAAGAAAAATCAGCTATAAGAAATGTACTAAAAGGCAGGACATCAATCTTCAGTGTAGCAATTTCCCCTAAACCTAAGAATTTTCAAGAATTATTTTGATAATACATGATCATGCTATCTTTAAAGCCAACCCCCCACATAAGATGTGATACCACTATGTCTCTACCTAAATATTATGACCTACCTCAATATGTGTACAGGCAATACAGCAGCACACAGTGGTGACCGATTATAACATTGGACAGTCAGCCTAATAAATGAGTATAATCTTTTCTTTAGGTAAGGGTCATTAGCTCCCATCCTGTACCATCTTCATGTTGAAAAGCAATATAGAGGGGTACGTGGGTGGCTCAGTCAGTTAAGCATCTGTCAGCCTTCAGCTAAGGTCATGATCCCAGGGTTGGCTCCCTGCTCAGCGGCGAGTCTGCTTCTCCCTCTCTCTCTGCCCCTCCCCCCACTAGCCTGCACTGGTCTCTCTCTAATAAATAAATAAAAAAATTTTTTTTTAAAAAGCAATATAGAGCGCTTAAGGGTACAGACTCTAGAGTTTAACTGCTTAGATACAAATCCTGGCACCAGCACTTGTGTGAATTCATCAAGTTAATTGTTTGCTTTCCCACATCTTAAAACACACACACACACACACACAAAGTTAATTGTTTGCTTTCCCACATCTTATAACACACACACACACACACACAGAAGAGGTAAAGAAAAAAGTAACTACACCACTCAGTTGTTGTAAGGATTAACTAAGGATCAACTACAAGTGAGTCCTTTGAAATCACTTAGAATGGGGGCCTACCACATAGTAAGCAACCAAATATTAGCTTATCACTATTATTACATAAGTAAATAAAAATAAAAAGCAAAATTACTCTCTCCTATTTCTGCCATTCCATCACACTTCTATTCTGAGTTGTCTGAGACAACTTTCAAACTTTCTTCCTATGCTTATTTACACACACACACCCCTTTCCCCCCCTTACTCTTAACTCTCTCCTAAACCTACCGTGCATGTATGTGTGTGTGTCTCTCTCTCTCACAGGCCTACTGGTTAGCCGTGGGAAAGCGTTCTGGAAATGGGAGTTCTAACTGCATGAGAGCCATAACGGGACCATCACAGCACAGTCACTATGAAGAACACATTCTAAGGTAACTGATTGCTCTGAATAGACAGACAGTCAGGAATACTCACTGGGGTCTGTCCTCTGTGTTCCTTGGTATTACTCTTATGGAGATTCAGCATTACCTTCACCCATCTGATATTCACCACTCACTGACTCAGCCAAATTCAAATGTACCCAGGTTTTCCTTTGACCATTAAAACAATCCGAATCAAATTTACTAAATGATTTCATATAAATGATGTGCTCATATAAAATTCATTTCTGATTAAGTCTATCAAAATAACTTTCCTTTTTCCTCAACTTGCACATTTTATTCTTTCCTCTTAGGACATCACATTCTAGATATTGTTTTTAAGTGTTCCATTACAAAGTTCTTACCTATTAAAATTCTAAGAGACTTTAATATAGAGTAGGGCTCTATAAATGTACTGAATGACAGAAAAATGTATTTGAAGTATTTCAAGCGCTCAAATATTATGGTTTTACTACCATGAATTTCCCTTTGTATTGTCACAAATCAAAGAAGCATCTGTAATTACACACCAGTTTTGTGATGTCTTTGTAGGACCACTAAACCCTCTTGGCTTAACTTTCAACTTCCATAAAATTAGAATAATACATAACTTACAAGGATTAAAATAAGGAAATAAACATAAAAAAACACTCTTACTACCTAGTACATGGCAGACACTTTGTTGATTTATCTACTGAATGGACTGATCACGACCCACAGAGAAAGCAGGCAAAATGTGACCCTTGGGCTGCTTTTATTCTCTAAGCCCAAGATCTAATTCTTTTGAGTTCTTATTGCTAGGATGAAAAAACATCACAGCTCTAAAAAACTACTCATAACCCTAAGAGACTTAAATCAGTGATATTAAGATTTTATTAGAGAAAAAAGAAAGGAAAAGAACAGAATTAAAGGGTCCTCCTCACATCAATCTTTTTTGCCTAATTTTCAAAATTATGTCAGCTAGAAAAATTTCCCTAACTCAAATTGGCTTTTCTATAAAGCTCTCTTCAGTACACACACTATGGTAACACATTTTACAGTATAAGGCAATCTTATGACAAATTTCTTTAGGTGTTATGTTCCTTTGTATATATCATACCAGTACCAGAATTAGTTTATAGTGAAGTTAAACTGTGAAAATACAGAAAGTTAACCAGAAACAGCTTGTATATCTTTCCAGAGTGTAAATAATTTTCAGTAGGAAAAAACAGTTAATATGATAGCTTTAAACTTTTTCTCAGTTTTAAAACAAAGATGTATTCCTTTAGCTAAGGAACAAACCGTGTTAATTAAGTTATGTTATTTTATTTTTAACATGCTGATATTTAAAAGACAAAAAATTCTCTGTCCTACCTTGATTTAAGATATCTGTGCTATGCTAGAAATAGAATTATTTTCCCCAAAGCTCTTAGCAATATTTGTCACATTGAGGCCTTACTCTAATTCAAAGTATATGAGTTTTGAAGCACTCATAATCATCTATGGACTTTAACATCAAAATATTTTCATTATGAAACGAAAGCTAGAAAATATAGTCATATTCTCCTTCCAGTTTTGGATCAAGTTTGAATCATAGTGGGCCAAGTAAATCCAAAGACCCACCTTGTGGTTATTTCCCCAGTTCCTCAATGTATAACTACAACAGACAGAGGCAGCAACTGACACAAAGCCCGTATTGATTCTCTGATCTATGGAGTAAGGATTGGTATGATAGAAACACTCAAGTAGAAGCTCCTAGAGTTTCTTCTCCTTCTCAAGGTATTTTTAAAAAGCAATACCACAGAGATGGATGCCATAACCAAAAACACCAAAGATGAAAAGGTGGTGATAGCTATCATATCCATCACTGAACTTACTTATTTGGTCTATATGTAAAGCAGATGGATCTTGGAAAATGACTGGGGATTATCATAAATGTAGACAGATAGTGACTCCAACTGCAGCTGGTATTCAAGATACAGTACTTTTACTGGAACAAAACAACATAACCCCTATAACCTGGTAAGCAAATCGTTTTTCTCCATATTAATTTGCAAGGAACCCCAGAAACACTTTGCTTTTACCTGGCTAGACAAACAGTACACAATTGTGGGTCTTGCCTTAGGTCTATGTCAACTCTCCTGCTCTCCAACAAAATCCACAGAGATTTTGATCATATTGGGAATCCATACATCACACTGGCCCACTACACTGATGACATTATACTGACTGGATCTACGGGCAGGAAGTAGCCAGTACTTTAGATATCCCAACATGACATATGCAAACCAGAAAGTAGGAAGCTAAACTCCACTGCTAGGATTCGGTACCAGTCAGAGTCCACTTAGGAGAAAATACACAGTTATTTTAACAGGGGGAATTTACTATAAACACATTAAGTATAAGATTGTTAACTAGATTGTTGAAAAGGTAAAAAGTAAATACTATGGTATCACAGAGGTATCAACTACAGAAAGCAGTTTACCACTGCTGAGGAAACAAAGGATGGGTTGAAATTATTTAAACTTAGAAACTTGAAAAAACACCTCTTTAGAAACATAACTGAGACTCCTAAGGAGGGGACACTGCTTAGCTGTTCACTCTACAAATAAAATACTGGGTTTAAAGCTCTTATCTCAAACTACACAGTTAGTGATAGTGTTTTAACACTGGTCTCCTGATTTTATGAGTTCTTTCTACCAAACCACACTCCCTGACCACTATTTTAAGTCATGTCAATCAAATATTCTTTCACTTATAAAATTAAAGATATTTAAGTAAGATTCTCTAAACAAATAGAAGCAAATTGTGAACTGTCATTTCTGAGACATCCTTTTCCAACCTTCACTGGGCAGAACAAACTGTCACTTTCTAAAACATCACATAACAAAAGGGGCTTTTGGGGTTTCATGAATGTTCTATTTTTATCCAGATGTTGACTAAATAGATGTGCTTATTTTTAAAATTCATTGAGCTATACGTTTACAACTTTTGTACTTTTCTGTACGCTGTTATGTGTGGATTCATAAAGACAGCAAAACAGATTCAACAGAACTGACAAATTCTTGACATATTAATCCTTTCATTTCCCATAAATTACAACGGGACACAATAATAAGCTTTATTCCTGGATTTAATTCCTAAAAGTAAAGGAAAAACTCATTGGTGATATGGAAATGAGCTCATTTGGTTGAGCATCTGCCTTTGGCTCAGGTCATGATTCCAGGGTCCTGGGATAGAGTCCCACATTGGGCTCCCTGCTCAGTGGGGGGAGCCTGCTTCTCCCTCTCCCATTCCCCCTGCTTGTGCGCTCACTCTCTGTCAAATAAATAAATAAAATCTTAAAAAAAAAGAAAAGGAAATGACAGAAATCATGGGAGAATAAAACCATGTCAAATGAAAGCTTATTGAGAAATTGCTAAATATTGAGAAACCAGAAACATTAAATGGACCTGCAAAAAGAGAGCACAGAATATTTGAGAACTTTGGAATTAGCCTAAGACCTAGCTCCATAATTTATTAACTAATGTGACTTAAATACAGTTACTTTATTCCTGTAAGGCTATTCCTCATCTGTAAAAGGAGTTCAATAATACCTATCATAAAGTGATGTGAGGATAAGAATTAAGATACTACAATGTTTTTGCATGTAACTGAAATGAATATTATTATTGTATAGGAAAGGTAGCAAAACCTATGTGATACTATCAAAAAAAGAAGACAATAGCACAGATGAGTTCCTTTAGGGCTACAACAACATCTTTCATCTTGGTATCCTCAATATCTAATATAGCGCCTGATATGCAGTGGAGTTTCAATAAATATTGGCTTAACTGAAGTCCCTGGGATTCGAGAGAGGTTAGCAAAATAGTGATGGGAGAATTAAGGGGAAAAATAGATTTTGTGTGTAAAAATCAAGTAGAAATAATTGTAGATTAAATTTTCAGAAAGTCTTACAGAAAATAGCAACTGGATATGAATGCATGATTGAAGAAATGTGTTCATTTTAATGAAGATTTAAATAAGAAAAGAGAGAAGGCAGATTAAAAATGGAAGAGAGATTACAGTTGATGATGTAAACTTTCTGTTAAATGGTTTCTGACTAATAGCCCTCAAGGCAGCATTTTCCAACTTCCTAATAAAATACCCAGGAAAATGGAAAACAAGCAAAACCTATCCTACTAACCGAAACTAAAAACCATAGATAATCAGATGCCAGGGTTTAGGAGAAACTAAAGTTGATTATTTACAAACGAAGGTAAATTAAGAAATAAAAAAACAGGGGCTCCTGGGTGCCTCAGTCGGTTAGGCATCTGCCTTCGGCTCAGGTCATGATCCCAGGGTCCTGGAATCAAGCTCCACATCCGGCTCTGTGCTCAGCTGGGACCCTGCCTCTCCCTCTGCTTGCCACTCTGCCTACTTGTGCTCTGTCAAATAAATAAATAAATAAATAAATAAATAAAATAAATAAGAAAGAAAGAAGAAAGAAAGAAAGAAAGAAAGAAAGAAAGAAAGAAAGAAAAAAGAAAGGAAGGAAGGAAAGAAAAAGAAAGAAAGAAAGAAAGAAAGAAAGAAAGAAAGCAATCTAATTTATTAAATACTCTGATGTCTTTGCTTGAAGCACAAGTCATGTGGAAAAGTAAATGAGGGGAAAACCATCATTTTTCCTTGGATTTGAAGGCCTACGACCTAAACCAAACAAAAAAAGGATGCTGTCCTTATCCACACCACAGAAAGAAAGAGTTAATCCGTTTTACCCTCTTGTCTCCACTAGCACTTTTTAAGATGTAAATAGTAGGAAAGTGAAGAGTGAGGTATTGGCGGTGGTAGAGCACATTCCAAAAGTCAAGAGTCTCAAGGAGTAACGCTTGAGAGAACAAAAAGAAGAATCCTGGTACTACATAGATGAATAGTTTTATTGTACTATTGGTCTAAGTTCTAGAGAATCAGTCAATGGGGGACAAGAAAAGTTGCCAATTAAGTAAAAATTTATATAAGGAACTGGCAAATCAAAATCCCTAATGAATTAAAATAATATCTCAAACAAAAATAATACCTCAAACAGAGTTTATCCAAAGAATGTAAGGATGATTCATCATTTTTTTAAGTTTTAATTTTTATTTATTTTTTTAGTAATCTCTACGTAGACCCAACATGGGGCTTGAATTCACAACCCTGAGATCAAGAGTCGCATGCTCTTCTTTTTTTTTTTTTTTTTTTTTTAAATTTTTTTTTTTTTTTTTTTTTTTTAAAGATTTTATTTATTTATTCGACAGAGATAGAGACAGCCAGTGAGAGAGGGAACACAAGCAGGGGGAGTGGGAGAGGAAGAAGCAGGCTCACAGCGGAGGAGCCCGATGTGGGGCTCGATCCCATAACGCCGGGATCACGCCCTGAGCCAAAGGCAGACGCCCAACCGCTGTGCCACCCAGGCGCCCCAAGAGTCGCATGCTCTTCTGACTGAGCCAGTCAAGCACCCCTGATTTATCATTTTAAAAAATGTATTACATTATAAATAGGAAAAACAATATGATCAACTCAATAAGTAGAAATACAAACAGCCAATAAACTTAAGCAGCACACATTCAGCAACCATGACAGATGCAAATGAAAACTATTTTTCTGATCATTAGGATGACAAGATATTTAAGAATAACAGCGGGGTGGGGGGGGAAGCAAATACTGTGGAAGAAACAGGCAGTCCAACACATTTCTTTTAAAAGCTTAAACAGGTACACTCCTTTGTATGCATTCTATCATTTTTACCTGTTTATAAGCACTGGTACTGGAATATAAAATATTTTTCACACCATGTGTAATACTGTTTTAGCATTCAATTAGTCCAGTGCTTCTCAAATGTTTTGGTCTCGAGAGTCCTTGCACCCCTAAAAATTAGTGAGTAGATGAATGGTTGCAGGGACTGGGAGAGGGCTGACTACAAAGGGGCAGGAGGGAATCTGGGATGAGTGATGAAACTATTGCATATCCTCATAGTAGTGGTAATCACGTCTGTGTTTTCCAAAATCATAAACTTTATTAACAAAAAGGGTGAATATAATATATGCAAATTAAACCTTTAAAAAGTCAGACCTGAAAAAAAATTCTTGAAGACCCCAAAGAGCTTTTATTTGAGTTACAGGTATTAATATTTAGCATATTAGAAATTATTAACTGAGAAAATTTTAAAGTAGTACTTAATGTTTTCATTTTAAAAATAATAACTGTACATGTTAACATAAGTTATGTATTCTTTATGAAAAATAACTGTTTTCCAAAGTAAAAAACATTTTGTGAGAAAATTCCCACTGTTTTATATGTTAGCAAATCTCTTTTAATGTCTGGCTTCAAAGAGAAAAGAGCTGGAATCTTATATCTGTTTCTGTATTCAATCTGTTACAGTATCACAGGTCATGTAGCCTCTGGAAAACTCCACTGTACACTTGTGAGAAAATTAGTGTAAAAAAGACAAATCACATCTGCATATTATTATGAAAATAACTTTGACCTTTGAGAACCTGATGTAGTCTATACAAGAAAATTTCAAATACTGAATATGGCATGACAATGTACTTCTTTTCAAATCAGGGAAACACTTTTTTACGCAGATTATTTGTCCTGATTTAATACAATATTCACCTTTTCCAGGTCAAAACTTCTACCAAACAATGCTTTAGACGGAGCTACAAACATCAATGTAAATGAAAAATATTTCCGAGACCAAACAGTTAAAAAAAAAACAAAAACAAAAAACAGTCCATAAGAGGTACAGTACCTCCTCAAGCCCTCACTCATTAACTCTCTCTATAGAACCAGGCAGCGTGAACAGGGAGAAATTAGGAAAAGAAAATAAACGTCTGAACTCAAAGAAAGAAGAGATCCACAAAACCAAAAGGCAAACTGAGTAACTGCAAAAATAAAGCAGTACAAAAGTAAACATATCCTGAACGTAAAATACAAGAAAATACAAATATAGCTCCTTGGCCATATACTAAAAAAAAAACAAAAAAAAAACTCAAAACGCTGTATTCAGACTCTAGCACCAGTCTACAGATAGTGACTTCTGGACTGTGTCACTCATAAGACGGAAAACGGGGATCCACCCTCTTCCAACAATCACTTTATCCAGCATGCTAAGCAAGGTGACAAAGCGCTACGTTATGAGGAATAGCGGCGTGCCTGCTTGAGGTTTTTTAAGTGTTGATACAACTTTCAGGACTGCAGAACAGTCCAGAACTACTCACTGTTCCAAGTGACCAATTCCCACTTGCTGTCCCCGGGAGTTCTGTCCCCAGGTGACTTTTAAATACTGTACTTTCCAAGGAAGTGGTGGCACCACCGGGAGACCGAGCACATCCTGGGCGGGCGCAAGCAGGACCCGGGCTCCGAAACGCCGCAGAGGCTTCTCTGTCACCTGCCCCTTACGCGACGTCGCGGACCCGAGGTCGCGCCTCCTCTGACGAGTACCGGGGCCACCTCCCTTCCCTACCTCAGTTTCCCCACCTGCGCTCGAGGGGCCGGAAGGGTCGGCTCGCGGCGCCCCTCCAGTTCGACTACAAGGACTCTGGGACAGAGGCAGCTCGGCCGTTCAGGCGACTCAGGCCGTCCTTTCCGTGAGAGGTACCCCGAGGGGGCCAGTCTGCGGCTCCCCGCACTCACCCGGCTGACGCTTCAGCGCCATCACGGACACCAGGTAGTGGGCGATGTCAAAAAAGGGGAACATAGACGTGCGAGAAAAGGCAAGGGTCAGCTCATCCCACGGAGAATCCATGACGACGACGGACCCCCGCAGGCGAAGCAGCCCGGGCGACGGGTTTCTGCCGTGCGCGGCGAAAAGTGGGGGAGGGGGCCACCGTGGTCGCGCGCCCTTCCGCGCGTCCTGGAGGAGCTCTGCGCGTGCGCCCTGGGACCCGAAGCCGGCGCGCTTTGGGGCGGGGCCGCGTGTCGGGGGGGGGAATGGGCGGAGCGAGCGGCTTCCCTGCTGTTCCCACAGGGCCGGGTCTGGTTCTCCAAGTAAGGATCTGGCATCTTTGTGCTGGAAGCTGTGCCAGATCCAGGAGAATGGGCAGCACCGATATGTAACATCCATAATGAATTTAAAAATACATTACTTATGTTAACATTAGCACATTTATTGTTTTAAAGCGAATACGTAAAGAACTATTTTGAATTTTTCTGTTAAAACTTCTAATATGCTAAGTAATGATCATGTAACCCATGTAAAGTCTTGAGGACTCTTTTTGGGTCCTCAAGAAATTTGTTACGTCAGCTTTAAGGGTTTAATTTACATACGTTTTATTCACCCTTTTAAATATAAAGTTCCATGATTTTGGATAAACCTATGCAGTCCAGAAAGGTAGAGGTTCAGAGTGGAATTAATGTCTTCAAATTGATTCACCTAACATTTCTCAAGCAACCGTAATGTGCAAGTGACACCGTGATTTAATGGCGGTATAAAAAAGAAAACAATCACATCCTGCCCTTAATAAGCGTATGTTTTCCCAAGAGATTAAAAAAAAAAATTGAGGTCACAGGTAATTTGCACAAAGCTGTTAGTGAGTAGGGTAGGTGCCATGCTAGGGCAGTTCCGAGAAGAGGAAGACTATTTCAGGGACGCGGTAAGGCGAACTGGCCTTTACAGGCTAGAAGAGAGATAGACGGAGGTATTTTGGCTGTACTACAAAGTGAGAAATGAGGTTGGAAAAAAAAAAATCCTTGAATGGCATACTATAAACTATGCGGTTTGGCTTCAGAGTCTAAGCTCTTGCTCACTACATTATCCTCAGACAAATCAAAGCCAGAATCCATTCTCTTAACTGTTATACTAAACTGGGTTTTTCCCTTTTTGATGGGGGGGGGGTTGGTAAAGTGCAATCAACCAGTAAGTTTAGGAATAAATTGGTGAGAAGAGGCTAAAGACAAGGAAAACCAAAGGGTATTCACGGTCCCAGCGAAAGGTAGTAGAGGTTGACGACAACAGGAGCCGGGACTGAGATGGGGAAACATACAATAGAAGCAGAATAAGCTGGGGGCGCCTGGGTGGCGCAGTTGTTAAGCGTCTGCCTTCGGCTCAGGGCGTGATCCCAGTGTTCTGGGATCAAGCCCCACATCGGGCTTCTCTGCTAGGATCCTGCTACTTCCTCTCCCACTCCCCCTGTTTGTGTTCCCTCTCTCGCTGGCTGTCTCCCTCTGTCAAATAAATAAATAAAATCTTAAATAAAAAAGCAGAATAAGCTAGATGTCAACTCAGCCTGCCAAAGGATATGGAGAGTGGGTGAGTAGGAGGATTATAGTTACATTCAAAGAAATAGGAAACAAGGAGGAGCAGGCTTGGGTAAGAAAAACACAAGTCGAATTTGGCACATTTTTTTCTTTGATGTGTCAACAGGTCATGCTGGCACCAGGGCACTGGAAATACATGATGAGCTGCTAGATGGGTTAGAGCCTTGTGGGAGTGTGCACTGCCACAGGAGACTTAAACTGATTTTTTAAAAATCTGAGTATTTGTCTGTTTGTTTTAATTCATTTAACAAATGTTTTTTGGGTGTCTGCTATGGACCAGGCATTTTGCTGGATGTGAGAGGCCCCTTCCTAAACACTAAGTGTTCAAAAGGTGGGAAAATTGTAGTAAATCTCTATATTTTACTACTTATCAAGAAAGAACATGGGGCACCTGGGTGGCTCAGTTGGTTAAGCGTCTGCCTTCAGCTCAGGTCATGATCCTGGGATCAAGCCCCACATCCTATCTGGGTCCCTGCTCAGGAGGAGTCTACTTCTCCCTCTTCCTCTGACCCTCCCCCCTGCTCGTCCTCCCTCTCTTTCTCTTTCTCATTCTCTCAAATGAATAAATGAAAGATCTTATTTTAAAAAAGAAAGAAAGAAAAAAGAAAGAAAGAACAGACTTGCTAAAAAAACCTTTTCATTATGTGGTTTTCTAAGCAGTACTTTCCATAGAGAAAGGTCTTTAGATCTTTAGCAAAACTAAAGGAAAAAAGCAATACCTGTGATTATTTATACTTCCGTGTTTCAGTTGATTCTTTCCATGCTTTTTGTACATTCCTTTATCTTTGGAATTGTAGTGTTATGAATTTAGGGGCAGAACTTGGATATTATTTCCCAAAAGGTTTTACATTTGACAGTCTTAAATTTCATAAAATAATGTGTTTTGTCCTTGGACTTCAAAAGTAGTATACGTGGGGGCGCCTGGGTGGTGCAGTCGTTAAGCTGTCTGCCTTGGGCTCAGGGTGTGATGCCGGCATTCTGGGATCGAGCCCCACGTCAGGCTCTTCCACTGGGAGACTGCTTCTTCCTCTCCCACTCCCCCTGCTTGTGTTCCCTCTCTCACTGGCTGTCTCTCTCTCTGTCAAATAAATAAATAAAATCTTTAAAAAAAAAGTATATGTGAAGTAATCTTTACAACATCTCCAATGATAGTTTATGCCACTATCATTCTGCAGTATAATTAAATTAATTATTAATACCAATAGGACAACATAAAAAGCATCAGAGATTTTTTTTTAAAAGCAGATAAATCCAACATTTTACTTACCCTAAGCAGACTAATTCCAACAGAAAGAAATGAATCACTTCAGGCTCTCCTGATAATCTGAAACTTGTTTCATTTCAAAAACTGAGAAAAAGTTGGGTCTGCATCTGCCTAGAGTCTAAAGAAAAAAAAATTTTTAAATCTAAGGGAAATGAAATTATAATCTTAAAAAAAGACAAGTTCTATCCAAATTTTAAATATGGGCACTGTATTTGCTTCTGGTCAGTGCTTCAGTTATTTAGTCTAATAAAATAATCCAGAGTAGAAGAAAATGAGCAATGAAAGGAAGAAAGGCTTTGAATTGGTAACAGAGAAAGGCAAGACTGGGGGGAACTACGTGTGAAAATTCAAACTTTTCCTGATTTTTGGAAGCAGTTTACAAAGTTCCATAATCATTGCAGATAAAAATGAATCTGTATTATAAAATATTGCTTATCTATTAGAAAGTAAAGCTGGTCTGGTATGAACATCTAGAAGATTTTTGACTCAAAAGCAAGCATCTGAGTTCAAAAACACGTGAAACTAATTTTTGTAAACCAGCTTTCTCAACACCACTACTATTGACAGTTCTTTCTTGTGGGGACTGTCTTATGCATGTTTAACACCATTCCTAGCCTCTACCCAATAGATGCCAGTAACACACATACAGCAAAAATGTCTCCAGATATTGCCAAATGTCCAGTGGAAGGCTGGGGCGAAAATGCCCCTCCTTCAGAACTACCATTATAAATAAATAAATAAATATTTTTTTGCAGTCTGTGCCTCTGTTTGTACAAACATTATGGGCATGCCACTAATATTAATCATCAAGTTAATTCTAGAACAACTCACATAGCCCTTCTTCGTCTCAGCTTGCTCACCCATGCCCCCAAGCCAAGTTGGCAAAATCCCAAAAACTAGTATCTCAAAATGTAATCCTATTTCTTCTCTGCAATACTGGTTTCTATCCACTGAGTGGCATGCCTCTCACTTTGGGAAATCAGTAACAGTAAGTTTTTAAAGAACCATAAAGAGTCCATAGTTAGGAGGTTTCATATTAAAGGGGCTAATTGCACTTCCAAACTTTGGTATTCCAGTTAAACATTTTCATTCTGAAGTTATTTTGATAGGTATTTGATAACTATGCCATATCAAATCATAGTGTAATATGACATTTACAAAAAAATATGTTTAATTTGAATTCAACTTTTTTAATATCCAGCATTATCTGGGAGAATTAACTAAAGAACATCAATTGCCCTCAAAATACCCACTGCATTCAATCAGTTCAGTGAGATGCTGGTGCATGAGGTTTTAGTGATAAAACAGTTTGAGTATACACTCAACTTTTTAGACTCGGTGTATATCTAATAATAGTACCTTTTGATACGGTGACTTGTAAAATACAACTTGGTTCACCTATTTCTTGCCCTGGAAGCTAATTCTTTTCTGTAAACATCAAGTATACCTCTAATATAAACTATCAAACTAAAAATGTTCCCTCTCTGTAACAAATGCAAATATACCTAATTAAAAATCTAATGTTATTAGGAACATATAAAGGAATATCTCTAGTATTCATCAGTGTAAGGACTTCCAAAACGGCAGTCATTCACCAGGGCATAGCTGCCAGGTGTTTGTGATTACCAACAACCAAGGTTACAACTCATCTCTGTTCAAGATTAACGGATACCATTAAATCAAAGAATAAAAACATTGTAGTGGAATGGACCCTTTAAAAAATTACCTTGGATTGCAAGTCATAGAAAACAATTTGGGGCAGCTTAAACAGAGTGAGGGATTTACTGAAAAACTACCAGGAATCTCATGAAAGCCAAGGAACAGTTAAGACATTAAGCCCCAAGAAGAGCAAGAGTCTGGGCTTTTCTTAGGCCAGCTGCTGCAGGTGGGGGTGGGTTGCTCTCAGTTACTAATGATAGTCAGTGTCAACACTGTTCCATCTCTGCTTCTGCCTATTCAATACTGCAGGAAAGAGAGCCAGCCTGGCCTGGGACAGATGTCCTCTCCTGCTTAATCAGCTCTGAAGGGATCCTGGGTCACATGGACCCACAGCATCCCTAGGTATCAGAGGCAATGTCCTGAGAACAAAGTGAGCTAGGCAACCAACACAAGAGGTGTCTACTACAATCATTTTCTTTAGCCCATTTATGTCAGAGTAGGAAACCCAGGGCTACAGAGAGACCGCAAAGGCAGTCAGTGACAAACCAGGATTTGTTATTCTCCTGTTACAATCTCTCCTAAGTACTCCTCCTGGGCTTTCTCCTGTCCCACAGACACCAAATATTCTTCCTAAAGTTGTTTTTTTTTTTTAATTTTATTTATTTATTCGACAGAGATAGAGACAGCCAGCGAGAGAGGGAACACAAGCAGGGGGAGTGGGAGAGGAAGAAGCAGGCTCATAGCAGAAGAGCCTGATGTGGGGCTCGATCCCGTAACGCCGGGATCACGCCCTGAGCCGAAGGCAGACGCTTAACCGCTGTGCCACCCAGACGCCCCATCTAAAGTTGTCTTTTAATAACAGATTCAGCACCCCTACAGCAATGAAAAGGCTAGAAAATAAGAGCTAGAAAGACTTATTAGGAGTCAGGGCAGTGGGTCAATAGTCAGGATTAAAGGAGTTTGTAGTTTCTAGCATAATCATTTTGTTGAAGGGGCTGAACTTAGTGGAACACAATCAGGAAATGAATTTATCCTCCTTCAGACAAAACCCCCCGACTATCATCCTATGTCAGATCTCCCCTTCCCATCCTTTAACATTTTCTCAGAAGATCCCATTGTTCCTTATCATTAAAGATACAAAAAAATAAAATTAAATGAAAATGTTAAAGTCTACTACAGTTAAATTGTCGGTCTTGCATCTAATTCAGAGCTGCTCGCATTCCATCAGCTTGGTCTGCCTGGCCCAGAAACTTACTATGGAAGAAAAAGGGACATGTGGTCTTTCACCTTTCTTCATCTTCTGCTTCTTCCATCTTCTGTGCCCTTCAAAGTCGAGGTAGAAGTTAGGAAAATTATAGAAAAGGAACAAAGACCTTCTGGTTAACAAGTGTTGGTTATAGTTTTTGTTTTGTTTTGGTTATTGATATTTTTTTCATGGCAGGCTCCCAGTGCTGACTCATTTATGAGATACATTTGTGGGTTCTGCAATGATGCCAAGGACCTCTGCGTAGCAAGTTTTCTCATCATCTACAGTTATGGCAGACACCATCAGATGCCTAACACAACAGGTATATCCAACTTTGCATGTGGAATTAAAGCATTAAATATGGCTTTTACACCCTCTCAGCAAGGGGTGGCCATGTATTAGAATATTGGCAAATGAAAATGAAGAAGGAGTCTGTGGGAGTGCTTCTAAAAACAAAGTGAAGAAGAACATAGTTGGCAGACTGACACTGCTTGCTTGACCTTAAGACTTACTATACAACCATGGTAATCAAGACAGTGTGATATTGGTAAATGAACAAACAGATCAATGAAAATAATGTGGATTCTCTTACAAAAGTGATCTATGCCCTTGAGATGGGCCTTTTTTTTTTTCTGCCTTGAGCTGGAGCAGCCATCTTGTGACCATGGGAGAGGGTCAAGAAAATAGCAGATAACTAAAGATATCAGCTATCTCTCTCAGACTTACTGTTATTGAGAATAAGTGTTCCTGTATCTGTTTCAATAGAGCCTGAATTGGCTTGGGGGAGAACTGTGTACCTCCTTCCTCACAGAGAGAGGAGTAGAAAAACAAAAACTCCAAAACTTTGAATTCCCTTCTGTGAATTTCCTTTCAAACTGTTGATATCTTGGGGTGTTGGGAGTGAAAGTCTCTGGACCAGTTGTTATCTTTAATTAAGTCCCAGTTAGAAGGTCTACCTCCTCTCTTTAGAACAGGAAGGTAACATCTTTTTCTTAGGGGCACTAGCTGGAGTTCCAAGATAATAAGTCCCAATTAACATCTTGTTACACCAGAAAATAGGCAAAAGAGAGAGATTAGAAAATGAGGTCGATGAGTGAGGTTTGAAAGAAAATGCATGTAGCTAGAGCTAAGAACACAAAAAATGTAAGTGATCTGTGTAGATGGGTTGATTAAACCAAAACATTAGGAACGAGAACATAATATGCACCTGACATTTGGGCAAACCAAAGGAATCCTACCTACAGATTCAGAAATGTGTCCAAATAACAGGGAATGAATGGTGAGGAGGATCCATAAGTACAAATAAAGAAGGCAAATGCAGTTGCAGGTGGTCTCTGTCCAGTAACAATCACTGAGGCAAATTAATCCAATGTAAAGCTGCCCTTTTAGGACAATTGACAATAAATATATTGAGCCCAAAGCTGTCTAGCTTTCATACAGAATGTATCTACATTGCATATCTCCCAGATCTACTTCTAAAGTCCATGTCAATTAGTGGAATTGTATATGTTTCTGTAGACAGAATGTATATTCCAGGGACTGCTTCGATCACTGAATGTTCTTTAAATATCTGTAAACCTGTGCAAATCATATCAGATGTATAATCTACAAAATGTAAAGATCTATTAGTATTTATTATCCACATTCTTATGGTTTTGCATAGAAAAATCAGTAACAAGTTTCCTTAATCTGAAAAAAAGAAAAGCTAAAGAGAATATTTTTTAAGATTTTTTAAATTTACTTTAGAGAGAGAGAGCACATGCAAGCAGGGTGTGGGCAAAGGGAGAGAGAGAGAGAAAGAGAGAGAGAAACTCAGGCAGACTCCCCGATGAGTGTGGCACCAACCAGGGGCTCAATCTGATGACCCTGAGATCATGACCTGAACCAAAATCAAGAATCTGATGCTTAACTGACTGAAACACCCAGGTGCCCCAAGAGAATATTTTTAATAACAACACAACTTCTTATAGGCATTATGATTATCTAAGCAGGGAATAATTTCCCTAAGTGTTTTAAACATGGAAATCTATTTTTTTTCCTTCCAAGCAGTTCATGAAACTAGAAATCCAGCATGGAAAACCCTGTATAAATCTTTTCCTATCTCCACTACACTCAGCTGGACTATGAGATTATTTATAATGCTCATTCACTCAATAAATATGTATCTCATCTTTCAAATGGAGCCCATCAGATCAGAACAGCAAAATCTTTCCCTCCATCTCTTTAGCTACCTCTCTGTTAAGCTTAGCCAGCTAATAGCAGCATATCACATTGCATTCTCCATTTTATACCAAGGAGTTCACTCAGGAAACTCTCATCTTGGAAGACAGTGTAGCATAGTGGTAATATAAAATACAGAGTCTTTAGAGTCTGACTGGCTATTTATTGGGTAAACTTATAGAAAGCAGTTGCTAAATTTCTCTAATCCTGTGCCTTCGTCTTAATTTAGGATTAACAGTGCTTACTTCACAGTGTTGTTTTCAAAACTAAGAAAGCATGTCTATAAATTGCTTAGCATAGTACCCAACCCATGTGTACCTGCTTGATAAATCTTAGCTATTAGTCTTCTCCTATGATATTCAGATCTCTTGGAAGGAACTTAGGCATTCTTTCCAACTGCTTTCTTAACTACTGAAGTTATATAGATTATACTAATTTTAGAGGCATAGTGGTTAAGATTGCAGGTGCTGAAGCCAGAGATCCTGAGTCAAATCCTGGCTCTGCCCCTTGCTAGCTGAGCTACCTTGGGAAAGTTGCTCTGTGCCTGTTTTCTCATTTCTAAAATGGTGAACATAATACTCTGGACCTCATGGGGTTTTGTGAGAATTAAATATATTAATGTGTGTGAAGACCAGTGCCTAGCACATAGAAAACCCTCAATAAATGTCAGTTATTATTCAGAATTTACTTAACCAGCATTATAAGGACTTTAATAATTTTTTCTTGTCGTGAATGTAATTCAATTGGGACCTAATTTCATTAAAAAAATACCTATCACATAAAAGCACTCTCAAATTTGTGATCTAGTATATTAACCTAAATCATGAACAAAATCATCTGTGTGCAATAGAAAAGGATGCTTGGGTGACAGACTTTAGTAAGTTCAGTGAAATTGTCTTTAGCATTCCAAGAAAAAATATAGGCATTTCTCCTTTATTTGCTCCCTTTTGGTTTTGTGTTTTGTTTTTTATTCTTATTTCCCTCTCTTTAGCATTGTACATTATAATAATAATGTGTGCCCAAATAGAAATAACAACAGTGCTTCCCTTAATACATGAAGACGGTGCTATTGCTTTGACTAAAGTCACACTTGAACTTTCCTTGAGTTCTTTTATCACATTTTCTCAGCTAGAAGCCATCCACATTGAAGTCTACCAGTTCAATTCAGAAAAGTCTTTGACAGGCCTTCTAATCCTGTAAATTCACCTAACTGTGAGGTGCCAAAATGAAGAAAGAAAAGAAAGAAAGAAAGAAAGAAAGAAAGAAAGAAAGAAAGAAAGAAAGAAAGAAAGAAAGAGAAATAGTTAGCCAGAGCATATTCTAAAGAAGGCCTGGGAACATTCCCTACCAGACAGAGGTTAGGACAACTGGGCCAACAGTTGTTGCACATCCATAACTAGGAGAGAGACTGAGGATAAAATTAGATATAGGGACATTGAGACTAGCTAATTAGAAGTGGGTAATTGGCCAGTCTGGTCAGTCAGATCATAGCTGAGACTAAGAAATCCAACCCGAGGGCCAGACGAGGTTTAGTCAGCTGGCATTAGCAGGAACATAGTCAAAGATATTACCAGAAAAAAAATGTCAGATGAAAAAAAGTCAAGCCAATGAAGCAAGAAACATTTCAATGACAAGGTATGAATGACTCACCACTGTAAAACCACTAATGCTAATGCTGGGCCGGAACCACACAAGGATTTCTCCCAGGTGAGTGAAGAGTTGCATCAAAAAGGATTTGCTATCCTAAAGATACCGCCTCAAAAAAAGCTCAAACCGTGAAAGAAAAAATGGATGAATAGGATTACATTAAAATTAAGAACTTCCAATTATCAAAAGACACTACTAAGAGAGCAAAAAGGCAAACACAAAGTGGAAGAAGATACTTGCTCTACGTATTTATCTCCAACAGAAAAATCTTACCCCAAAAATATAAAGAATTCATATAAATTAATAAGTAAAAGTCAATTAGCTTTTTCAATACAAAGCCAAGCAAAAACTCAACTAGATAATTCACAGAAGAGGATAACCAAGTAACCAATAAATATATGAAGAGGTGCTCAACTTCAATAGTCATCATGGAAATGGAAATTAAAACTGCTTGTTAAAAATTTTAAAATTAAAAAAAGAGACAATACGAAGTGCAAATATACAATACTAGGTGAGAAAATAAAGCCACTTGAACTCTCATACACTGCTGGTGGGAGTCTAACGTGATACAACCTCTTTGGAAAACTGGTAGTATCTGCTAATGGCGAACATAGATCTCCTCAGACCTACAAATTCCATTCACAAATATGCATAGCACCATTATTGACATATTTAATTGCTATATACATAGAATATTCTGTACAGTAATGAAAATGAATGAAATACTGCTACTTGCATCACCATCAGCAAGTCATGAATCTCAAACACAATATTGAAGGAAAGAAGCCAGGGATTTAAAAAAAAAAGAAAAGTACATTCTGCATGATTCCATTTAAATGGAGTTCAAAAACAGGCAAAACTAATCTGTGGAGTTAAAAGCAGGATGCATGGTTGTTCTTGGAGACAGGAGAAGGGAACTTCTGGAGTTTTGCTTCTTTATTATGATGTTACTGTGTTCACTTTATTGAAAATAGTTACGCTTTTAAGATTTGTGCACTTTTAATGTATATTTTATACTTCAAAAATTTTTTTCATGTAAAGAGGAGGAATGACATTTTCTAACAAACTTACTAGGCAGCTTGGGGCTTGGCAGGTAGTCTGGCCCTGACTGAGTTTTCTGTCTCTCCAGGAAGAGCCTGGTCTCTGTGAGAGTAACATGATAAGCCAATGTATAAAAGCCTGTCTTAATTCAGTCAAAGGCACTGTTGTGTTATCAGCTCAGTCAGAGGTTTCTTCTGGAACTCTGAGAAAAAATAGCTAAGCTGCATGCAATTTTCTTTTTTTTTTTTTTAAAGATTTTATTTATTTATTTGACAGAGATAGAGACAGCCAGAGAGAGAGGGAACACAAGCAGGGGGAGTAGGAGAGGAAGAAGCAGGCTCCTAGCGGAGGAGCCTGATGTGGGGCTCGATCCCATAACGCCGGGATCACGCCCTGAGCCAAAGGCAGAAGCCTAACCGCTGTGCCACCCAGGCGCCCCTGCATGCAATTTTCTTAGTTCATACGCTCCTGAAGTCTGTTTCCTAAAGAATTCCCTCCAGAGAAGATGAATTTAATAATCATCCTGGAGCTAATTTTCAGGTGCCAATAATCTTGGGTCTTAAGAATGGTTGGTTTTTTTATATAATTTACCTTTTAAATATATATTCAGGGACAGAGATGCTTAAAAAGTAGGAGGAGGGGATCAGATGCCAAACTCACTGTGGGGCCCTTCAACTGTATGCCTCTAGGTGCTACAAGAGCTCTCTTCTCCTTCCTGAAAGGGAAGTAATTTCAGCTAAGTAGGGGTAAGATTCTTGTGTTGTTGTTTGAACAAATGTGTACTTTGGGCTCCAGATGTACAAATTTTAGCGGGCCCTTTGAACTCAGAGCTGGGTGACAAGGATACCTGAAGTCAGGCTCAAATTTCATTAAGCATCTATTCTCCACCAGGCTGCTAGATCATGAGAGCCAGCAAGGGTAGGGATGAGAACACATCAACTTCCCTAAAGACTGCCATTCAGAAGAATGGTGAATGGATGAATAGTTATATGGGTATTAAGGAGGAGACATGTTGGGATGAGCACTGGGTGCTATATGCAACTAATGAATCGTTGAACACAACAATAAAAACTTATGATGTACTACATGCTGGCTAACTGAACCTAATAAAAAATAATTAATTAAAAAAGTAAAAATAAAATAAATAGAAAAGGAAAAAAAGAAAAGAAAAATGACCACCAGCATCTCTGCCTACATTGGATTCTTGTGAGATATTTGTGAAGAAATTCCAATAGGCTGGTTCACGCATCTAATCAACTTTACATGTAGATGAAGAACACTTTCAGGCTCTTGGGAGCTTTGCTCTACTTGGCACACAGATACATGAACAAAGATTGTATAGCATACACACAAGTTCATAACTCTTGGAAGATGAACTCTAACCCAAACTCAAGAGGTTAGGAAAGTCTGGGAAATAGTTGTTTAGGGAATGCACTTGAGTCATAACCCCATTTTGTACACCACAGAGTTTGCCTGCCATCGCTGGCTATGAAGCAGAGGATTTCCTTCAGGAGGCTCTTAGCCTTCTCCTGGCAGGAAATCAGGCCACTGAATAGCAGATATTCTCTGAATAGCAGATCTTAATTCACAGTATGTCCTGCTTCTGACTAGAAGAAGAGACTTGGAACTTGACCAGGACTCTGGTCTCCAAGTCTAGAATTTGTAACAGCTGTCTCATAGAAGCCCAAGTACAAGTTCATGAACTAATGCAACAGTTTGTTTCAAGCAGAAAAAAACAGTCGTCCTGCAGGCAAATCAGCCAGTATTCAATGGATTATTTTATACAGCAATCTATTTCTCTTATTCCTGTTTATATATCCACCCATGGAAGCATGGGGCAAGCACTCCACACACACACACTCACATGTACATACGCACACACACAGTCCAGCATCGTATTCTCTAAGGCCCACTGCTTTGTCTCTTGGTACCTCATGCGGCCCTTGTTCCATAACATATTCATCTACCAAAAACTAAGCTCAGAAAGCAGATAATCTTTTGTATCTTTCAGGAGGGGAAAGAGCCCAGGGATTCCCACTACTCTCAGGGCAATTGCAGTATTTACTGGAGGGGGATTGGAAATTGGGAAAATAGCCAGAGTGAAACTGAAAACCTCGGCCAACTTCTGCAATACCTCAAACATATGACATCCTCCCACTTCCACCTTCCCACAAAGTCCAAATACTAGCCACTATTTGGACCGGAGAAGTGGTACAGAGTTGCAGGACAGAACAATGGGGGGAAGGCCAGTGTCACATACCAGTTCAGAGAACTGGGTCTTTATGAATACTGAAAGAGTCACAGGAATGGAACTCTATCTTTATGAGAAGCCCCAATACACCAAATCACTAGATCTAATAACCATTTGATCTTTCCTATTTAAAAAGAAAACAACACTTTACTGAGGTATGATTGATGTACAAAAAGCTATACATATTTAACATACACAACTTGATGAGTTTGGAGATAAGTATACTCCCATGAAATGACCACTATAAGCTATACCATGGGCATATCCATCACCTCCAAAAGTTTCCTCCCATCCTCTTTATTTATTATTATTTTGTGTTTACGTGTAATAAGATAAGATCTACCCTCTTAGCAAATTTTTAAGTATATAATACAATATTGTTAACTATAGGCTCTAAACTGTTCGGTCGGTCTCTAGGACTTATTCATCTTGTATAAGGGAAACTTTGTCCTCTTTGACTAACACCTCCCTTTTTCCCCCTCCCTCCAGCCCCTGGCAACCACCATTCTACTCTCTGCTTCTATCTAACTATTTTAGACTCTTATGTTAGCAATATCATGTGGTATCTGTCTTCTGTACCTGGTTTGTTTCAATTAGCATGTCTTCCAGGTTCATCCATGTTGTTGCAAATGACAGGGCTTTTTCTTTTTTAAGGTTGAATAATATTTCACTGTACATACATACTACATTTTCTTTACCCATTCATCCTCTGATGAATGGGAAGTTTTTAACCATATTCCTTTAATAATCCTTCTGCCCCTTTCCCTTTCTTTTCCTTCTGAGACTTCCACAATGCATATATTCATTTTCTTAAAGATATGCCATAAGTTCCTTTGGCTTTCCTCACTCTTTTCTATTCTTTTTTTTTTTTTCTTTTTGTTCCTCCAACTGGATAATTTCAAATGACATGTCTTTGAGTGTGCCAATTCTTTCTTCTGCTTGATTGAGTCTGCTGTTGAAGCTCTGTATTGAAATTTTCGGTTCAGTCTTTGTATTCTTCTTCAGCTCTAGAATTTCTGTTTGGTTCTTTTTAATGATTTCTACCATTAAAGAAGTTTGTTGAACTTCTCATTTTGTTCATGTGTTGTTTTCCAGACTTTGTTTATCCATGTTCACTTGTGCTCCCTGGGATTCTTTAAGATGATTATTTTGAATTCTTTGTCAAGCAGTTCATAGATCTCCGTTTCTTTGGAGTCAGTTACCAAAACTTTGTTTCATTCCTTTGGTGGTATTGGTTTCCCTTTCTTCATGATCCTTGTACCTTGCATTGGTGTCTGCCCATTTGAAAAAGGAGTTGCCTTTTCCAGTCTTTACAGACTGGCTTTGTCAGGGAAAGCCTTCCACCAGTCAACCTAGCCAGAGATTCTGTGTGAGCTCACTGGTGGGGTCCACACGTGTGCCTGCTGCCAGGGTGTACTGTCAGGTGGGCCTGGTCCCAGGGGTTCAAGGGCAGTTTGCTACTGGCGTTTGCAGGCCAGCTGTTGAGATCTGTATACACTTGATGAAAGCCCCCACCTCTTTTCTTTGTTCTTAACTGATCCCCAGTTGATCTAGTCTTGATGATTCTCTCAATGTTCTGGGTGAAACATGACAGAAGGGGGGCTCAGAGGTAGCACCCTGAAAGGCAGAGGAAGTTGAATGCTCACTTTGCTCTCTCTTTCCCCCGTGGAGGACTCACAAGCCAAGGGGATCACTTTCAGCGTTGCACTGTGCTGGCTTGAGGGAGTGTGACATATAGAAAGTGAAACTGTTCTTCTTACCCTTTCATTGCCTCATTTCTCATTTCTGTGCTCCACTGGAGTGCTGTAACCTCTCACCTGGATTCCAGAGCTCTACTGCTAATACTCTCATCCAGGAATGGTTGTTACATCAGTGTTTCTGTGCAAGGGATGATGGCTGGAACTTCCTATTCTGCTATCTTGCTGATGCTATTCCTCTGACCTTTGCTATTTATTAGCTTTTTCTGACTCTAATCCTAAGTGTAACAGTGGATTTTGATTCTTATGTTACATGTACATTTGCCAATTTCCATTATGGTACTGTAAACATTGATCCTAGGCAAAACACCCAAAGATGTTTGGACTTTGTTTTAGTATCCTGTCTATTCTAACCTGACATATAAACACCTTTCCCATTCTTAGTTTTGTCTTCAGTATGCTTGCCTCAATAGTAGCATCCCTTAGAGGCCACAGTCTACTGTATAACTGGACTGGGAGGACCATTCACATGGTAGTCTACATTCACTGATTTGCTGGGTTCTGGCTTTGGAAAATCCTGGGGTCTATACAACACATGAGGAAAAAACTGCCAGAATGAATTCAATCACACATTTTATAGCATAACAATAATGTATATTAGTATATTCCATGAAATACCTAACTTTATACAATACAAGCATTTCTTACTCATCAGGTTTTTCTAATGTTAGCCAATTTTCTTTAACTTTCTAGGCTTAAAAAAAATCTGCATCACTACAGTTTTCATAAAGAAGTCATCTTTTTCACAGAGCTATGTCCATGATACTTGATTTGAGCGAGGTTAAGACAGTTAGTTTGGGAAAGTCCCACGACTTCAGCCCACATCCACCCTAACCCCTAGCCCTAACCCCTATAAGAATTTGACAAGACAGTGTGCACTAAATTAGTACTAAAAATCCAGTAGGGCATCATTATAGTGGCAAAAGAAGGCCATTTGCGGCAAAATTATACCAAGATGAAGATGTTTAAATATTCATCATTGTTTCGATTGCTGAATATTAAACTCTAGCAAAAAGTCTGAGACTGGCTTATAATATTCAACCACACAAGGAAATTAAAACTACTGGTGGAAACTCTTTAGACAAAAAAACTATCTTAAACCAACTATATAAGTTGAGTAAGAAAAACATTTTTGTGCTAAGAAATGGTTTATTTAAGCACATATGAAATCTGCCATGTCTAACCCTCTGCCTTTGCACTTGCCACTCTAACCAGGGTCTGAAGATACGAGATGATAATTTTTTTAGTTTTTAAACAAAAACAGGGAGGGACAGATAGCAGAAATAAAATTTGCCCCTCTGTCCTTCTGATGGAATCTGATTATTGCTGCATATTTAGACTATTTTGGAGGTGATGGAGAGGAAGAAGAGGTGAAGTGAGCACGTGAACTGAGAAGGCCTGAATCATTCATTAATTTTAGCCTAGTCAACCTTGTCAGCTCTGTAAGTGAACTGTGAATTAAGACAGTCTCTCAGACCAGATAGAGGAATTTGATGTCAGATCCCAGAAGGAGTAAAGACTTTGGAATAAGAGGAAGATGCTTGGTTTGTGACAGAGAAAGGTATGTGGCAATCCCCAGGGAGGGTACCTGCAGCAGCTGGGGCTTCATCACCCAAGGGTAGTTTAGAAACTAATTAGCACAAGTGCTGAGCCCTAATCACCTGGGGGCAGCAAGAAGTTGATGCCTGAAAGGGTCTGGCTTCAAAATGGGCAGGAGAGACCAATTCAGGGAGCATTGGATGTCCAGACCAAGAAAAGAAGAAATGGAATGGTATAATCACACAAGAACAGTGACAGGATAGGTAAGGGCTAAAACCAAGCTGAAGTTTATCAAAAATGCTTATTTAGATTATTCCAGTTGAACAATTTCACTTACCCATTTAAAAATTCGAATTGGTTTTGCCAATTGCTCAATGCGTGATGGTTTTGTTTTTTTAAGCTATAGGTGTAACATGTTAACATTTTTATGCGGTCCTACTCATCATACACAATAGAATGGAGTACCTGGCCTCCAAGGTCCCCTCTAGCCTTATGTGAGGCAGCCTGCTGGGGGTGGGGGCAGGGAGCACTCAACTGGGAACCGGAAACCCAATTATTAACCAGAGGGTTCGTCTTGGATGAGCCATTTAATGTCTCCAATTCTCAGTTTCAACACTTGAAAATGGAATTAGAAGTATCAGTTTTACTTGTCTCACAGTCTGTTATGAAGATCAAGTTATATACCTAGGTATTTTGAATAAACACAATGCTTTATATGAACATAAGTAATTTTTTAAATAATCGCTGGAAGATTGTGGAAGATGACTAGCAGGGTCATCAAGCATGAAGCAGAGAAAACAAATGGAAGAATTGCAATCCCCACACTGAGGTGTTTCCTACTTTCTGTACCTGGATATCTTTCCCTACCGGAGTGTAAATTCTGAACGGTAAGCACTAAGTCTTAGACACTTTTGTGCAGCCCATAGCACAAAGCATCACCCTAACGAGTATTAGGATCCAATAAATATTTGTTGAACTGTACCATCCAGCTTCAGCTTCTGAATTTATATATTGATTAGCCAAGACGGTAAATGTGAGTAAATTGGGTAAAAGGAAGAAGAGGAACCTTACTTTGTAAAAGGGAAAAACAGCCTTGTCATTGTGGTCCTTATTGTGCCTTCACTGCGTTCGCTGCCTTTTCTATTCTGAACACAGAGACTTCTGGGCACTCTAAGTTGTCAAGAGCTCTGTGGGCTTTCCAGAGTAGCAGCTTTGTGTAGCTAAACACAGGACGCGCTTTCTTTTTGCGCTTTTTTGGGGGTAGGTTTACCAACAAAGTAGTTGTCCCTCTCTTCCTGGCCTTAGCCCTCTGCAGATCTAGTTATGCCCTTTAGGTTCATGAAGTACAAATTAGCATAATCCGATTAGATTAGCTGCTGAGGGACGTCTTTGGTGTGAAAAGCAGAGAAAACAAAAGTATCTCACAAAGAGGGGAGCCTGGAGCTTGCAAAGGGGAGGGGCGACAATTGCTCCTGGGCTGCTGGCCTGAAAGCTTGCACCTGCACAAGCCCTCTTGTAAATAAGGACTCTTAGATGGTATTAAACTGGGCACTGAGGAGTCTGGGGGAGTTTGGGGAGGTGAGCACCAGGAAGAGAAAGGCAAGACAGCAGCTCTGCATCCCATTAATTGATTTATCTGGATTGGCAAAGCGGGAGCTGCTGACAGAAGAGAATGCCTGTTTGAGTCCTACTCAGCATTGAGAGTGGGTCAGCCCCATAATCTGGTCTATCGAGATAAGCATTTTAGGATCTCTGCAAGAGACTGATAAGGGGTTTATTTGTAGGGAACAAAGTTCATTGGATGTTTGATTTCAGTACTGTCTGAATTGGATTTCTGTATGTTTCCTTTATTTCTGGAAAAGAAGAGGGGGGAAAAGTGAGGTGCAGGTAGCTGTGTTGGGCCTTTGGGTAATGTGTGCTTAGAAGCCACAGAAGAAAAACTCAGTGGTCGACTTGTTACAACAAGTGAGGCCAGAAAACTTCTTGACTGAGTGCACCTTTCTCTGCTCTTGGCCATTTGTGGGTAGAGCTGCGATTTTCATTATTTTGAAACCTCGGAAAGGGACTCTGTGTGTGCAGTAAATCACTGTGTGATCTCAGGTCTGTCTCTCAGAATCTTTTAAGCCACAATTCCTCCAACTATAAACTGGAACCAATACTACCATTAAACGGTTATTAGTACTGAAGATGGCATTTATAAAATGCCTGGCACATAATAGGCTCTCAGTGGATATTAATGGCCCATCCTTGAGGGGTTTATCCTTCCCTTCCCCAACCCCACCTTGCCATACTCACTTCTGTTTATGTTGCATGCAGACGTAGGGGTATCATGATCTTCAAACACAGTGCAGGGAGTTTACTGGTCCCAAGAACTGACTTTTCTCTGCTTTGTCTCCCCCATCTTTTGGCCAGCACGTCTTTCCTTCTCAATTTCTGTGAAGGAACATCTTTCCTCTGGGGGCCTAGAACTATTCTGTCTCTCAGAGAGGACCCAGGAGGCCCTGCAAGGTTGTTTTCAGAAGCTCCAGAACCGAGGGGGAAAATTCAGTCTGAGGAGGCAAGTAGGAAAATAATTTCTATCTGCTAGAAGCCCAAGTGAGCATGCAGGACACCCTGAGTGCGAGATGGGGGTCTGGAGGCCTGAAATCTAGAGCAAAGGGTAAGAAGGGGCCATCAGGGCAAAGCCTGAGAAGCTCACTAACTCTGACAGCCCATACCTCCCTCGGGCTGTGTGTCGAAACAATTGTGCTTAGTACATCTCTTACATAGATTGGCCGGGCGACATAAAAGGCAGTGGTACAAGGTGTCCTCAAGTCAGATAAGACTCTCTGCCTTCCCGTGTAGATTTTAGCAAAGGTCGCTTTTGTAAGTCTGACTTTTTCAGGTGTATTCTACATTACAGTCACGATATGGATTGACAGTATATGAAATTATATACAATTATATATCATGATACTTAGATCATGACAAAGTAAAGACTTATCCAAACAATGCAAGGAAATGTATTAATATTATATATCCCATACCAATTTCAATAGATACCAATAGATATATTTCATTAAAATATATTACCTGGTCCTTGTTTGGGGGGGGGCAGTGAAAACTGACTTTCTTTATGCCCAGGAGGCAGATCTATACACACCTCAACCTCCATCACTCTGGCCTCCCCTCTCTTGGGCTTCTGGTTGGAAGAAAAAGAGGTCAAGGTATTTATCTGCTCCCCCCCGCCATACATACCCCTTCGTCTGCAACCACAGCCCCTATAAGACAGCCCTTCATCATGAACATGGCTTTGCTGGGGGGCAGTCACACTGGGGGTACCAGGCAGTAGCAGATGTTATTCCTGCCTTTACCCAGCTATCCCTTTCTGGAGACCCAATTTTTGAGAAAATTGTTCTTCTGAACTTTTACTTCTTGTTTTGTTTTTTCCCTTCCTTTTCTTTTTGTTTTGCCTTTTGAATGTTTATTTTTCTTCCTGTCCAGGAGTGTGTGTCCTCTTAGCTCTGTTACGTTAGGATAGAGGGGGCTGATCTATCTCAGACCTTGTGGGCCCTGGGTCCCCCACTTTCTTGTGTCAGAGTTTCAGGGAGCAAGTTTTTGAAACTTTTAGTAGAGCCAAATTTAGAATTTGGTGAGGGAGCAATTTTATCTATTTGAATTTATTTGAAATATGTAATTTTCAATGTCTTAATGAGTCCTTTGTATTCAAGGGAAGGAAATATTCAGCATCTCCCCCCTACCATTTCTTGCCTCAGAAAGCTCAAAAATGGGGCCTCACAGCAAGATTTTTTTTTTTTTTTTTTTTTTAAANTCACGCCCTGAGCTGAAGGCAGACGCTTAACCGCTGTGCCACCCAGGCGCCCCCTCACAGCAAGATTTTAAAATGGGTTCGAAAAGACAAAAACCTCAGAGTGAAGGAAGTCTTTCTAACTATGACTAGAAATCCAGAACCATAAAATTGATAATTTGTATAACATAAAAATCAAATTCTTATACATGGCAAATGAACATCATAAAGTCATAAGACAAATGAAATATTGGGGGGACTATTTGTTATTCACATCACAGAAAAAGGGTTGATCTCCTTCATATATAAAGAGCTTTTTAGAAATTGGAAAGAAAAAGCCCAACAACCCAACAGGAAAAGAAGCTAAAAATATCTATAGACAGTCCACAAAAACACAAATGACTCCTAAGTATATGATGTCAGCCTCACTCATAAAAAGAAAAATACAAATTAAAACTGCATTGTGATACCATTTTCACCCATCAGATTGGCAAGTATCCTAGCAATTGTTAACATGTTCTATACTTGACTGTGGAAACAAGAATTCCCACACATTGCTACTAAGAGTGCACTTATCCTGCAGATACATCTACAAACGGGAAATCTTGTGCGTTGAAGACTATTCATTGCTATTCATTGCAGCCTTGTTAGTATCAGCAAAAGACTAGGGGGAAAAAACCAGTGTCCCTCAGTAACTAGGGGACATCCATTTGATATAATACGTGCAGATGTTAACAAGAGTGAAAACGTTCTCTATGGTATTGAAGATCTCCAGGATATAGTGTTAAGAGAGAAACCAAGGTGGTATAAGAAAGAAGGAAATGAGAATATATAGTTGCATTTGCACACAAAAAAAACAGATAACACCTGGTGTTGTACATTCTAAGGGTTTTGATAAATGTGTAATGACATATGGAAGATGGCGGAATAGGAGGACCCTAAACTCAGGTGAAGGGGATTAACAGTACATTTATGATGAACACTGAGTAATGTACAGGATTGTTGAATCATTATATTGAACCCCTAAAACTAATATAATACCGTATTTTAACTGTGTTGGAATTTTTTAAAATTCTAATTTTGTATTCACTAAAAGGGCTTCTTTGTTATCATTGATTAATTTTATAACTAGATTCTACATAAACTCATACAAATAAATGTTACTGGTTTTAAAAATCTAGTTTTTGTTGGTGTTACACGTTGGCTTCCTGAATAAAATTTCTACTGGAGGGGCACCTGGGTGGCTCAGTCTGTTAAGCATCCAACTCTTGGTTTCAGCTCTGGTCATGATCTCAGGGTTGTGAGATCGAGCCCCCCACCCCCATGCTCCTTGGTCTCCACACTCAAGCATGGAGTCTGCTGGAGAGTTTCTCTCTCCCTCTCCCTCTGCCCCTTCCCCCATTCACACTCTAAATACATACATACATACATACATAAAATCTTTAAAATATTTCTACTAGAGGGAAAACATGTATAATAACATGTATCCATCCTTATAATATCACACAGAATAATTTCACTGCCCTAAAAATCCTCTGTGCTCTCCCTATTCATCCTACACCCTACCACTTCTGGCAAACACTGATCGTTTTACTGTCTCCATAGTTTTGCCTTTTCCAGAATGTCATGCAGTTGGAATCAAACAGTATGTAGTCTTTTCAGATTGGCTAATTTCACTTAGTGATATGCATTTAAGCTTCTTCCTCTATGTCTTTTCATGGCTTGATAGCTCATCTCCTTTTACTGCTAAATAATATTACTTTGTCTAGATGTACCACACTTAATTGATCTATTCATCTCCTAAAGGATATCTTGGTTGCTTCCAAGTTTGGGCAATTATGAATAAAGCTGCTATAAACATCTGCGTGAAGGTATTTGTGTGGACATAAGTTGTAAACTCCTTGGGGTAAACACTGAGGAGTGCAATTGCTGGATTGTATGGAAGGATATGTTTAGTTTTATAAGAAACTGCCAAACTGCCATCCAAAGTGGCTGTACTGTTCTGCATTTTCACTGGCAGTGTTTGAGAGTTCCTGTTGCTTCCCATGCTCTCCAGCATTGGGTGTTGTCAGTGATCCAGATTTCAACTGTTCTAATAGGTGTGTAACGGTATCTGATTGTTTTAATTCACATTTCCCTGATGACGTATGATGTGGAGCATTTTTCCATATGCTTATTTGACCTCTGTATATCTTCTTTGGTGAGGTGTTTTTGGCCTATTTTTAAATTTTTTTTGTTTTTTTTTTCTTGTTGAGTTCTTTGCTTATTTTGGATAACAATCCTTTAACAGATGCATCTTTTGAAAATACTTTTTTCCCAATCTGTGGCTTGTCTTCTCATTCTCTTGACACTGTCTTTCACAGAGCTTAATAATACTTTTAAAAGAAAAAATAATGTTGTTACTAACCCCACTCCCACTCTCCTTTTTCTTTTTTCTTTTTTTTTTTCTTTAAAAAATAGTCTTCAAGGGGTGCCTGGCTTGCTCAGTTGGTAGAGCATGCAACTCTTAATCTCAGGCTAGTGAGTTCAAGCCCCACACTGGGTGTGGAGCCTACTTAATAAAAAAACAGCCTTGGAAAGTGACTTTCTGATAACCCTTTCTTGGGCATATTACTATATCCCCCCTATTATCTCAATCCTATCTTTAAAAACATTACTTCCAAAATATAAAAACTATAGATTTTAAAACACTTTATCAATTTATAAAAATATGGCAGTTAAATTGAGACCCCCATTTTATTTTAGTATTCTTATAGCCTCAAATGATAAAATGTACAGCTTTTTAACTTTTTATACATTTAGCCTATCCACTTAAACATTTTACCTCACTGGGTAACTTACACTTACACATTTATTTTTTATTTATTTTTTATTTTTTTTTTTTAAGATTTTATTTATTTATTTGACAGAGATAGAGACAGCCAGCGAGAGAGGGAACACAAGCAGGGGGAGTGGGAGAGGAAGAAGCAGGCTCCTAGCAGAGGAGCCTGATGTGGGGCTCGATCCCATAATGCCAGGATCACGCCCTGAGCCGAAGGCAGACGCTTAACTGCTGTGCCACCCAGGCGCCCCTACACATTTATTTTTTAAACAGAAGTACTGGGAAAAAAAGATGTTTATGCCTTGGAAATTTTGTATTTTTATAGTTTTGCTTAGAAAGTTCTCTTTTCAACTGTACATGTGACTATCTTCTGAAAACTGATTTTTACTCCACAATATTTTACCATATGTTTGCCCAGATTAGGGCTCCAAGGCAAAAGCTTTTTAGAAGATTCATGTCTCAGTTTGGCAAACAGTATATTTTCTTGTTTGTTTATTTGATTGTTTTGTCCTCAGCAGCCCTCTCCTCTCCTTTTTAAGTCTACGCATGCCTGGAGAGTAAACTCAGAGAACATTTAGGACTCGCCTCTCACGTACTGTTTAAAAGATAAACATGTACCCAGTTTTTACCCAGAAAGTCCCTGATGCTCAATCTAGCAGGCATGGCAATGTTCTGTCCCATCCTGAATATTACCGTACCATGTGAGAAGCCTGGGGACATCCCAGGACACCTGGCTGTCGTTCCTTCCCCTGGCTCCTCCCTATGGGATTTGGCTCATTTTGTGATCTCTGTGACAATTTCTACCCCTTTGGGTAGAGTGTTAAAGAGACACCAAGCAACTGGATCTCAGGCCAACAGATCCTCAGCTTTAACCTTATCTAGTTACTCACTGGTCCAAACTGAAAGGAGTTGAAGGGCAGGCCAAAAGATGTCACTGATATGACAACCTCTCCCTCCAAACTTCTCTTAGAGCCCTAAGAGTCTCATGTAACTGATTAGCCCATCCCCTTCTACATATTTTCCAGTCACCATTGTCTCATTTTTAAAATGCTTCAAAATCGTTCTTTGTGCAGTGCTTATATGAGGTTCGAGGGGGTTGGTGCTTCCCAATTGCTGACACAATTGTACGCTCTCAGGTGTTATTACCATTTGGTGGAAAGACAACATGTGCACACCTTACACACATCGTAAAGTTTGTTGGTTTATTTAGTGAAAGATCCAAAAAATACCCTGAAGTGATCTGACTACTGGAGCAGAAGCTAAATATTCAGCACAGCACTCCACTTCCCCCAAACTGGGGAGCGGGTCGCAGTGGCCATAACACGATGTGCAAGGCAGAGTCTTGCTGAATCTGAGAGATTTAATTCTCTGCTGTTCCACAGTGTTTCTAAACCTGGGACTTGTATCACTAGTTAAAAAGAATTGATATGAACAGTCTAAACTGAATATAGGAAGAGAATGCAATCCCATACCCAGTGAAGAAAAACACTGTCCATTTCCTTAGACCCTCCTTCCTCCTCAACTCCAGAGGAGCTAAAACCAGAAGAAGGACAGGTAAGAGATGTGGAGGAGTAGATTTCCCACCTTATGCCTGCACACGCATGCATGCACGCACACACACACAAGTACCAATGCTCTGAACCATAGTTCATGTTCAAGCCAAGGTGGAAAGGGAAAGCAAAGTCCAAACAGAGGAAGAAACAGTTTCTCCTGCAGATTCACTTAAGCCTGCCTCTGCAAGACAGTGTCCTCATGGTGTCTTACCGTGGTATTACCCCCACCTTGGTGTTTCTAACCAGGAGGCTTTGTTTTTCAGGGTTGTGTTCGATTACTCAATAGTGTTATCGGGTAATATGCCTGCTCCGTGATGCTCCATTAAAGGGGTCAGGATTTAAAAAATTAAGAATTCCCACACCTGATATTTATCCAAAGGATACAAAAATAGTGATTCGAAGGGTTACATGCACCCCAATGTTAATAGCAGCCATGTCCACAATAGCCAAACTATGGAAAGAGCCCAGATGTTCATCAACAGGTGAATGGATAGAGAAGATGTAGTATATATATATACAATGGAATACTACTCAGCCATCAAACAATGAAATAGTGCCATTTGCAATGATGTGGATGGAACTAGAGTGTATGATGCTAAGTGAAATAAACCAGTCGGAGAAAGACAAATACCATATGATTTCACTCATATGTGGAATTTAAGAAACAAAACAGATGAAAAAAGGGGAAGGGAAGGAACAATAAAATAAGATAAAAACAGAGAAGGAGGCAAAACCATAAGAGACTCTTAACTATAGAAAACAAACCGAAGATTGCTGGAGGGGAGGTGGATGGGGGGGATGGGATAATTGGGTGATGGGCATTAAGTAGGGCATGTGATGTAATGAGCACTGGGTGTTACATGCAACTGATGAATCACTAAGTTCTACCCCTGAACCAAATAATACAGTATATGTTAACAAAATTGAATTTAAATTTAAAAAATAAATAAAAAATATAAATAAATAGAATCCCCACACCTGAAACTAATGTAACATTGTATGTCAACTATACTTCAAATAAAAAAAAGATAATAAATTTTTAAACTTTAAAAATAAGTAAGAATTTTGATGCCAAAAAAATCTGTCTCTGAAGAGCAGTAATTTTGAGTAAAAATGACTGAGGGTCAAATCTTGACTCTGCAGTGGAAACCTGAGCAAGATAAATAATATCCTAAACTTCAGTTTCCTCATCTGTGAAGTGAGAACAACACACATAATTAATATAATGTTAACAATACAACATTGTTATGAAGATTAGGTGAGCTGATACATTGGAAGCTCTTGGCTCATTGTCTGGCATATAGGAAGCACCCCAAGAGTCGGATATCTTAGTCTTATCATAATTTTATGTACGATGTAAAATTCTGAAATACAGATCCATGTACATACATCTTTGACCATAATTGCGATTAATTCTTCATGATAGATTCCTAGAAGGATAATACTTAGGTCCAAGCATCTGAACATATTGGATGATAATCCTATTTTGTCAGAGTTATCCAGAAAAGGCAATTCAACAGTTTGCTTCACTTGACTACCAGGAAATTCTCGAGCTCTGGAAGTTAAATTCTTAAATTTAGTTGGCAGATTACAAACCTAAATAAATTTATGTATATTTATGTTAAAATCTAGTGCTCCTTAAGATCTCTTTGTGATAGGTCATTAGCAAGAAAGAGAAAATAAAATGAAAAGTTTCCCTATTTATGGTAAACCCAACAGTCCCAGAAGTGAAAGTGGTTTAGGAGACTATGCCCCTGGCTTCCTGCAATCCTTTGAGTGCATCCATTCCTTGGCGTTCCTTTCTAACACCTGCCACTTTAAATCCCTTGCTTTGCATTGCCATTGGACTTTTAGATTCCCTCCTTATCTTTGACCTTTTTATTTAAGGATGTGACTTTTAACTAACCTTTGGCCTGTGGGTCAGCAGTTAAGCTGTCCATTCTCCCAGACTCCTTTCATCTTTGGCTTTTTAAGGACAAAGCCGGTTGTGCATAACTTACACATATTTTGGCCATCTCAAGCCATTCTTAGGTGGTGAAACCTCCAAAAGCAGGTGCTGCCAGGGGGCATGCTGAATAGAAATGAGGAGAAACAAACTGTTTAGAAGAGCGTTAGACTTTGGGTTTCTCAGGAAGACTCAGCTTGTTCAAGTTTCATTTCAATGTCCTCTTATAGGGGAGGCTAGAGCATTATACTTAACAGAGGCAGTCTTGATACAGTTCTCTCATTTTGAAAGTGAGGTCTCTTGCAGAGCTGTTGTGAGGAGTAAATGTTAGAAACCATCCCTTTCCTCAAGGAGATCTTAGCGTCCTGGAGAAGGGGGACAGAATATACACAGACGTCTGTAGCCTAGAGTAGAGGAAGTAAGAGTCATGAAGCACAAAAGGGGATTCTAAAAAAGGAAAGTTTTGATTGAATGGTGGAAATCTAGGAGGACTTCAGGTAAGAGATGGTGTTTAAGAGGAGTCAAGCATTGTGAAGGAGTGGTGTTTAAGATCAGTCATGAAGTATGGTAGTGAGTGGAATTTGGTGCAGGTTGGAGGGGTGAGTAGAATGAGAGAGAATGGGAACATTCATGCATGCAGGTGGAATCACAAGAGAAAAGTCAGAAGCATTAAGAAGTGGAACATGTCTGGGGACCATCGAGTGAGATCGTTTCATTAACATGTACAATATATTTAGGGGATTGTGGAAGATACAAGGAAGGATAAGGCTGCAGAGTGCCTGGAGTGAGGCATTTGTCTCAGTCTGGTGGTTAAGATACTGAATGTTTAAAAGCTAGGGAGTGATCTGCCCCCAGCTGTGGTTTGAGAAGGACGGTGAGTGAGCTGTGTGTAAGGTGAAATGAAGAGAGAGCCAGAGGTAGAGAGAGAGAGAAAGAGAGGGGAGAGAAAGACTAACCAGGGGATGCTAGATTTTTTTCTAGACTAAGGACAATGGTAGGGGAGGGGGTCAAAGCCAGAACAGTGACTGTGAGGATAGAGAGAACGGGTGGAAAAGCTTAGTAAATTTGTGAAATTCTTCTTTTTTAAAAAATAATTTCTTTTCTTAAATAATTTATTTGCAATAAATTAATAGTTAAATAGCAAATTCAATGGCTAAAAACTCACAAAACACATCAACAAAAGAATCTTTGGTTAATACATCTAATCACGTTCTATAAAGCACAATAAATCAATTTCAATAAAAAGGCATATGAAGATTACTGAATGCTGTTGAAAAGAGATGAGCATAACAATAAGGTGCTTATCCGTTTTCAATCCTAAAAAACTTGGAGGCTGAACAGGGCTGAAGAAATGTTGGCCACAGGGTCAGGAAATCAGGCACCGTGTCCTGGGTTTCCAGGAATTGTCCATTCTGGAAAGTCACTTCATAACATTTGACCTATTTTCTCCTCTGCCAATCTCATGATCTATATAAATCAATGGCCTGTTTATACCTGGTTTCTGGAAGTTTCTAGTGGTGTCCATAGCAGACCAAACATTTTTTTTCAAATAACAGAGTAGCATAGATGATATAATCCGCCTAAACTTTTCTGTTGGGTTCAAATAATCCCTAAAGAGATGTACCATCAGTGAACTACAATGTGTTTTAGTGGAAAATTCTTACTACTATACTTACTACTACTACCAAGGAAGACCACAGAGTAATTTTTGAATTAGCTTCCAGTCTCATAGGTAACTTGCCAAAGGCTTTGATCCATGTGTACCTACAATGCCTTTTGACAGCCACTCTAACCCCACACAACTTGACGTACCAAAATCTAAGCTTGCAAAATAATTTAAGACGTAAATTACATCAAATAATATTTTTAAATGTTTATTCGCGTATCAATGGAATTTCTTGCAGGGTTCCTTTAAATCATTATGCCCCTCCTATAGTTTAATGATAACTCAATCTCCTCATGACTTCTCAGGAGTACTCTCATTCACTTTAGTGGAAGGGCCCTCTGTACTCACAGACATGGCCCCAACAGCAGAAAAGGGCACTCATTCTGAGAAGAGCAGTAAAATCCTGCATTCAGGCAAAAAGGTCCTCTGTGCCCTCCTCAGCAACATGTTAATAGGAAGCTAATATAAAAACGCTGTCAAAGTGTCACTTTGATTCAATGCCAGATGAGAGAGTAAGTAATGTTGTTCAATTGACAACTGTCATCAAATCTTTGATATATACTATCCGTTGGTAGTTTGGGGACAAAGTCCACATAACCTCATGAGCAAGAAATGCACATTTGGAGGAAGTCCCTTAGTCTCTGTGCATATGTGTTTCCCTGGACTATTCTGGGTCCATATGGAAGTGTAGAGAATGCAGTTTAAAGAAAGGACCTTGAAGGAAAACATATTGCTTCAGATAAATGCATTTGGCTATGAGTGTGAATGCTGTGTGGATGTTAATGACATTACAACCTTGTTATTTGGAGGGGAATGAGATTTTAGGAGAGCCTCATCCAGCTTTTTTCTGATCACCAAACCAAAGAGGCTCATTTCAACCTTCCATAAATCAATATCTTCTTTCTAGAGTAGCAGGAAATTTAAATTCCTCTATTGTGTATACACTGGAAACCTGTAATTTCAAATCCATCAATTTCCTACCTGTGGTTCCGAGGGTTTTAAAACCAATGTACTGTCAAGAACTTAGGGAAATAAAATGTCCCAGAGACAATCAAATAACATTATTTGTATTCGGCTCAGCTATGGGATTCATCCTTGAATCCATCTTCGAATCCAATCATCAGGGGGTAACGTGGTTATGAGTAGTTCCGCCAGATCACGCTGTTTCATTGACTAGTGGGTACTACCCCTCCCAGCATAAGATTGAGCGAATGCTCCATAGCAAGGAAGACAAATTACAAATTCATTAATTCATTAAAGTCTGGTATTACATTCCTATTGTCTACTCTAGATCTTTTGTTTAAACTAACTCTCTGTTAAATGAGTCATTAAATGGTAATGTTTGGATTTTCATAATTATATTTGAATTTTACAGGTCTTAAATTAGCAAGAACTCAGGCTGAATTAAAAGTTTTAATGCCTGACATGTGCAACTAGGGGTTAAAAAACCTATTTTAGCTACCTGTTTTTCATAAGAAAACTATGAACTTTAATTCTTAAATTATCAAGTCTTTTCCTCTCACAGATATAATCCACCATTTGGCTTTAGAGATAACATAGATATAAATGGCTCAATGCAGGTAACACTTCATATTTCCACAGGGATAAAAGATGCAGAGCTCTTCCACATGTATCTGCTGTGTTCCTGTAATCCTCACATGTCAGGAGGGTCTTTTTCCCTCAAGTTTCCACAAGTCTCCAGGTTGGTTTCTGTAAGGGCTCTCTTCACATTTATCAACCTTATTTTGTTCACCCTTGATCACATATACCTCATTTATCAAAACAAACTGTAAAGTATGTTCTGAGGGAAGCATTTTCTATTCATCCATCTGAGATCCGTTATGGGAAAACTCCTTCCTTGTCATTGAAATCATACTGAGTAAAACAGTGATTTCCAAACCTGTTTTTAATCTATGCTTCCCCCCCCCCCTGCCAAACAACATCTTATGCAGATCCTGGATACATATAACAGAGGCAGGCTGCTCTGCCTGAAGCTCCGGGGGGTGGCAGACTCCAAAGCCATCTTCCTCATGGCCTCTGTCTGGCTCCTGCAGCTGTCCCTGAGCCACCTCCTGTGAAGCTTAAATGCATGCCTCACAAATTATTCATCACGTTGACATTGGAACATGCAAAAGGCTGCTGACAGCCAGTAGCTTCTGAGCGAGTGCTCCCTGGGTGATGACAGCCAGAGTCCCACTATGCAATGCTGTGGCTTGGGTCAAGTGAAGGAACCTGGTAGTCACCGAGTAGAGTCCTGTCCGGCAGGTGGGATCCTTGGGGGAAGAGTCCCAAAATGTTTCCCTGAGAAGCCACTCCTGTTTGCTGCAGGGTTTGCTCCCCCAAGACCTTGACCAAGAAGTTGATGTACCTCATTGCCAGGCGAAGCGTCTCATTTTTACTCAGCTTTTTGTCTGGAGGGTGAGTGGGGATGAGCTTCCTCAGCTTGGCAAAGGCACTGTTGACGTTCTGCTGCCTCCACCGCTCCCTGGTATTTGTGAAGATCTTCCTGGTCATGTTTGAGCTCCTGAGACAGGAAAGAGAAAGGGCCCTAAGGGCCAATACCTTGTAAGAGATGGTGGGTAGCGCATGTCCTGCCAAGAATTTGAGATGCAGGTTTTAGGAAACTCCATTTCCTCATTTTTAGGTTTTTTTGAGTCTTCATTTTTCTTTTTTACAAGATTTTATTTATTTATTTGAGAGAGAGAGCGTGAGCACAAGAAGGGGGAGGGTCAGAGGGAGAAGCAGACTTCCCGCTGAGTAGGGAACCCGATGCAGGGCTCAATCCCAGGACCCTGGGATCATGATCTGAGCCAAAGGCAGATGCTTAACTGACTGAGCCACCCAAGCACCCCTGAGTCTTCCTTTTGATAAGAGAAGAAAATGTGGCAGAAGAAAGGACAGGGTAAGAACAATACCCTTCAGCCTTTTCCTCCCTAGCTATTTCCAAGCACCCGTTGCAAGCTTTTTTTATTCCAGTATCTCCACTACTTCTTTTATCGGCAACTCTTCCTAATTGTTCAGAATCAGGCACGGTATAGGATTTAGTACTTGTGCAGATAAAATATATGTTTAGCCAATAGGGAATTAAATATGGATTCTCAAAAAATAAAAACTGTAATCATAGGTTTCACTAGTAAGATTCATCAGGGGGAATGAAGACGATAACGCAGCTCCCCTCTTCGCTGGCAGCCCTCACCTAGAGGGTTGGGTCTCACCGTGCAAGACCTAAAATATCCAGCCTGGACCACATTTACAGGAGGATGAACAGAGTGATGAAGAGTCTTGAAACTCTGTTGTATGAAAAACAGAAGTGGGGATATTTGGCATGACAAGAAGAAAAGACAAGGGGCAGGTGGGGGTGGCGATTTGCCATGGATGTTACAGAAGATATGCAGGCCTCCACAAGCCTGCACTTAGGTGACCTTTCCAACCCCAGGAGAGCTGATTATCACCATCTACTGCCAAATCTTCCTTCGCCATTTTTAACTCTTAGAGGCATGGGCCCCTTTTGCCAGGCAGCTTGGACTAACATGCATTAATGGGAATGTAGATGATGCATCAGCGAACAAAGCTCTCTGTGATCTCAGCGTGTGGCAGAGGTTGAGAACCACTGCTCTACTCTGGAAATAGGAACCCCTCATCTCTATCGAAACTGTGATAAGGAAGCAGTTGACTCACCAGATCCCTGCATCCTGGAGGCAGGTACAGCAGGAGGCCAGCCTAGGGGAAAAGCCACCTTCTCCCTCAGAGGGTATGTGTTCTGGTCACAGCACCAAACACCAACCACCTGTGAGGTGCTGCCTAAGTCACTTCACCAACCTGAGCCTCAGTTCCTCAGCTATACAATGGGCGTAATTATACCATCCTTTCCTCACAGTTTGTTGTAAAGATTAAATGGAATACTGCATGTGAAAGCATTCTGTGAACTATAAACCAAGGAACATAAGAGCAAACAGCACCTTTGCTTTGAGCCAGACATTGTTTCTCATGCATTAACTCACGCTATGTACATATGCATACGTTGGTTGTAGCGACAGTATTGTAGACACTGCTGGGACTGGCTGAGGGCCGCTGGCATATTCCGGAAGTCATTTCACCACACTGTGTGCTGGTATCTCTGCCCTTCGGTAGGAACCAAATGACGATCTCAGTTAATTAGAACAAGCCATGCTGTTACCTTCAAGCCCTGACTCTTCAGGGATCAGTCGCCAGTGGAAGCATCTGCATGGTGAGTAAGGGCCCAGACTTTGGAGCCAGAACCCTGGTTTGGCTTTTGCTCTGCTCCTTAGCGGTGTGACCCTGAGCAATCTACTTCAACTCTCTGTGTACCAAATGCCTCATAAGTAAAGGAGGATTCAGGGTACTACTTGTAAGGACACGTAAAATGATCCACGTAAACCACTTTAGCAAAGTGCTTGGCACACAGTAAGTGGTCAATAAATATTAAATAATTACAATTATTATCTCTACAAATAAAACAGGGAAAAGTAAATGTTCATTCCAACTTAGCATTTTTTTTCCCCCTGAGGAAGCAGCTACAGTGCAGTAGAAAGGTCTGAGCTTGATTTGTGTTTTTGTTTGCTCTGCTCTGTATGTCATATATGTGTGTGTGGATACAGAGCAAAATACCTGGAAGGATTCAGGCAAAACTGTTGACAGTGGTTCCTTGGGGGAGGACAGTCAGGATGGGGGAAGATAGAAAAAGGAGACGGGTACATTTTATTTGATATAGTTGGGTAATATTTAACATTTTCATAATAAGAAAGGATTCATATATTATTTGCTTCATAACAGACAAAAACTAAGAACGTTTATGGATCTTAATGTGAAAGGACCTGGCTGTAAATCTCAGCTCCCAATTTCTTAGTTATATGATCCTGAAAAAATCAGTTAATTTCTTTAAGCCTCAATTTCTTCTCTGGAAAATGGAAATAAAGCCATCATCTGAGTTCTTGTGAGGATTAAATAATACATTCTGTAAAGTATTTAAATACATAAGTGAGACACTATGTGCCTGCTACATAGGTGCTTAATAAATACAAGGATTCTCTTCCCTATACAGATGAGAAGGGTCATTACTTCAAAGAATAGCATTTTTCAATCATCTGTATGGCTCCAGGACATTTGCCCAACCCCATTCTTGTTGCCTTTCCTGCTTCTGTCTGGGTTGGAGACAGACGGCTGTGCTGAGAGCCCAGTGGTAAGGAGAAGGCATGGCCGCCCAAGCTCACTGGCTGGCTTCAGGCTCCCTCCATCAGCCACTTGGGTCTCTGCAGAGATACTCTTAGTAGGACCCATGATCCAATTACCATCATGTGCACTCCAAGCTTACATAACAACACTTACTGACCATATGTGTCAGACACTGTGCTGGGCAGCTGGATCCTGAGGAAACCATGCCTTGCGAATGGAGAGAGAAGCCCAGAGGCTGTAGGAGCAGAGAAGCAGCACCCAACCCAGGCATTCTAGGGGCCTTCAAGGCATTCCATGTATCCTTCCAAACTGAAGGGGGTGGACTAGGTGATCCCGAGGGCCTCTTCCTGCTCTAAAATGCCACAGTCCCTGCCTATTGCCTTTGATCTCGCTTAACTCATTTCTAAATAACCTAGTGTTTCATCTACAATGAAAAATTTGAGTGTCCTCAGAACTGTAACCAACTACAACTAACATAGGGCAGTTTGAACCTAAATCAAGGGATTTTAAGATAGAAAGAAAACTATCCAGTTTTGCTTACACTAAGGCTGGCTGCTTTGCAGCCAGGACTGTGAGAGCAAACCTACTTTCAAGCTTCTCTTGTCAAAAGAGGGTTTAGCTCACTCACTAAGTCAACTCTAGTCCCTTGGCGGAGGGGGGGTGGGGTGCGTCTTTTTCAAGCTGGAAGAAAAAGATTAAGCAGGATAAACTAACTGGTGTTCTCTTCCAAGAGGGCTCAATCCTATTGTGCTAGAAGCAGACAGAGGAAATAAGGAGAGGAAAAGATAGGCTTCAGAAATGTAGCCTGCCATCCTAGAAGGAGCTTAATAATGCCTTGTTGATTTATCCTCAAGGGTGTTACTCTCCCCCACAGGGGCAAATAGAAATCAGTTCTTTAACAAGCTGGGAAAATTCAAAGTAGCGGTCACTGGGAAATTACTAACATACTCATTAAATCAAAGGAAAATTGCACTTAGTGCTTTTCCAGTTGTAAGGACTGATTACTGCTAAGCTTGATTTCAGAATAATTTAAGAGCTTAAAAAATACACCAGATGCCACAGAATCAGAAAACATCTGATAGATGTCAAAACAGAAGTAAAACATGTTGTCCCAGGTCACACGGGGAGTCAGTGGTGCAGCCAGTGTCCCACGCCTCTGTACTGATGCATCCTTGTCACCACTGACTCCTGGTGGGTCAGGGCACATAACTTTTTGCACCATGGATTCTTCTGGTGGTCTGGGGAAGCTGAGGGAAGGACTCTATCCCAGAACAATGATTTGAAATAGAGTAAAAAGCCTTTGGTTCCCTCCTCAAAATAATTATTTTAAATGCATGAACTGCAATACATAAGACACATAAAAATCACCAATTATAATTAATAATTATTAAAATAATTTTAAAATGCAATATAGTAATAATGTGCTTTGCTTTTAACATATTAAATTATTTACTACCATAATTTCTACACAGTGATGTGTAATAAAAATATCTGCAACATCCGTGAGATGAAGGTATTTATGACTTTTGTTAGTGATTTCACCACCAGTACTACTTTTCATTACCCACATTTGCAAATGAAGGTTACTGGAAATAAAGATGTAATGTTCTTCTCATCCAAATATATAGAACCCCTGATTTCGAGTTACATGCTTCTGGTTGGGTGGGTGTCACAGACCTGGGGTTAGGAATGCTGGGGCAGGAGGAATGTGATCGTAAATATAATAGGAATATAGGTGTGCACAAACCTCTGTTATACCACTGAAGGTAACAAGTTACCAGGGAGAAGAACAACAATTATGCCCCTACAGAAAGTGACCAATGCCCCCACTAGGGATTGCTGCTTTTTTGTGACAGTGGTTTCTGGATACAGAGCCTGGGACAACAAGAATGGGTACAGCACAGGCTCACGGCTAACATTCCTGTGGGGGCCTGTCCCTAGCATTCAGACTCATGTGGCTCTTTGTTCATAAGACTTTACATTTCTCCTCCTGTCATTTGGTCATGTGTATTTGTCTCTTCTTTCATCTTTTTCTTGAAAATAAGGGAAAACAGATTCCAGAAAGAGAGTGATAAAGGTGGCTTATAGAGTTGGGTTAGGGGAAGGTGCCTAACTTCCAACACTGGGCATAGTTTCGCCTTTTGAAATCATTATAGAAGTAACACATGCTCATCCAAGAAACAAACAAGCAAACAAGCAGTACACAAGGGCATAAAGTAAAGAATAAAAGGCTCTCCGTCTCTTCAATCTTACTCCCCAGCAGTAGCCAGCTTGTTGTGCATAAATGATATAGATCCTTTATACAGAATACCTGTATCCTTTAAAAATCAGAACACATGCTATTATGCAAATTACTTTTCTCATTGGACAACTCTGCATGTTGATGTTCTAAATAAATACATTGACCATAAGCAACAGTCTTCAGGTGGGCACCCCGCGCTCTGGGAGAGCTGCTGTCCCACCCGCGCCTCATCGCCTGACGCACCTGAACACTCCGCCCGCCCCGCCCAGCCTGAAGCCTTGCCCACTTCACTTCCCGACCTTTGCCTTTCCCTTTTTATAACCGTCGCTCCCCCTAGCCTGAATAGGGCGTCCAGGAAAGCATCTCGCGCTCAAGTTTCGCATCTGTCAGGTGCGGGGGAGTAGCTCACCTGGAAGCAGAAGCTACCCAAATGGCCCTCAGAGGTGCTGCGGGGTGTCTTCGGCATCGCGTATCAAGGTGAAGTGGCAAGGCCAACAAGCACAAGGGCATCGCTTTGCTCCCCCGGAGTCGCGCAACCACCCCTGCCCCTCGGGAACCTCCCAGGTCTTCTCACTGAGTCGACTTGGTAGCTGCTACCAAGTCGCCTCCACACCTCTGTCCTCCCGGGCGGGTGCGGCACGAACTCCGGGGCTGCGCGGGAGACCCGCTGGCCCACGAGCCCGGCCCCGGCGGCACCCACGTCCCCCCAGGGTCGACGCACCTCCTCGCCAAGAGCCGGGAGACCGCGCCGTCGTTGTCGCCGTCGCTGGCCGTGTGCGCCCTCGCCTGGACGCCGCGCCTCCGCCGCTGCCTTTATAGGACACGGCCCTTTGTCTCCGGGACCCACGGGGCCCCTTCCCGCCCGGGATTCCCGCCCGTCCCTCCCCACTCCCTGCGTCCCCGCTTCCCAGGCCTCCGACCCAGGCCCACTGGATCAGGATTTCTGGGGGTGGGATCCGAAATCTGCATTTTTACTAAGTATTCCAGGGGATGAAGATGCACAGCGAAGTGTAGCAGTCACTGCACTGGGCAGACACCCTGATTTATGCATCTCAGGGTCTACGGTGCCCAGCACACAGCTTGGCTATTTCAGTGGCCTTCTACTTGGTCTTTCTGCTTCTATGCTTTCTCTTTCTGTCTGCTATCCAGCATCACTCCGAAGAATCCTATGAAAATCCAGCTCTGATTCCTGTCACTTCCTATTCAAAACCCTTAGGCGGTTCTCCATTTCACTCGGAGTTAACTTAAAGTCTTCACAATGGCCCCTAAGATACACTTTATCTGACCTGTCTGTTCCTTCTCTTCCCGTGGTTTAGTCAACTGTAGTAGCCATTCTGACCTTTGCTGTTTCAGGAACACACCAAACACCTTCCTGCCTCAGGGCCTTTGCACTGTTCTCTGCCTGAAACACTCTGCCTCCAAGTTATCCACATACATCCCCCCCCCCACCTCCTTTCATTCATTCCACCGTTATTACTGTGCACCTACTATAGCCCACCCTGTTCAGGTGCAGGGAGACAACTTCAAACAAAACGGACACAAACCCCTGCCCTCAGGGAGCTGACATTCTTCAGGTCTTTGGTCAAATGTCACCTTCTCATGAAGATTCTCTGAGAACATCTAAAATTGCACCTCCACACATATAAGGACTCTTCATCCTCCTGCCCTGCTTTATTCTCTCTTTAGTGCTCATCCCCATTTAGTAATATTTTACTTATTTATTTTGTCTCCTCCCAAACCCACTGAATAGACATTCATCAAACACTGGTTGATTAACGAATGGATAAGTAATGCATTTCTAGAAGGACCCAGCATATGATTTGGTATGATAAATTCACAATGCATTACATATTAGTGGATAAGAATAAAGGACTCTGGAGTTGTGTTACCCGGGTTGAAATCCCTGGTCTACTCCATTTATGTGAGCCTAGGCCAATTATGTAACTTCTCCCTGCCTCAGTCTCCTCATCTGGAAAATAGGGACAATGATAGGATTGTAAGGACAACTACTGGCTCCCTTCCTTGGGAGAGGATTATATAGCCCCACCCATTGCCATATGATTGACAGTGCCTCCCTGTAGGGGGTGGGAGAGGACTTCCCCGCCCATGGCCAGGCTTGGGCATGTGACTTGCATCAGCCAATGGAATACGAGCCCTCTGTGGTGGTGGAGTGGGAGCTTTAGAGGGATTCCTAGTTGGGCTGTCATGAGAAGTTATGTTTGGGGTTGCTCTTTCAGCCTGAAAGCCATAGAACAAATCCATAACCAACCACAGCCCTATGTAACATGAGTGAGAGGTAAATCTTTGCTGTTGTAAGCCACTGAGACTTTGGGGTTGTTTGACCCCTCCTCAAAAAAAAAAAATACGGTTCTTATTATAAATAAGAAAAGCTGTTGCATGAATCCCTAGTCTCAGGAGACAAGAATGTGAAGAAAACGCTACATCTGCCTTCAAGGAGTTCACAGCCTTTGGGAGGGAGAGGCGAATGACAAAAATGACTAAATACAAGACAGTCCTGAGTGCCGGAGAGTGTGAACTTGGAACTGGGGAGTCACAAGATTCTAGCTGGAGATTCAGAGATTGTTTGTGGGACGGATGGCATTTAAACCAGGCCCTGAGGCAGGTGTGCCCCTGACGTTTGTGGGATCCAGGACAAAGGTACAAATGGAGAGTCTTTTAAAGTTTTGTTTTGTTTTGTTTTAATTTGACAGAGATAGAGACAGCCAGCGAGAGAGGGAACACAAGCAGGGGTAATGAGAGAGGAAGAAGCAGGCTCATAGCGGAGGAGCCTGATGTAGGGCTCGATCTCATAACGCCAGGATCACGCCCTGAGCCGAAAGCAGACGCTTAACCGCTGTGCCACCCAGGCGCCCCACAAATGGAGAGTCTTGACCCATCTCCATTCTTTTCCCACTGCCCAGCTCTGTTCTGCTCTGCGAAGGGCCTTGTGTGTATGATGTGGACTCCCAGCCCACATGGACCTAAGAAAGAGCCCTGTGAAGGCTCTGAAAATGGGCTCAGGGCCATTGGAGCAGAAATTCAGGGGTCCTAGATACCTAAAGTGTGGTCTAAATCCAGGGGTCCTGGATACCCAGAATGTGATCTAGAATGTGGGAAATGGGCCCCAGATGGGTACTGGAGGAGGGCTAGTACAGGGCTGTCTAAAGCACATCTAAAAAGGCAGGGGTCTCAGTTGCCTGGGTACCTGGGTGGAAGGGTGGGAAAGACTGCAGGAATTATATGAGTAGGAGTAGAGGGGAAGATAGTCCATGTGAAGCCAACTGTGTGGATTGAAGACGGGAGTGATATATTTAGATTTACAGGTTACAAGGCTCATTCTGGTGGCAATGCAAAAGATGGATTGGATTAATTGGTCAACTTGTGCACAAAGGGGGTCTTTAGAAACACAACTTGGTATTTCCAGCAAACATCCCCAATGTGTCCTCTTTCTGCCCTTCTGTCTTCTCTGTGTGCTGTGGAAGGGGAACTGTGGCCTCTCAGTGCCCAGGCTTTTCTACCATGCCTTGCTATATCACAATTCTGATAGACCTCAGGTTATATTTTAAACCAAGGACCTATACTACCCTTCATCTTAGCCAAAAACCTATGAGGGAATATACGTGCTTAATGGCATACTCTGTGATTGTAAAAAAAAAAAAAAAAAAAAAAGAATTGTGGCAACAGGGCACAATGATGCAAAATGAGACAAGAAGCTGTAAGTGGGATCTGTGCACAGCTGGCCACGAGCTGCAGAGAAAGGGACACCACTGTGCTGGGACACGGGGACCAGGGTCAACATCAGTTTTCTTCTCAAAACTGTCCTACTCGTTATTGTTGCCTTTGTCATTTTGAAAACAGGGAGACATTTTGGGGCATGGTGCCACTAGCAGTGATTCTTCAGTGATGGGCCCTCTCCCATCCCAGTCTCCCAGTGCCCAGGGTTAGGGGCTAGGTCCGGGTCCCCCAGGGGAAAGGGGTTGAAGGAGGAATTTACATAATCCGATTATTGGGGGATTAAGTTTGGGCAGCTAAACGCCTCTGTGTGCTTGAGCTAAAACCCTTACTATTCATGGCTCTCACTACCCCCTGGAGAGACTGCACCTGCGGGCTCCTGGCAAGGGAAGGGCAGGTCGCTAGGACAGCCTGGTTCTACTGGTTTAATTGATCTGTCTGGATTAGCCTGTGAATACTGGACCTCTAGTCCTAAGTGCAGAATTTGTCAGCTTTAGGAGAGACCAAACCTTAGGTTTTCAGAAGGGAATTCTGTCAGCCCAGGTGGCTGTGGGCCAAGGTCATTTTGGCTGGAGGTCAAGCATCAGTCTTATTTATCCAATCTTAAAACTCCTTCCTCCCCTCTCATTCTTAACTCCCTTCCCAATCCCCAATTTTGCATTTCCAGGCCCCAATCCATCCATCCATCCATCCATCCATCCATCCATCCATCCATTCATCCATCCATCCATTCATCCATCCATTCATCCATCCATCCATTCCTTCTTCCATCCACCTATTGTGTATGCAGCCATCAATTTATTCATCACATAAATTAGCTGGTTCTTGATAGTTAATAGAATTCACTAGTAAATCCTTTTAGGTAGATTTTCTTCCTTCAAGTGTTAATTTTGGTACTTTGACATATAAACTTTGACATCGTCAGAAACATTAATAAAGTGTTACATACATCTATTCCATGATTTTTAATATATATATATATCTGGGGGGCACCTGGAGGGCTCAGTCTGTTAAGCGTCTGCCTTTGGCTCAGGTCATGATCTCAGGGTCCTGGGATTGAGCCCTGCATCATCGGGCTCCCTGCTCAGTGAGGAGCCTGCTTCACCTTCTCCTTCTGCCTCTGCTGCTGCTCATGCTCTTTCTCTCAAATAAATAAATAAAATCTTTTTAAAAATTTTAAAAAAATCTGTATTTGTGTTGTCTTTCACAGTCCTCACGTTATGTGTTCTCTCTCTTCTTGATTAGCATTGCAGAAGCTTATACACGTTATTGTTCTTTTTGAAAACTACCTCTGTGCTCCAGCATTTTTATGATTTTCTAATGTATTAATGTCTACTCTATCTTTATTAAATCTGCTCTTTCTCATTTGCTTATGTTTATTTTGCTCTCTCTCCACCTCCCATTCTTAGATTGAATGTTTATTTTATTAATTTTCAGGCCATGAATTTCCTTTTGATATACCTTGGGTGTCATTCTGTGTTTCCATTTATACTACCATTGTCATTAGTTTCTAACATCTGCTGTTTATTTTAATTTCTCTTTTTGAAAGTATTTTAAAAATTTCTTCATTGTTGTATTTTTGGCAGCAATTTGCTATTAATTTCTAATTTCATTGTGGTATAGTCAAAGATAAGCTCTGCATAATTTTGTTTTGGGATATTTATTGAGAGCTTCTCTTTGGTAAAACATAATGATCAACTGTTATAAATGATCCATAAGCAATAGAAAAGGAGGTAAATATCCTGTTTGAAAAATAAAATGTTTTTATATGCATCCATTAAATCAACCCTTCACATCCTTCTTGGGAGTTTTGGTCTGTTTTAATCTGTTTGACAGAGTTGTAAGAAAATCTCCCTCGCTGCTTCATGTCTGTTTCTTCCTTTCAGTTTTTCTAGGAGTGCTTGCTTTAGATCTTTGTATTTTAAGATACGATGCATTTGACGCATGAAGATCATGGAAGTTTTATTGATTTAGAGAATAAACCCCATATCAATATAAAAATGGCCCTCTTTGCCTTGCTTTTTGTCATGAATTTTATACTATGACAACCTACTCCGCATTTTCCAAGTAAAATTGCGCTCGTTCTTTTACAGTTAATTTGTAGGTGTGTGGGTGTGACTCTTGGTCATAAGTTTTATCTTTCTGTGAAACTTTATTTGGTAAATTAAAATTCCTTTGACTCTGGTGTTTTAAAGGAGCCCCATCACCATGGTGAATTCTTCAAAGCAAATCTCATTCTGGTTTACTTGCTATAGCAGGCTTGCCTGCTATACACTGTAAATGTCAAGAGGGCAAGGACTTAGCTTCGTTAATCACTAAACCCCACAAACTGTGTTCACTACACATAAAAGCTGCATGATAAGACATTTGTTGAATGAATGTAAGACAGCGCTGACTCATTTCTCCAAACAGCTGCTTCCAGCTTGTCCCACTTTCTGTCCCAAGACACATAGCTTGTTTCTATGAAACGAATGCTTTCAAGTCCATGGGAGGGGTTTTGGTGATTGTTTTTTTTAAAGAGAAGAGAAGAACATTCTGGCTGCTGTACACAGGGCGGCGAGAAAAGATGTGAGGAGACTAGCTAGCAGGCTGTGACAGGACAGCGGATGCTGCTTGATCTAGGGGATGATATCAAGCACCAATTGGGGGTCAGGTGCCAAATTCTCTATCCCATTATTTAGCACTGGGTACCAGGTGTCATGCAAGGCATTACATCCAATTTTTCCATTTAATATGAGAAATTATATATTTTGATTATAAAATGACATAACAAGTTATCATCCTCAACAAAACAAAATATTGTTCCCAAACAAGTGAAATACTAAAAAGTATGCCCAAAGAAGCAAGACTTCACATGCAGCTGACTGTTTTACTAGTGGTATTTAGACAAACATCTTTCTAGAGCCAGCAGAGGCTATAAATTCTCATGGACATTAATGTCACTCCATTCGCAGGACCCATAGAGCCACTTAGTGATTAGCTCGGCTTCTCTAAAGCTCTTCCTGCCTCCCCTTCTCTAACCTCCTGCAAATAAAAAAGTAATAAAACAAGCAGCTGTAGAGGAGAGCAGGTGATGTAGGAAACCAGGGCATCTGGAAGGAGAAATAAGCTGACATGGCCCACGTTTCTACTGGAGCGCTGGGGAGGGTGCTGGGTGAGTGAGAGCTTTGGTCTCCTCTCATAAGGAAAGAGAGATTTGGCTGCTCTATCATCATTTTTGGACTTCCCTGAGGTCATTCCCTAGTCATGACAGGGAAGGAAAGATGCTAGAATCTGCAAACCAGAGTCTCTGATGCACACTGGTCTCATGGCCCTGGACATACTCCCAGATAGAAACAATCAAGGAAAAAATGGTGTTGATTTAGAAGGAAACAAACCTGCTGTCCATTGGGTTTTTCCCCTGCAGCATACAGTGACTTTAGATGACAAAGGAAGAGAAACAATATCACTCTGTAAACAAAGTTATCCTTACTTGGAGGATTGCCAGAGCCTGCCACCAGACATCCTGCATTTCGGAAGACGCCAACATTGCATCTCAGGGATGATCCTCCCCTGGATCCAGATGTAAGGCCCTGTTTGAATAAAGAAGAGGGGAAGGGAGAGTGATCTATCTACAATCAGATTTGCAAAGATTTCCTGCACTGTTGTAACACTCTCTTCTTGATGCCTTTTCTTATTTCCTCTGTTTCTCTGTCCGCTGTCTAATCCTGCGCCTTGCCTGGGATAAGTACAATGCTAAGGTTTCCGGTTCTGATTGCAAGTAGATGAATTTATTAATTGCTTTACAGGCCCATGCTGCTTCGTTGCCTTCGCAGTTAAACTGGCTACTTATTTAAGAAACAAAAAGCTGATGGAATTGCCAAAAACAAACAAACAAAAACATATTTTACCCTTCTGAGGCTGTTTTCTATAACATGGGAATAACAAACACTCACTGACGTGCTATGAACTAAGTGGGATAAAGTACTAAGCAATGCCAAGTGGGTAACAGCTAAGAGCAGGCCTTTGCCATGGCTGCAGAGGCAGATGCACTGGTGTTTGAATCCTTGCTCCCACACTACTCTCCCAGTTGCAATTTTCTCAGCTGTGAATTGGAAACCTCAGTTTCATGATTTATTCTGAAGATTCAGTGAATGATTTGGAGTCAATGCTTAAAAACGGTGAGAACAGGTATCTAATAAAAATCATAGTTGCTCCATCAGCAGTTGTGTTTTCATTTTTATTGCCAGAAAAACTCTATCCAAAAGCTAAATGGAGAGTCTGAACACATGCCTCTAATATCCTTTCATTTGCCCAACCCAGCCATCCTGGCTCCCACTTCTCTCCTTCTAGTTGCTTTGGGTCCTGTGCTGCTAAGAAGAATTTATTTCCTTCTAGTATTTGAAGAAAACAGAGCCCAGAGCTTGATATCAGAGAGGGGAAAGAAAAGCTTCTCTGGAGCATCAGGCTCTCTCTTACAATTAATTGCCACTCTCCAGTTCCCCAGACCCAGCACCCCTTGGTAACACCCAGACACACACACACAGACACACGTATTTCCCTCAGGACACCTGGTGTTGAGGACTGTCCAGAGCAAATGTTGACCATTGCAACAGAAAGCAGGGCACATAACTGCCTCAAGTGAGTGGGCTTTTCTTCCCATAGTTACAACTAGACGGACGCACAGCCCTGGGTGTGCCCAGCTGCTGAACTCTCAAGACCAGGCTGGTTTGGCCTTCACTCTGTAGCCCTGGAGCGGAGAGTGCTACTTCTAGCCAATAACCCCAAGGGCAGTGGGAAAGCAAGAGGGGTGGGGGTGAGCAGAACCAGGTACTGGAGAAAAGAAAGAGGTGGTGTGTGACTCCCCTTCTCCTCTTTATATTCTCTGGTCTTTGTCTAAGAGACATGACTCATCAAATGGGTCCCCTAGATGGGGATTTGGATGATCTGTGGGTAGCAGATAAGAGTGCAGCCTTCTTGCAGAAAGTAAATTCATTGAATACTCTCCATAAAGTCAATAATGTCAGGCTTATCAGCTGTCCTCATTCTCCACTCAGCCCCCTGGGGACCAGCCTTGAAATAAAGGCCACAGCTCCAGGGGCTAGAGAGTGGAGGCACAGGATGGGGCTGGGAAGGGGCCTCTGCCCCCTGGGCTATATTTTAGGCAGGTGGGGGAAATCTGCAAGGCCTGAGCTGCCCAGAGCCCTCAGCTCTCCAGACTGACAAATCCCAAACCAAACACATCCACTGAGGGGATGAGGCAGACACCCCCTTATTCCTCAAATTCAGCAGGTGTTTTCAGGACACTCCACTGGGGGCTTCTTAGGACAATTAGAGGATGTTATTTTAAATGTAACCAACAAAAACCTACAGAGGAAACCTTGATTTCTTGCTACAGTCTGCTTTTCATAATACAGACACTTCTGTGCTACCCAAGAGCACATCCATCTTTTCTAGCTGGTGGAGATCTTTTCAAGTTGCCTGAAATAAATCGATTACCAGCTAGAGTTTCAGACACAATTCTGAAACTCACACTGTAGCTGAAGCCAACTGTTTTTTTAACAGGATACAACCTGTGCTTGGCTCCTCTCCTCCTACACTCGACACCCTTAGGATCCAAACAGGCGTTAAGGCTGGCCCAGACCTCATCAGTGAATAGTCCCGGCCTCAGCTCTCTGACCCAGACAGCAGAATCTGGCTGGGTGGAAATGGAGAAGAGGGTAAATGGAGAAGAGGGTTTCTGGGATCAGTCTTAGCCTAAATTCTCCCAAATCCCCACTTTGGACTTGGGGGTGTTTCGATTATTTGCTGAGTCAACAAATGAACTTCAGCCCTCAACACAGTACCTTTGAGCAGTAATCTAGCCAGGAGTGTTCATTAAAGATATCATGTTTTTATTCAAGTAACCTTTTACACTTTCTCTTATCCTCTAAACTTCGTAGCAGGATATTCAGTCCCCTGCCCCCAATCTGCTCCTTGCCCACTTGCCCTACTTCCTGGAGATTTTTCTAGCCTTGGGTGCTCAGATCTGGGACTTTTGGTCTCCTTATTGGAGCTTGGTCTTTGAGAATCAATTCTGTTAAGTATTGTTTTATTCCCATGTCCTGTCTCCCCAAAGGAGAGAGCATGCACGTGTGCCGTTGAGGCCAGGGTCATTTCTTATCACCAGACCTCGGGACAAGGCCCTTTACCCAGGAGAATTTTTAAGTATCTAATCTTACAGAAAAATTATTACTTGGGTTTATCAAGAAAATATAAGTTCATGGGATTTATTCCAAAACCAGAAATAAAAGCAAGTAAGGATAATATTGACAACAACCATCATTTGTTAAACATCTCCTATGTACTAAACAGTGTACCAGATGCTGTAGATTTCCTGTATTTCTTACAATAACCCTTATAGGTAGATATTAATCTTAGCCATTAGATAAAAAAAATTGGAACTCAGAAGTTAAATAACTAGTTGAAGATCACAAAACTAGGAAGTGGCACCCCTGGATTTGAGTCCAAATTTGTACAACAGTAAAGCCCTTGCTGGTCCCATCAAACTCTCTAGATGTACATTACCCCCTATGCTAGCTACTAGCTACATGATGCTATTTAATGAAAATTAAACATTCAGTTCCTTGGTTACATTTGCCACATTTCAAGTGCTTGATAGTCAAGTGTGGCTAGTGTCTGCTGTATTGGACAGCATAGACAGATCATTTCCAGCATCACAGGATGCTCTGTCTGGACAGCACTGCTATAGATAGTCTCTGGTCTTCCACTAGAATATGGGGGAAAGATGGCTCTGAGTAAATTATAATTGGCATGATATGAGGAGAGGACAGCTTTCTAAAAGCAAAGGCTTTCCTTTTGCCTGTGAAGTCAGACAAACAGAATCTGGTCGGATTAGAGGGTTGCACAGTTTAGGCTCCAAAATAAACTCTTACACATTGCAACTATCAATCTTCTAAGTGACCTGAAAATATTTGGTGGTAATAAACATTCAGAAAAGTAGTCATCCAATTACCTTTCCTGCAATATTCACTAGAAAATATGCTCCAAATTACTGAAACTAGAGAAAAAGATGGAATTGAAAAGTTGTAGGTGAGGAAAAAAAAACTGGTGGTAAATATGAAATTAATTAAATTCACAAAAGCTAAGAATAATCACACCAGCTGCTAAAGGGCTTTTGCTGGTAAATCAAGTTGTGGAAATGTCAACTAAAAAGGGCACAAACGAATAAGAAAATAAACTTGAAAGAGGATTATTAAATTTACAGAGCAAATCAATGACGAATTGGTGGAAAGAAAGGTGAAAAACAAAACAAAACCCTAAAAATCTGTCTTCTAAAAATGGTGGCAAGATTATTCCTTTCAATGTTTTATAAAGAGTGTTATATGGCTTTTTATAAAATGTTGAAGGGCACTATCTAATAAAATCACAGTACAAACCATGGTGCACAGTACACATGCAAAAAGAAAACCATAAGAGACAACTACAGTATTTGGTGTTACCACTATTTAAAAGTTTAGCCATTCTAGTAGGTGTGCAATGATATCTCATTGTGGTTGTAATTTGCATTTCCCTCATGATCAACAATGTTGAACATCTTTTTTAAAAAGTTATAGTAATAGTCAATACTATAGCTCTCTGTACTTCTCTATTATCGATGATAACTTTTACTCCCTTCAGAAAATGCTGTTACATTTAGCACCTTTGCTCAGCAGTTTATAGATAGCTTTGCAGGGGGAGAAGAGTCCTAGGGAAACATTCTTTATGGGAAGAACAGTAGAGGTATAAAGTTAGGTTAGGGATAAAAGTAGTAGTAACTTTGAGTAAAGATGGATGTTTCCACAGCATTGCTGGAAAATGATACATTTTGGAAGAGGAATACGCTGAAATTCAGCAGATTTTGTATGTTTGCATCCCAAAGAAAAAATAAGAGCCCCAAACACAAAGTGTGATGAAGCAGAACTAAGGCAAAGGATGAACTACCTGGAAGTCACTTCTCATACAACACAGAAAATGCTTTCTAATTATCAGCTGAGCAAGGACTGATTTATTAATATTTGCTCCAGTAATATTTCAGGAGGTGTTTATGAAAGAAATTAAGAAAAATGGCAACACTTCCCCCGGTTTTATAGAGATATAATTGACCTATAACCTTGTACAAGTTTAAGGTGTACGACATAATTATTTGATATATGTATGCATTGTAAAATGATCACTACAAGTTAACATCCATCACCTCACATAGCTAAAAATTTGTTTTCTTGTGATGAAACTGTCTTAGCAACTTTCAAATATACAACAGAATAGTCAACTATACTCATCATGCTGTACATTATATCCCCAGAATTTGTCTCGTAACTGGGAAGTTTGTAGCTTTTGACCACCCTCATCCGATTCCCCCAGTCCCTACCCCCTGCCTCTGGCAACCACCAATCTGTTTCTGAGTTTGGTTTTTCTAGTTTCCACATATTAAATGAGATCATACAGTTATTTTTCTCTGTCTGATATTTCCTTTAACATAATGCCTTCAAGGTCTACTTACATTGCCACAAGTGGCAGAATTTCCCTCTTTTTTGTGGCTAAGTAATATTCCATTTTTTGTATATACCCTTCTTCTCATCCATTCATATGTTGATGGACACTTACGTTGTTTCCATATCTTGGCTATTGCAAATAAACCTGCAATGTATAAGGGATGCAGAAATCTCTTTGGGATAATGATTTCGTATCCTTCAGATAAATATCTAGAAGTGGACTTGCTGGATCATATGATAACTATATTTTTAATATTTTGAGGAAACTTCGTACTGTTTTCCTAGTGACTGCATCAATTTACATTCCCATCAGCAGTGAATAAGAGTTCCCTTTCCTGCACATTCTCATCAACACTTGTCAGCTCTTGTCTTTTTAATAACAGCCATTTTAACAGGTATGAGATTTTGATTTGCATTTCCCTGATGATTAGTGATGTTGAGCACCCTTTCGTGTACATGTTGGCCACCTGAGTATCTCCTTTGGAAAAATGTCTATTCAGTTCCTTTGCCCGGTTTTAATTGTTTGGGTTTTGTGTTTTGTTTGTTTGTTGTTTTTTTTTTTTTGCTATTGAGTTGTAGGAGTTCCTTATATATTTTGGATATTAACCCCTTATCAGATATATTATTTGCAGATATTTATTCCCAATCTATAGGTTGCCTCTCATTGTTTCTCTTGTTGTGTAGAAGCTTTTTAGTTTGATGTAGTCCCACTTGTTTATTTTCACTTTTGTTGCCTTTGGTGCTTCTGGTGTCATATCCAAAAAATCACTGACATGAGCAATGTCAAGGAGCTCTTTCCCCATTTTCCGCTAGGGAGTTTTATGGTTTTAAGTCTCACACGTATGTTTTTAAATCCATTTTGAGTTAATTTTTGTGAGTGGTGGAAGACAGAAGTCTAGTTTCATTCTTTTCCATGTGAATATCCAAATTTTCCCAGCCCTATTTATTAAAGAGACTGTATTTCCTCCGTTGAGTATTCTTGGCTTCCTCATCAAATATTAGTTGACTGAATATGCATGGGTTTATTTTCCAGGCTCTGAATTCTGTTCCATTGGTCTATGTGTCTGTGTTTATGCTAGCACCATACTGTTTTGATTAGTACAGCACTAGAATATGGTTTGAAATCAGCAAATGTGATGCCTCCAGCTTTGTTCTTTTTTCTCAGGATTGCTTTTGGCTATTTGGTTAACAGTCCTGAATGTCTTTTTGGTGTGCTTATCACCTGTGGATCTTTTCCAGTGAAATGTCTATTCATGTCTTTTGCTCATTTTCTAATGGATTTTTCTAAGCTGTTGAGGGTCAAGTTCTTTATATATTCTAGATGCTACTCTTTTGTCAGCTATGTAGCTTGCAAATATTTCCTCCTAGTCTGTGGCTTGACTTTCCATCCTCTTCTTATACGCTTTTGCAGTTTTTAATTTTGGTGAAGTCCAGCTTATCAATTTTCCCTTTTTTTGGGTTGTGCTTTTGGTTAGTATCAAGTCTTAAGAAAGCCTCACTCTAGATCATGAAGATTTTCCATTTTTTCCCCTAAAAGTTTCATAGTCTTAAAGTACAGGACACATTTGGGTTCATTTTTGTATAAGGTATGAAGTGCAAGTTGAGGTTACTTTTGTTGTTGTTGAAAAGGCTATCCTAGCCTCTACTGAATTGCTTTTGCTCTTTGATCAAAAATCCATTGAGTATATTTGTGTGTCAATTTCTGGGTTCTTTATTCTGCTCTAGTGATCCATGTGTCTATCTCTTTACTAATACCACACTGTCTTGATTACTGCATTAATCAAGGGCTGCCTAATAAAGTATCACGGATGGGGTACCTGGGGGGCTCAGTCAGTTAAGTGTCTGACTCTTGGTTTTGGCTCAGGTCATGATCTTAGGGTCATGAGATGGAGCTCCATGTCAGGCTCTGAGCTCAGCAGGGAGTCTGCTTGAGATCCTTTTCCTTTCCCTCTGCCCCTCCCCTGCTTGCATGCAAGTGTGCTCTCTTTCTCTCAAATAAATAAATAAATCTTAAAAAGAAAAAAAGTATCACAGACTGGATGGCTTAAGACAGACATTTATTTTCTCACAGTTCTGTAGGCTAGAAGTCCAAGATCAGGGTGTTGGTAGGGCTGGTTTCTTCTGAGGGCCTTTCTCCTTGACTTGTAGATGGCCACCTTCTCCCTAATCTTCATGTAGTCTTCCCTCTATGCCTGTCTGTATTCTTAAATCTCTTCTTATAAGGACCCAGTCATATCTGATTAGGGCCCACCCATACGACTTCATTTTACCTTAATTTTAGAAATACTGTACTGGTGGCAAGATTTACTATTTTACCAGATTGCTTACAAATACTAGTGGCTGTAATATCTACTGAAAACTTCAAGAATAAACACAAAACATCTCAAGTGATTAAAAAAATTTTATTCGTCATCCTAACCTGATTATATATTATAAATTCTGATCAAAATAATAATATTAAAGGTATTTTCAGTAGTACCACAAACTCCCTCTACCCGAAGATAAAACCAAATAGTCAACTGGTAAGCATACATTGAAATTTACCCATGTTTAAAATATCATTTTGTTTAAAAAATTCACATACATCTTTTTCTGGTTATGAAGTACAAGGGGCACACAAATAGCTATATATTATTTTCATTTAACAAACCCATGCTCTGAATGAGTCATCAAAAAACTACAAAATCTTGTAATTGTTTTTTAATGGTGCATGAGACAGTACGTTGTTTTATAAAACAAAAGACAGTACTTCTAATTCTCCTCGTAATCCTTTTCAACCCCACTGTGAGAGCTGCTTGTAAGTGTACAGCAGCTTGGTTGGCTAATGGGTTCCTACATCATCTCTACATTGGGTTGGGTTGGGAGATGGCCAAAGGGGCATTCTAACCTAGAAGTTCTGAGAATACAGAAGTACAGATTTCTCATTAGAAAAATGTAGACCTGCCTACTGGTCCTGTGAAAAGGTATCGCTACTGAATTGGTCTGTTTGACTTACAAACTATAATTAGATTTTAGTTTGTGCAGAGAAACTTAAAATAGCTTAAAACATACCCTGTAGATTCTTGCCTAATTGAGACAAAACCACAAATTTGATGGAGGAGGGTGGAAATGAGTATTTTCAATTCTCCTTTACTAAAACATGGATATAAACATTCATCAGCACAGATAGTTACATGAAACTAAGTATTCCAAGTTCTTCCCCTCTGGAAATCATGACTTACATCTGATTTTGGCTGGATAGAGAATTACTAACAAGGAGATGATGGTTTACCTCTAGAAAAAGCTAGAATATTGAAGAAGTCCAGGGCAGAACAAGTACCAAATCTAGGGAGGGACCAAGGAACTATGTAACATTAGGGATCATATAAGGAGACCTTATGAGACAACGGCTTGCCAAATAAAATGAAAATACTAATTCTATTTAGAGAAAGAGCCAATTCAGTAGTGTCTCTGAATTCATGAACCATACAATTTGTCCTTTAATGCCTTGATACAATGAAACAACTTTTCCCCTAAGCAAATTCAGTCACCCAACCTCCTGAACAAGGTTTGTGTACTGAATCATAGTTATTTTAATCCCATTTGAAGAATAATTAGAAAAGGGGCTTGGAAGTAGGAAATGGAATATTTCTTGAGTATTTACTTAATCCTGGGCCTGATGCTAAGCAGTTATGTTCCATTTTACCCTAACTAAAAACCCTGGGAAGTACACATTTCCCTAATTCACTCACATGGAAGTTGAGGCTGAGAGGTCCTCTACCACAAACCCCACATGATGAACCTGGGATGCAAACTCAGGTCTAATTCAGAAATTTGTGATCTTTTTATACCAACATGCTGATTCCCCCCAAGTGAAAAGTCAGAGGTGACATAGCCCAGGTCTTAATGAGAGAGGAAGAAGAGGAGGAAAGAGAAATTGCTGCTGGGACATTTCTTTAAAGATATCCTTTCGTCTGGCCAGGAACTGGAGTTTTTCCATGATAATTATATATTAGAAGTTGGGAATGTGGCACTTTCTCTGACTAGTGTTTGAAGAAATTTTTCCATGGGGATTTATAATGTTAAAGATGAAAGAATTGTTCATTTTCTAAAAGGTGAAACTTAGGGGAGACTTAGAAACATTTGCAGCCTTAGGCTTGTGATACTGGGTGAGGTATTAGGCTGGAGTGTGGGAATTCATTCCAGGTGTGTCTCCCAGATGCAGCTCTGGTCCCCAATCTATAAACCGTTCTCTTTAATGTAACACCTTGCTGTCCTATGTGCCATCTGAAGTTTGGAGCCATGTTAAGACTAGATACAATGGTTTGCGGTCACAAAGAAGAAAAGGAATGAGTACAACTTATTCCCAACTACTTGCATCTATCAGAGAGTATCAATAAGGGAAGGAGGAAAGATTTTTCAGAAATGAGTGCTTAGCTAATTGTTTCCTGGGAGAAGTGGAAGGGGTGAAGAAGCAATGGGATACCTCTTGAGCTTAAGAGAATCAGGTACTCCCGGAGGTTAAGAGTATCATGATCAAAGGCTGATGTCTCCAAACATGAACTATTTCACCTTTTGGAGATACGGCATTTTGTGGATAAGGGTATGAAGATAGCCTAAGTATTTTGGACAAGAAAGAAATACTCCTTCTTGATTTCTTTATCACCTCAGACTTTCAATCAGAGCAGAAAGATACTAAGCAGGGAATGGCAGAAACACCCTGAAACTGACTCCTGAAGGTTCAGGATGACTTCTCTGTCAAGCACCTCAAGCAGAGTTAAAGATGCGATGCTGTGACGCAATGACATAGGAACTAGGCCAAAAGTCATGGCACTCTTGAGTTTTAGCTTCAGGTGTTTCTCAAATTACTGCTATTGCTTATTGATTTAGCTATAAAATAAGAGGGACAGAATGAATGTGACCCCTATAGCTTTTAAGACTCAAGAGCAAGATGATTTTCACTTGAGTGAACTTGTTTGGGGAGGATGGTGGTAGACATTCTGCCATTTAGTGGTCGTATTTCAGGGTTTGTAGCTAGGGAATCAAAGAAACCAGCTATCCCACTGCCCAGCTTCTTAGGGATGCTTGATTTTAGGAACTGCAGTTGTACTATAGTTTTATCCCAGGGGCCAGATGTCAGTGGCTGCAGCAGAGGGAAGAAGGCCAAGTGCCCTCTGCTTAGTGAAGGACCGTGTGGCCCCCTGGTTGTAAAGTGAGAGGTTATCGGTCTTGCCTCTCAGGATCTGTCTGGAGATATCCATGGGTGCCTAACTTCCAAGTAATATAAGAGGTTTTCTCCTGTAAACCAGACAAAGTGGACCTGAAAGTAGCCATACTAGGAGAATTATTGTTGGAATACTCAGGTGAAGAAAGAAAAGTGATCTGATGAGGTTTGAGGGGAGATGCACTGGACACTGAGCACAGTTAAGAACTGCCAAGAAGCACAGAATGAAGTATGGCTGGATCTGTATCAGAAGCAAGCAGGCCTTCAGAGTCTGGGGAAAAGCTTTCATTCCCTCAAGTTAGGGTCGGAACCAAGCAAGAGCAGAAGCCTGTGAAACCAGAAGGTAGTCAAGAAAGGTATTTTAGCTGCCAGTGGGCTGCGGAGGGAAGGATACAGAATCTCTGTCAATGGGGCCACGACATCTTAGATTTTGGATTCTTCAAGACCTTGGACTCCAGGGGTAGATAAAAGAAAATAACCTAAATAGAGGTGGGTAGGACCCCCTGGCAAACAGTGGAAGCCCCAATTTGAAATGGGCAGAAATACGTATGCACTTTTATATACACGTCTAGATGCTGAGCACAAGCAAATGGTCCTCACTAAGCAGAGCAGATTTTGCCCGGGAACACTATTATTATCTTGATATTTTTTCAACCGTGAAAAATGAAATTAGGTTCAGCTATTTAGAATTCAGGTATGATTTCTATGGGCTGATTTTCCAGCAAAGAGAATCTGATTACATGGCCTGTCATTTGGGGACAAGTTTACTGTTAATCTGTAAGAGTCCCTGAGAACCTCATTATGTTAGTTATGAAAAGATCCAATGAGTACACACTGAAAGCTCATCCTAAGAGAGGAAGATCAGTCGTTATCATTTAACAAAAAAAAGTTTTTGGTATTTTGAAAATAGAGAGTGGGGTGGTTGCTGGTGACTTCCCCCAACTTTGTTTTAGGAAAACTCAATCAGCCTATTCCCTCAGACCCTCTGGTTTCCATTTCTGACACTCCTGTGATTCTCTGGTTTTAGACGAAAGTCTAGGATTTTGTCAAGAAAGTTGTCGTAAGTAGCCTGGATAAAATGTAAGACTTGGCTTCCTTTCCCGGGCAAAGAAAAAGATAGCAGTGTTTATTGTGCCTACCTTTACTTCTCACTTGGAATATATCATTAAAGTGACTCATGAAGAGATGAGGGAGACAGGGCCATCCCAGGCCACTCAAAAACATATCTGGGGGGAGGAGGGGAAGAAAACTAAAGGGTTCTTAAATTGGTGGTACTTGATAAAGCAGGGAAGTCTGCATTCTCATCCCATCAATATGCAACAGATAGAAACTCTAGGTAGAACAATGAGAATGGACACAAACTTTACAAACACCATGATCTGGGGTGGGAGGACGCAGAAAGCATCAGATTTGTCATTCATCTTCATTTTGGAGATGTGATATGGTATACAGGAGAGGGGCAGGTAGTCTTACATAGCATTTAAATTGGTTTATAGGCCATAAAAGAAAGGTAAGAAGCTGTAATTGATGAATGAATACACAGAAGAGTACACTTAGAAAAATTAGAGGTATTTCTATTAATATTTTAGTGTTAACATTAAAATTGGGAGTGCAAGGATTAAAAATTCAGGAAATATTAAAGTCCATGAATAGCTCAAATTTTTACCTAACGGATGGTTGGGAATGAAACAAGGAAAGTAGTTTTGTGAAATCACAACCCTTTCAAAATCGTGTCTGGTAGCATGATCTCGCTTGAATGATTTGTTAACAGGTGCTACAGAGGTCAGTGAAAATATTCTCACAATGGCTGGAAATTAAAGCATCACACAAGCACAAGCTTCCTTTTCACTTCAAATACAAAAATAGAAAAATGCACGGAAATTTGCATATCTTTGACAAAGCTAGAAAGAAGCTCTCATTCTCTTACAGAACGATGCCCTGTACTCTAAATCATTTTCACATGGGGTTGCTTGTAAAATGAATCTGCTGGCATCTCTTCTTGATGCCATCTAAAGTCTGATCACTTAAATGTGTTAACTCTGACTCAGCAACCTTAAAAGCAGCACTGACATACAAGCTTAACTGCTGATTACAGGAACGGGCTATTCTTTTTTACTGGTATATCCTTCCTTAGCTTTGCCCAATAAACCTATCACCCAGTCCAACCATTATCTAACATTTTGAAAGAACATCACATTTTATAGGAGCTTCAAAGATAAGGGTGTTTCCCTCAAAGGAAAATTGAGGTGCTTACCAAAGGGAAGGGAACGAGACAGCCATGTGTGTCACTCAACTCTGCTTCTCCACTCTAAACTAGCACTGTACCTGGCGCAGGGGGACTCCTTAATAAAAGTAAAATGAGAGAATTAAATCAGATGGCTCAGAGGTTAGGACTCTTTCTCCATCTTCACACTTGACATATCTTTGGCCCCTCTTTACATTTGACAAATAGAGATTTATCTTTTTAAATAGTTATCCACCTTTGTTTCAAAAGGGGAAGTCTACCATTTCAGCTTACTGTCTCAGTATAACTGGATAACCTCATCCCACTCAGAAATAGGCCAGATTCCATTGGGCTGCACATTGGGGGGAGAGCGCTTCCAGTCCCATGTCTTCACAGGAATCTTCCAGGTCTTACCATAGTTGGCTTCAATGTATTCAATAGTTTCACAGGGCACATGAATCTTCATGTCTACAAACTCGGTCCAGCACAGTGTAAACTTGGGAAACAGGTATCTGTGGCAACAGAGGCAATGGGGGAGGGGTTAGGCTTGACAGTACAAGTTTGATCTAAAGAACCCAGCTGCTAGTGCACTCTGGGCTGAAGGAAAGTCCTCTCCCACTAAATAGCTTTGGGGACAGATATAGTGGACATTTTATTGTTTCTGACTGTCAAGCATCCCCTTCCTCTTCTAACGTTACCAGCATCCCCGTTTCCCTCCCCTACTCTTGTCCCTATGGTTCAGGAGGGGCTGACCCACCCCCAGGACCCAGATATGGGTAAAAAAGACCCAGGCTTAACCAGTACATTACAGTGATTGGATCAGGAATAGGAATATACACAAATTAGGTAAATAAAAGTCAGCTTTGGAATTTCCAGAAGAGGCATTCTTTTTTTTTTAGGTTTCTAAGCAGGTGGGATGGAAGCTGAGCCTCTTTGTTATCTATTAGCAGGGAGAGCCTGTCTGAGAATGAAGTCAAAGCAAAAAGTGCCCCAAAAGTGGAGGAAAATGATAGAGCTCAGAAAACCTTAGGGAAGGACTAGGATTTGGCTGTGGCCATTCCTTAAACATCTCAGGTAAACCAGTGAATAAATATATATATATTCATTCATATGTATATATTCTTTTTTTACTACATTTCCGATACTCGCAATCCTTCCTACACAGAGGGAGGCACATGTAGCAGCGAGAAAGGAAACAAACTCTTCTAGTCGACCAGAAAACCTGAATCAACTCTGGACACAGGACATTCTCCAACAACAACATCATACATGCGTGTGCCTTTGGGACAGGTCTTACTAATTCCTGTGTCCTGGGGTTCAGTGTGCTCCTAGATGGCTTTTGATAACCTACTGAGCTTAGATAGCTAAAGAAGAAACTCCCAGGGTCAGCCAGGGTATTTTTCAAACTTCTTTCCTAACTCCTACTGTAGTGAAAATTTCCCATGATATGTGCGCATGGTAGGATGCACTAAGATGGCTTTTTGAGTAAAGCTTCACACCCCCGCCCCCTCCTCAGATGCAGGAATAGAGGTCTAATGCCTGGATGTCCTGTACTTCAACAAAACTTCCCTTAAACACAGCTATACAGACCACATTCTTCCTGCTCTGCCTTTTATTTTACCACCTGCCCTTTTTAAATCTCTGTTCTCAGCCACAAACTTATTCTCTTATTTTTAACAGTTCACACATCATTAAATCCCCATCAAATTCAAACTGCTACTGAAAGACTCTAACTATAGAACACTAAAATAAGCAACATATGTGTGAGGTGAATCTTCTTTTCTTTCATAACCTGGACTTCCCAAGGATAGACAGCAAGCATGACTCCAAGATGCATTGCCAGGCTTCTGTCCCTCACATGAACCTACCTGTAGTTTCGGCCTTTCTTTCATCTCAAATGCTAAAGAACTCTACACCAGCTCAGGCAACGTTAGTTATAATGAATTTTACTCTATCTATAGAGGAACTATTTTAACTAGCAGGTAAGTTTAAGAAATTAAACCAAAACATGTTTCTTAACGGTACTCTAGATCAGTAAATTAAATTCAACATATTAAAAGGAAAGCTAAAACGAGCCAGTTCGTTACATTTAAGTTTATATTACAGCCCTATATTCTGTGTTGGTGTTTTCTGAGAAAGGTTTCTTCTCTTCACAACATGAAAAGAACTTTCAGTAATGAGATTTGAAGTGACAATAGCAGAGATCACAGAAATTTAAAATATCAGAGGACTAAAGAAAAAAGAAACAGGAAAAAGCCAGATGTCAAAGCATAATCATATTGTGGAAATGGGATCTAGCTGGGATGTTCTCCAAGGAAAGGTCAGTTCTCATACATTCTGCCTTTAAATATCATGTTTTACCACCAGATGAACATAAAGCCATACACGAAAATGAGAGGCTGAACAAATTCTAAAGAAAGCAACAAGTCCCTTCTACCCAAGCCAATGGGTGCTGGCAGTTAATAGACAAACCCAGCTGGCTTCTGTGAAAAGACGGCCACAGCAAATCTCATAGCTGAGGAAGAAATAAGATACAGCATAGCTCCACCATCTGCTGGTCCCAGTTTTATTCTGCACACTCATATTCACGGAATTGCTTATTTTGTCATCAGACACAGCCATCCATCACGGGCCTCCACGCTGCCCTATCAGATGCTGGTCAGCAGAATGTCCACCTGTCCCACCCTATCAAGTTGACATACTCTAGTTGAAATGAGGCAGAAATTATGGCCTATCTCATAACACAGGCCAGGAAACTCCTCTCTTAAATATTAGCCTCTCCAGTCTATCCAAAAAAGTGAAAGAAAGAAAAATCACAGGTCCAGGACAGTTAGGGTGGATGAAAACACTACAAATTTTACAAAAGCTATGTTTTAAACAATGAAATGTTCAAATGAACAAAACCAAAACAGTAAAAATACATAAACAATGTGAAAAATAACTCAAAGACAATTTAACTCAAAGGTTCATTTTTGTTCCTAAAGGGAAACATCCCTAAATCGTTGTGCTTTTCTTTCCACTCAATAATTTTCAATTCAATCAGCAAAAAGAATATTCCAGCTTCCTAGGAGAAGAGGAAAGATAAACCATAAAATGTGAAAGCTGATTGTAAAATGGGATGGAGGAGAGGCAGAGAGGGGGCGGCGTGAAACAGAGCACCACATGCCATGTACTCTGTCCAGGTTACCAGTAAACAACGACTATGGGTCTGCAACATTACCTTAGCTTGTAGAGCTAAGGTTAAGTTTGGCTAAGCAGTGTGTACTTTAGAGTTCTGGGACAGGATCCAAAATGTGAACAGATTTAAATTCAGACTAAGGCAACCCTTGTAAACTCAAGGGATCTTTCCACACACAAAAATTCTTCCATTCACATTTTCTATTTCATAGCACGTTTACTTCATTTTATCTTCACATGAAAGAATAATTAGAATTAAGAGTTAGTTGGAGTTTAAAAAAAAAAAAAGAGTTGGAGTAGACTATTTCATTTTTTTCCCTCCAAACCTGCTTATAATCTGTAAAACTACTTACCGGTGGTTGGATAAAGTAATCTCATCAGTTTAATTATACAACCTATAAACAATTGCTAAATGGAAAACACTGCTTTTATTATTACTAGTTAGCTAGGCTAAGTGAGAGACAGAGACACCATCAATTACAACTGAATCTGACCTTTTTAAGCATAAGTTGCATTAAACTCTGGGGCTGGAACAGCAGAGCCATGTTTTAAATAAGAATATCCCGGAAAACAACACAAATGGTTTATTCTCATTACCAATTTTGTCTCTGCTTTTAATTCTTAATTTTTTTTTCTTGTGTTTTTCCACTGCCGAAGCCCTCTAGCATTCTGCTCAATAGAAGCAGGGAGAGCACATAATTTTTTTTTTTCTGATTTTGATGGAAAGGCTTCTAAAGTTGATCATGAAATATGACTGCCCACTCTAGGTTTTGAGAATGTTCCCTTTATCAAATTAAAGAAATTCCAGACCCCTTTTATTCCAAGCTTGCTAAAAGGCCTTCTCCCCATTTTAGGTTAATTATGAAATTTATCAAAAGTTTTTAATGTCATCTATTGAAATAATAATGGAGGAGCTTTCCCCTTTAATCTTTTAATACTTTAATGTTGAAAATTACACTAATACACAAATACTACCAAATTTGATTCATTGTGCTTAAGATAGTCTCATCCGTGTTCGACAATACCGTATTTACCCTTTAGAATTTTTTTGGCACTGTCCAAATCCAGTTTTGCTGTCAGTCTCGTATAATGAGTTGCTTAAAGCATTTTTTTTTCTTTTTAAATTTTCTGACATAGGAGATATGACATGGGGAATAATCTATTCCTGTGAAGGCATGGTAAAACCTTCTTGTGAACTTTCTTTTGGTAGGGGAAAAAAAAGGGAAAGGAGAATTTGATTATTAATTCAATTTCTTTCATAATATTGGGTTATCTAGATCTTCTTGAATTAATTTTGACATTTATTTCTTCCCAGAAAATTTTTATCATTTTCACATTATACCTAATTATCAAATTTAATGATTTAAAGCTGTCCCTAGCATTTTCTTTTGAAAGTCAGTGTAACATAATTAAGAGCATAAACTCTAAAGCTTTTCGGCTTCAGCAGTGAATACTGTCTTTAATTTTACTCTTTGTTTTTTCTTGCTCAATCTTGTTAGATATCTGCTCACTAGTTTTTAATTTTTTTTTAAGAACCAGCATTAGGATTTGTTGATCTTTGATACTGTTTTTTATTTAATTAATTTTTTACTTTTGATTTTCTTTCTTTGCTTTGGCTGACTGTATTATTCTTTTACTTTCTTCAATTAAATGCTTAGTTTTTTTAATCTACTTTTTCATACTTAAGTGTTTTCAAGGCTACAAGTTTACCTCTCTCCTTTTAACTGCATCCTACAAGTTTTGAGTATGTAGTACCTTATCTTTGAGCCCCCCAAATTTTATAATTCCCACTATTATTTCCTTTTTAAGTCATTAGTTATTAAGAAGGGCATTTTAAAGTTTCCATACATTTTAAAGATGTCTTTAATCGTTTATAATTTGATTCCACTGTGGTCATACAATGCCATCTATTGAAATAATCATGTAGGTTTTCTCCCTTTAATCTGTTAATGTAGAGAATCTCCCTCCCTCCCTCTCTCTCTCTCTCTCATACATACATACACACACAGGAAGATTTTTATTAATGCTTTGAAGGATATTAAGATTGCCTTTATGATACAGTACATGATCAACTTTTATAAATGTTCTACATACAGTAGATAAGAAAGTATATTCAGCATTTGTTGGGTAAAGACCTTTATATATATCCAATAAATCAAGCTTGTTGATTTTGTTCATATTTTCAATACTTTTACTGATTTCTTCTTTGCCTGAATCAGCAGCTTTTTAAATAAAAGTATTTCAGAATCTCCCCACCATAATTGTGGACATGTTAAATATTCATTAGAATTTCATCAGCTTCTGGTTTACATACTTAAAGACCACATATTTTTTTAAGATTTTATTTATTTATTTTGAGAGAGTTAGCAAACAGAGAGGCAGAGGGAGAGAGAGAATCTCAAGCAGACTCCACACTGAGCATGGAGCCCCACATGAGGCTCCATCTCACGACCCCGAGATCATGATGTGAGCCAAAATCAAGAGTCAGACACTTAACCAAATGAGCCACCCAAGTGCCCCTAAAGACCATGCTATTAAAATCATACAATATTTCTTGGTGGACTATTTCTTTGTAAAATTATGTAGTGGGTCTTTCAATCCTTTAAAATTTTCCCCCTAAAATTCTACTTTGTCTGATACTAATATTATAGCAGAGTTTTCTTTAGTTAATAATGTTGGGGGGATATCTTTTTCCATCCCTATAATTTTCAACCTTTCTGTATGATTTTGCTTTAGGTGTGCCTCTTGCCAAGCATTATATAGCTATGTTTTGTTTTACTTATCCCATTTTAATCTTCATCTTTATATGGGTTAACTTAATCTGTTAATATTTCCTGTAATTAATTTTATATTTAGACACATTTTGAATTCTAGAGCCAGACTGCCTGGGCTCAAACCCTGGCTCCACTTCTTACCAGTTATAAAACATCGGTCAATCTCTTTGTGCCTTAACTTCCTCATTTCATTTATAAAATGAGGGTACTAACAGTACATTGGAGAGATGTTAGCATAATGAATAAATAAAGTACTTAGAATAGTATCTAGCACATACACAGTAAGTGATATTACTATGCTGTTATGATTATCTTTACATGTTTTCAGCTTGCCATACCTTTTCTTTGTCCCACCTTTCCTAATTTCATTTGATAAAGATTAATAAATTCTCTTCTGTTCTGCTTATTTGGAAGTTATTTTTTAAACGATTTTATTATTTTTTTTGAATAAAATAATTTCTACACCCAACGTGGGGCTTGAACTTACAACCCAAAATCAAGAGTTGCACACCCTACCGAATGAATCAGCCAGGCACCCCTATTTGGAAGCTTTAAATATTTCTATCTAGTAGTAGTTACTGTTTGTAATAGCTACTGTCTATTTTTTAACCTACATACTTCAGTGTAAGAGTTTCTAATAAAAACTGAATGTATGCAGAATCTCGACCCTCTTCCTACCACACAGAACTTAAATATACTTCACTCCTTCAACACTGACAAATCACCTCCTCCTCAACTTATTATCATCAAGAGTTTTCCTTTTTTGACTTTTCTCTTTTTAACACATTGTCATTTTAGTTTTTACAGACAATGGCTCACAAATTTACTGACATATTTTACCCATTTTTGTGTTCACCATTATTTCATATTTATCATGTCTTCCTTCTGTGTCCTTTAATAGATTTTCAAGTGTGGATCTCTGAGACGTGAACTTTCTTTCTTAGTCTTTTTATATGCGTAAATGTTTTTATCTTGACCTCCCTCTTAAATGCTAGTTTTAACTGCACATAACTTAGATATTTTTCCTCAGTTTTTGAAAGATGCTATAACCCCCATTATCTTCTGGCCTCTATTGTTAAAGAGGTATATTTGCTGCTCCTTTGTAAACAATCTCTTTTGTCTGGTAGCCTGCAAAAAAAAAATTTTTTTTTTTAAAGATTGTATTTACTTATTTGAGAGAGAGAGAGATAGAGAGAGCACAATCAGTGAGAGAGAGCACAAGTGGAGGAGAGGGAGAAGCAGGTTCCCCCCTGAGCAGGGGGCTGACGCGGGTCCCAGGACCCTGGGATCATGACCTGAGCTGAAGGCAGATGCTTAACTGACTGAGCTACATAGGTGCCTCAAAATTTTGTTTTTGACATTACAGTTTCCTTAAGAAGTATCTAGATGTAGATTTACTATTTATCCTACTCATCTGTCTTTAATTTGGGAATTTTGTTTAAATACTGCTTTTTCATTATTCACTCCATTCTCTTTTAGCTCAGCTCTATCTTTTATGTTTTATTTTCCTTGTTGATGTGTATATATATATATATATATATATACACTATATTTGAGTATAGGTGACACACAATGTTACGTAAGTTTCATGTGTACAGCACAGTGATTAGACAAGATTGTACATTATGCTATGTTCATCACAAGTGTAGCTGCCATCTGTCCCAATACACTGTTATTACAGTACTACTGACCATATTCCTTATGCTGTGCCTTTTATTCCCATGACTTATTCATTACTTAACCGGAAGCCTACATGTCCCACTCCCCTTCACCCATTTTGCCCAACTCCCTATTCTCTTCTTCTCTGGCAACCATCAGTTTGTTCTCTGTATTATAGGTCTAATTCTGCTTTCTGCTTGTTCATTCATTTAGTTTAGTTTGTTTTAGATTTCACTTATGTAAGAAATCGTATGGTATTTGTCCTTCTAAGTCTGACTTATTTCACTTAGTATAATACTCTCTAGGTCCATCTATGTTTTCTCAAATGGCAAGAGCTCATCCGTTTTCACAGCTGTGTTGTATTCTACTGTGTGTGTGTGTGTGTGTGTGTGTGTGTATGTGTACACTTTACACCTCCTTTAGGCATTTGTCTATTGATGGACCCTTAGTCTGCTTCCATATCTTGGCTATCGTAAATAATGCTATTGTAAATAATATCGTAAATAAACAGGGGTGCATATATCTTTCAAACTAGTGTTTTTGTTTTCTTTGTGTAAGTACCCAATAGTGGAATTACTGGATGGGATATTTCTATTTTTAATTTTTTGAGGAATCTCCGTACTGTTTTCCACAGTAGTTGAACCAATTTACATTCCCACCAACAGTGTATGAAGGTTCCTTTTTCTCCAGATCCTTGCAAATACTTGTTATTTCTTATGCTTTTGAATTCTGACAGGCCTAAGGTGGGATCTCATTGTGATTTTGATTTGCATTTCCCTGATAATTAGTGATGTGGATCAGCTATGTCTTCTAGACATATTCATCAGCGATTTGTGTTAGACCAAAGGGAATGTGGCAAAGTGAGGAATTACTGTGCACATTAAGTTATTAAGTCCTCACCATCAATTTTGCCCAATTTTCTAAGAATTGCAATCTATTCTTGAGAACCAAGTATATAGCATGCTGACCAGCATTTTTTAAATTATCTCTTCCACTAAGCCCCTCACAATTCCACCAGATAACACAGAAGCAAAAAGGGTAATAGTGGAATGGCTAATATGCTTTTCAGAGCCTAAACTAGAATATAATCTCTGAGATCTTTATTGATCCCATATTCCACTCCCATCCCAAACTTCTAATGTATAAGCAACATACACAGCACATATATGTTTTATAAAATAAAATTCTACCCACTGAACCTCATTTTCCCACTGACTTCCAGTGTAAATTGAGTGATTCCATCTATCCTACCGACTTTTAAACTCTGCTGTGCAATCTCCATAGGACAGAACTACTGATTATCTGTACCACAGAAGAAACAAGAACAAATTTATATCATCAACGAGTAGACAAATTAAAGCTTGTATAGGTAGCTGTTGTCATATAACACCTGAATGCACCTGCATAATGACCATATCAAAAACTATCCATTTAAAGCATGCACAAAACTCTTCTTTAATGCCAGAAACAAAGCCCCAGGATATTTTTATTTCTACTGTATAACTTAAAAAAATTAAATCTATAGTTCATCAACAACCAATTAGACTCAGCTGTGCTTGCTTCCTCTCAATTTTAATAGTATTTCTCTTTTTTTTTTTTTTATTATGTTAGTCACCATGCAGTACTTCATTAGTTTTTGATGTAGTGTTCCATGATTCATTGTTTGCATATAACACCCAGCGCTCCATGCAATACGTGCCCTCTTTAATACACATCACCGGGCTAACCCATACCCCACCCCCCTCCCCTCTGAAACCCTCAGTTTGTTTCCCAGAGTATTTCTCTTTGGATATAATAGATAATTTAAAAAAGAGATTATGATTTCAAATTTTATACTAAATAGAAAAAGCTTATTTTGAACTCAGATTACCTAATTTGTCCAATCAGATGCAAAAGGCTCAAAGCTTACCACTGCACTTAAGCCTGCCTTGATTGCATTCATCACTCTGGTCCCAGTTATCCCTCTATTTCAATATGTAATCTTGGGCTCTTTTCTCTTCACATTGGTTTTCTAAGTCATAATTTTTTTTAAGATTTTATTTATTTACTTGAGAGAGAGAGAGCATGTATGAATGGGGGGAGGAGCAGGAAAAGAGGGACATGCAGAATCCTCGCTAAGTGCGGAGCTTGATGTGGGGCTCAAACCCATGATCCTGAGATCATGACCTGAGATGAAATCAAGAGTCAGTGCTTATGGGTGTTATACGTAACTAATGAAGCATCAAACTTTACATCGGAATCTGGGGATGTACTGTATGGTGATTAACACAATATAATAAAATAAAATTAAAAAAAAAAAAAAGAGTCAGTGCTTAATTGACTGAGGCTCCCAGGCGCCTCCATAATTTTTTTAAACTTGTAAATAAACTTTTTTTCTAAATACACTTTTTTGAGGAGTAATTTACATATAAACAAGTGCACCCATTTTAAGTTTTGACAAACACATATACCTGTGTAACCACCACAACAATTAAGACACAGAATACTTCTACCACCCTACTTCCCAAAGGTCCCTGTGGTCTTTGGCAAGTCATGTAGTAGATCCACCCCGGCCCCTGGCAATCACTCATCTTACTACACCCTTCATTGGTTTTGCCTGTTCTACAATTTCAAATACATGCAGTTACATAGTAGGTACTCTTCCCATCCGACCTCCTCCACCAAGCATAATATTTTGGAGATTCATCTATGTTATTGCATAAATCAGTAGTTCATTTCTCTCTGCTACTGAGTAGTATTTTATTGCCTGAACATACTATAATTTATCTGGTCACCAGAAGATGGACAGTTGGGTTGTTTCCATTTTTTTGGCTACCATGAATAAGAACGCTATGAACATTCATGTCAACTCTTTTAGCGAAAATACGTTTTTATTTCTCTTGGACTACTACCTTACAAAATACTTTATAGAATTACATTCAAACAAGACATACGGCAGTCTTAAAAAATATAACTTACTTCATGTAAATGAAACGTCTGCCATTTATTCATTTTCAGGTAATTTTTTATTTTTTATTTTTATTTTTTAAAGATTTTATTTATTTATTTGACAGAGATAGAGACAGCCAGCGAGAGAGGGAACACAAGCAGGGGGAGTGGGAGAGGAAGAAGCAGGCTCATAGCATAGGAGCCTGATGTGGGGCTCGATCCCATAACGCCGGGATCACGCCCTGAGCCTAAGGCAGACGCTTAACCGCTGTGCCATCCAGGCGCCCCATATTTTCAGGTAATTTTTTAAATAGATTTTATTTTTATTTTATTTTAAGTAATATCTTCACCAAACGTGGGGCTCAAAATCATAACCCCAAGATCAAGAGTTGCATCCTCTACTGACTTTGGCAGCCAGGCGCCCCTGAGGTAATCGTCTCTTAAAAAAAAAAAAAAAAACAAGTAAGCAAAGCTAACTATATAAATAACTCCCACTTTTGTGCTTTGTATACAATTACCATATAAAATGCATTCAAAGTTCTTCCCTCAATGACATAATTTGTACCTGCTACTCACTAGAGGTTTGGAGACACAATTAAGGAAACCTAAGACAATATATCTGTTGTAAGATATGAAGGCATAAACAGAGTAGGAAATGTGAGATCATTTTCAGAAAAACCAATGTTTTAAATGTACTAATTTAAAGAAATAATTCAAATTTGCCTTTTTAGCTTCACAGCTATAAGTACTAAAAAGGCAAATGTGGGGCGCCTGGGTGGCACAGCGGTTAAACGTCTGCCTTCGGCTCAGGGCGTGATCCCGGCGTTATGGGATCGAGCCCCACGTCAGGCTCTTCCACTATGAGCCTGCTTCTTCCTCTCCTACTCCCCCTGCTTGTGTTCCCTCTCTCACTGGCTGTCTCTATCTCTGTCAAATAAATAAATAAAATCTTTAAAAAAAAAAAAAAAGGCAAATGTATTTTTGAGAGCTAAAACCACAGGAGCCTGGTACATCTATGAAGCTTAGAGAACCTATGAGTGGGTATTCAACAACTAACTCTAATCTTTAGCTTCTGGTAAAGCAGAATGACTGAAAAACTGGGTGGCTTGACCTTATGGTTCTGATTCTCCAAAGATGGTAGGTTGGATCAAGACATCAATCTGGCATCACCCTATCATCTTAACAAAACAAATACACTTAAGAACGGGTAGGGCTCAGGTCTCACTCAGTCCCAACAAATTTACCAGGCTTGATTCTATCTATAACTCAGAAAGTACAGACAAATCAGCAGAAGTCCCCAAATAAGGCATGAGAAAAATAAAGGGAAAAAAATCTATGGAAATTCAGAGGGAGGGGAGATTATTTCCAGTTAGAGGTGCTGAGGAGCAATATCAAAAAAAGACAACTCAATGCCCTTGAATGGGCAGAACTGGGACATGTGATGATGTATAATAACTTGGTACTACTTAGTGACGTGCTTAAAATCTTGGTCTCAAATGAAGTTGCAAAAGGCTGGGTATCTAAATGCAATGTGGTATCTTGGGTTAGACCCTAAAACAGAAAAAAGGATCGAGGAAGCCCATACACCTTTTAAGAGTCCTAAGGAGTCAAAGGAAAAAGTAGAGACTGAGGAATAAAATCTTGGATTTTACTGGTATTAGAACATTACCCACTTACCCTACTTCTTAAACTGCACAAACAATAATAATTCCATTTCTGGGAATCTAGTCAAGGAAATGCCCCAATAAAGCTTTTACTTTATGTAAAATAAGATGCTCATAGAATTTTTAATAAGAAAAAAAAAATAGGAACAGTTTAAAGAGAAAAGTAGTTAAGCAAAACTATTATCAGGCCTTTCTCCATATTCCTGTCAAGTCTACCTAACAAACCTCTCTATTTTTAAGCCACACTTCCTTGCTGTTGCTTCTAGACACTTCCTTGCTGTTGCTCCTTGAGAGCAGAACCTAGTATGTTCACATGTGAATCCTTAGCACATAGAGTTAGTAAATAAATTCTATAGAAATGAAATGTTACATTCTATAGGAGCCACAACTAGATAGGAGTCTAGTCCCACAGAGAACACATCCAAATTTTCTGAAGATCAGTACAATAAGCAGAAACTACAAATATCAGAAGATATAAAGAACCACTACTATCCCAGGGGGTAGCATATTTCCCATTAGAGAGGCTAGAGAGGTAGCTATATTACCCTGATAATATCACTGAGTAGAAGGATTATTTTCATAAAAGGAGTATTAACAATATGGTAGATCATGGTGATGCTAACATTGTGTATATCTAAGAATCTAGGCTCTGAAGTGATATGGCCCACGTCTGAGTCTTAGCTCTGCCTTAATTTCCACATCTACAAAATGAAGGTGATAAGATTAATATCTCCCTCATAAACTTGCAAAGATTAAATGAGATGATGCATATAAAAGCTTGGCATAGTGCCTGGCACATGGCAAATATTCAAAGTTAATTTTTATTATTACCTCTCAAACTTCTGGCCTCTACTTATATCAGCTGATTCAGATCAGAAGGAAAGAACCCCAAGAAACCACGGCAGCATCTGTAGGAACTGTGAAGTTATGGAAAAAAACATCACATCCTGGCGGCACAGTTTACTTTTTATTACTAGTGACTGGGACTCTGGAGAAGAAAAATCAGTGTAAAAAATTCAGAGACCCACTGGAGTCACTAATCCAAGTTACCACTATGTTGAAGGTACCATGCTTTGTGTCAGAGCAACACAGCAGCAGTAATGGTAATAATATATTGTAATGATAGTAGCAGTAGTAGTCAATGTTTATAGAGTACTGTTTTAAAAGCATTTCATGTATTAATTCATTTAACCTATTAAGTCTTAGAAATAAGCACTTCGGCTGAAGAGTTCAACAGCTCGGGAGTTAAACCTTGGTCCTGCCATTAATGAGCAAGTTACCTCCCTTCTCTGAGCATTAGTTTCCTCATATCTAACTGAGAGTGAGAACACCTCACTGTGAGGTGGTCTGAGATAACAAACACAAAGTACCTCTCATGTGCCAGATAACCAGATCATACCCTAGTAGGTGTGTCTTTATTATTGCCATTAGTATTATTATTACATCTGAGGACCAAAAACATCATTCTGCAGGCACGCAGAGTGAAGTTTCAAAAGGGGAAAACTTTTTTCTTCCTTCCTGAGTTCTTTTTAACCTTTTCTTTCTTTCTTTAATGGTAAGCATTCTATGATATTATTCAGCTTTTCTCAGAATGAACTATACATGAATACAAAGTAAAATATTATACAGATAAAAAGACCTTTAGACTAGCTTTAAAAGGTTGGGGTTTTTTTCCCCCCTCTAGGAATAGTAGTGGTGAAAATACTATAGTTCCTTCAAGTAAATAGTGCTGAAAAGAATGAAAATGGCATATGGCTGGGGGAATCTTCCAAAGAAACTACTCTACACAGCCATCCCCTGTTCTTTTCTCTGCCTTTTAAGGTCACAGTAACAGGATAGAAAATCTGGGACTCACACCATCTGTCCAGACAGTTCCATCACTGCTCATTTCTCTTGTTAAATAATGAGAACACTTCACACTTCCCAAACACTGCTACCATAAAGAGCAGTTAAAGCAGAATGAAAGAAGCTCTTTCTATGCAGAAATGTAGTGGTTAGAAATGAACTGTTCTTTTGAAGTTTGTGGGTTTCAGATCATGTTGGTGAGAAGAAAGAAATTCAAGCCTTAGAAGGAAATTTAAGAAAAACAGAATTATAATACTGGCTCTAGAAAGCATCTTTCTTAGGAAAAAAAAGTGACATCTTCATATGAGCTCTCTAAGAATAGCTTTGGCAGTTTAATATATTGTTAATTATACAGGTATCTAGTCTGTAAGTTTCTCATAAGACTAAGAAGAGAAATCATTTTCTTTACTCCTGTCCTACTAATACAGTAGTAGTAACAGTAGCTAATAATTACTTGGCACTCAGGACATCTTTAATTCTCTTCAAAACCCTTTTTGTGTATTAACTCACTTAATCCTTAAAGCCATTCTATGTAGCAATTTCTATTATTATTTCCATTTTACACTTGAGGAGACTTAGGCACAGAGAGGTTAAATAATTTGCCCAAGGTAATATAGCTGGTAGAGAATAAAGCTGGGATTCGAAAGCAAGCAGACTGGCTCCATCCCTTTAATTTCTGTGCTACACTATCTCACGGTTTTTAAAGAAGCCTCTAAATTCTACATTAAATCAGCTTTGTGTGTGTGTGTGTGTGTGTGTGTTTTTAAAGGTTTATTTATTTATTTTAGAGAGAGAGAGAAAGAGAGAGCAACTACGAGAGGGAGGGGCAGAGGAACAGAGAATCCCAAGCAGACTCCACGCCAAGTGTGGAGCCTGACCCAGGGTTCCATCTCACGACCCTGAGATCATGACCTGAGCTGAAACCAAGAGTTGGACACTCAGCCAACTGAGCCACCCAGGCACCCCCAAATTCAGCTTCTTTATTATATTTGAATAAACAAACTATAGCTGAATAACACCCCCATTCACCTAGCCACAGTGAGAATGTCAATTACATATTCATTAACTTATTAATTTCTGTCTTAGAGCTTACCCAGCATGAATGTGTTGCTGTCATAAAGCAAAATAATTTTTTATATTAAATAAAAGTTTCAAGAATATGCTCTGGCATCAAGGTCAATTTGGGGATACTTTATGACTTTGAGAAAAAGGTTTGGATTACTCTCAAACCTCCAGAATTTAATCTTACATGAAGACTCTTTGCCTTCAAATAAAGATTCAGCAATACCAAGAGGGTGCATCAATGTACCCAGGAGAAACCAGTCTGAATATGGCATTTCTCTTCTGTGTCACAGAACACTCCCCACTCTGCCCAATGGCTCAAATTTGTTCAATGATAGAAGCTCCAATCTCAGCTAGTTAGCGAGGCAAATTTAAGCTTCTGGTCACATAACTACCATAATAATGACAGTGATGATAACAATCACTTTAGTAATTATAATAATAACAATGATAGCCGTCACTTACTGATAACTTAATAAGTGCTAAGCATTATGCCAGGTGCCTCATATCGTCAGGTGTATTAGGGAGGCAGTGGGGAGTAGTGGTTAAAGGTTAAAGTAGTGGGTAAAGTAGTAGTTAGAGGACAGGCTGCTGTCTGAATCCTTCAATTGTTTGCTGTGTGGTCTTGAACAAACTACTTACATTCTCAGCACCTCAGAGAATACCTGCCTCCTAAGGTTGTTTTGACGATTAGATGTGTTAACACACACAAAATGTTCATAACAGTCAAACACACGGTAATGCTACCCAAACTTAATAGACTAGGAGATGTTCAGAGAAATGTTCAGAGAATGTTCAGAGCAATGTTCAGAGAAAAGCTAAAGGCCACAGATAGGTTAGGGTGCAGCCAAGGTCCCCCAGGTCTGCCTGACTCCAAAGCCCATGCTCTTTGGGTTCTCATTCCCATTCATTCACCTCTCCTTCTCTTTCTCTCTCAAAATTGAGAATAGATCAACTGCATCATAAAGGAGAGCATTGTTACTCTAATGTCATTTTTGTCTTTTCTCATCAGAGAGTTTTACTGTAGCAGCATTAAAAAATGTTAAAAATGTCAATCTAACATCCTGCACTCCATCAATTCTGAGACATTTCCCCCCCACCCAAATTTTTCCATCTGTGAATCATGCATCTTAGAATTATAATTGGCAGTATTTTTCCTTTCTTAGTAGCACATAAAATAATGGTGCATCTTACAATCCATATCATCTTACATTTGACGAAATATGGCAGCTATTAAGCTCAATGAGTATGCTTTAAGGATCAGCCCTCAGTCATTGTTGAAGGCACATTCCAGAGCTTGCCGAGCATTTGTGGCCTCAGAGGAGTGAAGTTCCAGAGCCCTCACTTAAACTTCACTTCACCCTGACTATCTCCTTCCTACTGACCCTCACTCATTTCCTTCAAATTAAAAAGCTCCTATAACTCTAACAACCAATCAGTGTTTTGGCTAAGGCTCTGGGCTTGTTTTTTGTGTTCCTTGTTTTGGTTTTCCCTTTCCGATGACTCAAGGGCTTCTAATCATAATGACTCTTTGGGCTGAAGTCCCAGGGGCACTCCTCTTACACTGTCCTTATAAGTCCAAACATAACTGGACTTTATGGGTAAACTGAGGAAGTATTAGCTAAGAGTGAAGCTGTGACAGTCTTCTGTTTGTTTTTCATTTTCAGTTACTTCCTTATTTCTACCTTCTGAAGTTATTTCTCTAGCCCCTTTTATAAGTACTTATCTGATTCATACTTAAATTTTTTTCCCGTTTTGGCCTGAGTGCCTCCATTCCACATATGGTCAGTCTCTTCATAGAAGAAAAAAATGTCGAGTTTTATATCATCTTTTCCTTGGAAAGATAGTTCCAAGCTGTCCTCTACCTAGGAGGAAGATAAAAACCTTCACAGACTGAAACAAAGGAAATATGTTTTCTTTAAAAAAAAAAAAAGATTTTGTTTTATAGAGCGAGAATACTGACTCTATGATAATATGTTTTTTCAAGCTGGAACATCTCTGAAATTGGATTCATCAGTAGCATGCCATCATTTGATTTCTTTCTTAAATGCATATAAAATAATGTTGCTTCTGACAATTAATGAAAACGCAGAGTAAATGATTTACAGTAGCAAAATTACCACTCTGCAGGACATTCTGTTCCTGAGCCCCTTTCTGATTAAACAAGGAAAGGAACCAAAGAAAAATGATTCCTTTAATAATCAGGTAAAACTATTAGGAAATAAGTCTCTCATTTCAAGCAATAATAAGTACTTATATAAATGTGGCATCACAGAAACCCATCTATATACCATAAATCATTATATTATGTATATGAAAAAAAGAAAAAAGAAAAGTTAAAGATACAAAGAATTTTGAGAGCATTTCCCTAAAGAAACGTAACCTACAAATAATTACGTTCCCATTAGACTTGGTGCCTCTGTCTTGTTATAGCACTAATCACATAATTATTATGTGTTTTTCCCCCCAATTAGACAGTGAACTCCTCAAGGACAAGTACTGTAACTTATTCATCTTTGTGTCCCAGGTGCAGAGTGCAGTGTCAGGCAGAAAGTGAGTGTAGAGTAAACATTTGCTGCATGCCTAGAGTTCTACTGCTTTGACTCTGACCTCCGGAAGATATTTTATAAAAATTTTTTTTAAAAAATAGAATAATTACGATAAAGCAGGTAATTTTTCAGTGACTAAACATACTTCTACTTGCTTTCCAGGACAATACCTCCCTGGGAACAACCAAATTAAAAGTAAGATGTTGTTTGGAAAAAAAAAGAGTAACATGTTTGCAAGGAATCATGGGCTTAGGGCATAGAAATCAAATTGTCTAAAAGGAGATTTCATGTAAGTCATGTTGACCTATTCCTAGTTGAACTCTGAGAAAATTGCTATGATGACCAGAGCATGTGAAACAAATAAGAAATTCAAGTACTATCTGAAATGATTCTATATTTCTAACTCTTAGCCACCAAAGGACCATTTCATGTTGATAATGACAGGATGCCTAAGTGAATACGAAATTAAGTGACTTATGAGAAACAATGTAACTTCCGGTAGGGTAGATGAGATTCTCAATAATTGTATTAATTTTACATTATATGGTTTATTAATTATGTTATATTTTTATATGGCAATAAATTCACCTGCAAGAGTTCAAGATCATTTTCTCCTTCTCATTGTCAACAGAAAGCCAGATTTTCTACTTTCCTTAAATAGTGCAAAAGTCACATAACAAGCTTCTGCTGACCACATCCTGGCCAATACTGAGTGATAGACGTCACATTCTTAACCATCTCTGAGTTGCTTAATATAAACTTTACTTTTGAGACATGTTACTTATGAAGTAAAGCAGATTTTTACTACTGACCTTCCCAAATTTGTGTTTGAGTGGAAGTCCTACATCCTGAAATGCTGAAATAATATCAGATTTATAATCTTGTATAAAAATTCCTAGGTCGACATCTTTACTATAAGGAATAATGTTGCATTGCCGATACCACCCTAAAAATAAAAAAGAAAAGAAACAAGAAAGCTTTTTAAAAACTTAAGTTTGCAAAAAAAATTAGTCACTACTGTATGATCTTTGTAAGAATGGATGTTATTTCTCAAGATCAGATTTACAGTGCTTTACCAAAAATATTTTTAAAAAATTAAATCCCAAACTAAAATCTGTGGTTATAAGAAGCCATCTGTTGAAGAACTTTTCTTTCTTTTTTCTTTCCTTCTTTCCTTCATTTTTACTGCTCTGAGCACTCAGCATCCTCAAAGACTTTCATGTATTTTAATTTCTAAATAAATTATTAGCTTTAATAATGTTAACTGAGCCAGGCCGCCTGTGTGGCTCAGTCGGTTGGGCATTTCAGCTCAGGTCGTGATCTCAGAGCTGTGGTATCGAGCCCTCTGTCAGGTTCCACGCTCCATGAGGAATCTGCTTGTCCCTCTCCCTCTGCTCTCTGCTCCTCTCCTGCGTTCTCTCTCTCTCTCAAATAAATAAATAAAATCTTTTAAAAAAATAATGTTAATTTAAAAAAATTAAGTTACTTTTGAGAATGTTTGATCATAAACCTCTAATGATGAAGGCTGCCTTTAAGGTATGCTAAAAAATATAATTTAATTATTTTGCTTAACCAATATCCCTTTCCTGAGCAATAATTTGCAGAACTTAACAGCTCTGAACAGCTCATGTCTGATGCGTCATATAAAGATTTATTTATTTATTTTAGAGAGAGAGAACGTGGAAGTGTGGGGGGAGGAGAGGAGGAGGGACAGGGAGAGAGAAACTCAAGCAGACTCCCCACTAAGCATGGAGCCCAACGAAGGGCTCAACCTCAGGATCCTGAGATCACGACATGAGCTGAAACCAAGAGTCGCAAGAGTCGGTCGCTTAACCGATGGCACCACCAGGTGACCCTGATGGGTCATATACAAAAGAGCAGTATCATCCTCAATTTTCAGCGCATTGTCAATGTCGAAAGATATTTCTAGGTATATTTACGATATACCTATTTCTCAATTAGGTGCTATAGTACTGCTCTAAAAAACCAAACTCTATACCTTAATACTACTAAGGGCCCTTAGGTCTCCTCTAGTATCCTTCTAATTCTTTCAACCAAATTATTCAGGAAGTATATAAATGTCTATGATTGTCTTTATAGGCATTGCTATTGGGCAACACTATTTGGCATTCTAAACTTTAATTTCACTGTAACATAGATCTTTAGAAGTCTAGGATGGCATCTCAACTCTAGCTTGAGAAAAATCCACACTCCACATCTATCAGACAATCATAAACTATTAAAAATGGAAGGCTCCTTGGGGTGCCTTGGTGGCTCAGTCAGTTAAGCATCTGACTCTTGATAGCAGCTCAAGTCTTGATCTCAGGGTTGTGAGTTCAAGCCCTGTGTTGGGCTCCACACTGGGTGTGGAGCCTACTTTAAAAAAAAATATGAAAGGCTCTTTAAATATCATCTAATCTAACTCCCTCATTTTGCTCTTAAATGAAGAAAACCATGAGGCTAAAAATGCATGATAAATCATGACAACTAATCAAGGAAGTATTTCTGATGACATAGTTTATAACACAATCTTGCTTCAAAAAGTTAAACCTAAAGCATATATCACATATACGTGTGAGACGTATTCTTTTTTCCTTGGCTTGCTCTGGCTATAAGCTCCGTGACAGGAAGAACCACATGAATTTCCACAAAGCCTAACAAATAGGATAACCATATATCCCAGTTTACGTCTGTCATACCAACATAATTATTAATGGCACTCCTTTTCACTCTAAAAAGTCTCTTGAATTGGACAATAAATTATATGGTAACACTATAAAAACAGGAGCAGAATTAATTTTTGTACAAATAAAGTTATAATCAAGAATACAGTTATGACCAACTATAGTTATAAACAAGAGGGAATAAAAACAACAGAATTTAGATTCTAAATAATTTGGAATTCCAAAAAGTTCGATCTAATGTTCAGTGAAACAAGATCCATAAATCTTTCTCTGATTCTAATAGCAAATTGCATAAGGACTCTAGAAAAGCCTACGTTTCCCCATCTCAGGATGAATGGAATGTAGTAAGGCAGTGATGGCCAACCAGTGAGAGTATCAGTGACCTGGAAAAGACTTGTGGGAAGACCTTATGACACTCCCTTCAGTCTTCCTCTCATTTGCGTGGTGTATAAGTAAAGAAATAGAACAGAGGTTTTTTTTTTGTTTTCAAAGGAAGAACAATCTTTAGGATAGAAATAATAAAATGCTAATCTAAGGATTGCCTGAAGATCAAATATAGTCTACATGTTCTGATATAAATTTTATACATGACTTACAGTTTTTGGTAAACACAACATGGCCTTCCTAACTCTTTTATGTTTCTGAAATTGATTTATTTAAAGAAATCAATAAATTCCTGCTCCATGCACTCTATTTATTCTAAGTATGACACTTCAAATATCACTAATGTTTTGTCATCTCAAGCAGTCATCCCTAAAGCCAAAGAGGATGAAATGACAAAAAGACAAATGTAAAGCAAAAAGAATTTTACCTAGACAAGTTCCACTGCTCAGCCAGAACCGTACTCCTAATTTCTTTAATGTTTTGGCTGCCAGTTGCAATAATTCCTTTGCATTCTTCCGAAAGGCCATAGCTTCCACAGTGTTATCATCAAGGTACTGCTACAGATATAACAAATAGTCAGCTATTACAACCATTTCTAAATTGCCAGAAATATTTCTGTGACATCTAAATTAAATTTGAAAATTAACCCCATATTATCTATTTTTCTATTACAAAAAAATCAAGTTTCAAGTTTAAAGTGTATATAACTATAAACCTTTTGCATCTGTTAGGGACTTTTAAAATTGCAGTATGCGTATTTATTTCTACTTAAAAATGTCTTATATCAATCTTGGGCTTACCACACCTCTAGAAAAAGACAAAATCCTAATTTAAACATCATGTCCATTGGATCTTTGCTATTCAGGTAACCTTTTCCCAGGCTTCCCCCAAAATATAGACTGAAAATAACATGACAGAAGGTACCCACTCATTTTACAGATGAGGAAATTAAGACTTAGGAATTTGTCCAAAGTCTCAGAAAAAAAATTAGTAGAAGAAGGAGGATAATAATAGCTTTGTAGACAACCTTAAGCCAGGTGTCCAGATAGCTCCATATTTCCCTCTGGTTTTTCACTGGAATTCAACAGACTGGACTGAAATTCATTAATTATTTTTTGATGGTTACTCAAAACAAAATCAAGTTCAAGAAAATGTATATTATCCTACTTCTAAACTTCTTGGTAGATTGAGAAAATAAAAGTAAATAAAGTAAGTCAAGAGAGCATTTCCTGTTCTCCTCCTCCTCCCTTCCTAAACTATTCAATACTAGAACTATTAGGTAAGGCAGAGCAAGAAAATGCACATGGGTGGCCTGGTATGGGTATCAGAGCCTGAGCAAGTGATGAGGGAATCCACATGGAGGGAACAACCCCTCCATGTCCAGTGTGGGGAGTCAGAGCCCAAGCAGTTTGAGAAGTGTGTCCACAGATGGGGGCAGCCCAGGGGGAGACGAGCAACATTCAAGCAGGGTGAGGACAGCAACCATGTGGGAGAGGGGATAGAAGCAATGACAGGAGATTGAACAAATAAGCAAATATATTAAAAATAACAGGAGTCAAGTTTCTCACTGTTTGAGAAGGGAGTCACAAACAAGGAAATAAATTAGTTGAACTGGCTTATCATTGTGAATTCATGGAACTGATAGGCAGATATAGAAATAAACCTCCCCATCACTGATAGATAAGACAGATATAGATAGATGGATATAAAAACACAGATACACACACACACATAGAGTCACTGAGAAGGCCTATGTGCAACAAAACCCAAGTAGCAATGAGCACACCTGGCATCCAAACCTTGGCTTTTAAAAGGAACCAGGACTTAGAGAAATGGCTGATTCCAGTATTGTCACAGAGAAATTACAAGATGAACCTAGAGCATCTTGTTCCAAAGAACAAAAAGAAAGTACTAAAAAAATGATGAAGACATGTCAAAAAGACACAGAAGACATCATGAAGAGGTTCCCACTGACCAAATAGGGAACAATTTGAGGATCAGAGTAAACAATGAAAATAAGGGGGCGGGGGCGCCTGGCTGGCTCAGTCAGAAGGCCATGCGACTCTTGATCTCTGGGTTGTGAGTTCAAGCCCCACGTTTGGTATATAGATTACTAAAAAAAATATGAATTAATTAATTTTAAAAAAGAAAATAATGGACTATAACCTATTGAATAAAATAGGAAACTATGAATTCATACTGATGTAAACAAATAAATTGAAAGATAAGGATATTGACAATTATTTTTTAAGAGAGAGAGCGTACACACAGTAGTGGTGGGGAGACGAGGGCCAGAGGGAGAGAGAGAATCTTAAGCAGGCCCCATGCCCAGTGCACAGCCTGATGTGGGGCCCAATCTCGTGACCCTGAGATCATGACCTGAGCCGAAATCAAGAGTCCAACACTTCACCGGCTGGGCTACCCAGGCGCCTTGGGATACTGACAGTATTTACCTGGTTGTAAAGTACCTTTGGGGCACCTGGGTGGCTCAGTCGGTTGAGCTTCTGACTGATTTCAGCTCAGGTCATGATCTCATGGCTCATGGGATCAAGCTCCACAACGGGCTCCATGCTCAGCAGGGAGTCTGCTTGGGATTCTCTCTCTCCCTCTGCCCCCCCACCCCTCATGCATACTCTCTCTCTCTCAAATAAATAAACCTTTAAAAAATTCATACCAAATTTCTATTAGTTACAAAGGAAAAAACAGAAAATTCACAGGGGTGAAGCTAGAGATACCACTTTAATCAAGTGATCAACGTGAATATCACCAGCAGTGGGACAAATCACAGCCATGCAGCACCTGATAGGATGTAATGAGAAGAGCACAGAAACACATCTGTATTATTCCTACTACAGGTGTATTACCTGAATCTAACATGAGGAAAAACCAGACAAACCTCAAACAAGGGACAATTTACAAAATGTCTGGCCTGTAATCTTCAAAAGCATCAAAGTCATAAAAGTTAAAAAAAGGACTATGAAATCATTCCAGACTGGAAGGAACCAAAGAGAGAAAAATTAAATACAGGGGTGCCTGGGTGGCTCAGTTGTTTAAGCGACTGACTCTTGATTTCGGCTCAGGTCATGATCTCAGGGTCGTGAGATCAAGAGCTGGGTCAGGCTCCACGCTGAGTGCAGTGTCTGCTTGGGCTTCTCTTTCTCCCTCTCTCTTTACCCCTCCCCCCACTCACAGTCTTTATCTCTCCCTAAAATAAATGAAATCTTTTAAAACAGAGAGGGAAAAAGAAATTAAATACAACATGTGATTCTAAATCCTTTTATCATATTTTACTCAACTGGATCCTTTTATTATAAAGGCTATTATTGGGGTAATTAGCAAAACTTGAATGGGGATTAAATGGTGATAATCTATGTGTTAACTTCCTGATTTTTTAATTAAGACAATGTAGGACAATGTTCTTGCTTTGGGAAAATATTAAATTATTTGAGGTTGTGGGGTATACAGTCAACAACTTACTCCCAAATGGTTCAGGAAAAAATTATTTGCATTTTATTTATAACTTTCCTGAAAGTTTGAGAACGTTTCCAAAAAAATATTATTAGAAATAGAAAGTTAGAAGATTGTTTTATGAGCTCTATTAGATTAGTTCATTGCTTATTTTACACCAGGCATTATATTTAAGATTGTTTGGCGCCATCAAGTGTTCAAAGTTATGTATGCACTTTAATTTGAAAACTGACCCCGCTTGTACTTTTAAATGAAGAATGACACATTTAAGAGAATAAGAATAAAGAGTTACCAACCTAATTAGGCACCCTACAGCAGTGATACCAATACAACAGCAAAAGAGAAAAGCAGATTAGAAATCACAAGTATACCTTGCTGCAAGTGAAGGGCACACATGATCCTACGATGAATATAAACCTCCAGACAGGATTACAGTCCTGTCCCCAGTGTGATGGTACTTTAAACATCAAAACTATGAGGCTATATATGATAAGCCCTCTGAGCATCTGTCATCCATATCCTTTACTCAAATGCTGATTGAGTGCTTGACTGAATTCAAAAAAATAAACACCCAGGGGCGCCTGGGTGGCACCGCGGTTAAGCGTCTGCCTTCGGCTCAGGGCGTGATCCCAGCGTTATGGGATCGAGCCCCACATCTGGCTCCTCTGCTGTGAGCCTGCTTCTTCCTCTCCCACTTCCCCTGCTGTGTTCCCTCTCTCGCTGGCTGTCTCTATCTCTGTCAAATAAATAAATAAAATCTTAAAAAAAAAAGAATGAAAATACGTAATTAAAAAATTTGATACTAACCTAACGATGTATCAATATTTTGAAGCATTTTACACTTTATACTGCTTTCTCACAAAGCTCAACAAAATAAGTCTGGGCAAATGCTTCCTAGGTAATGGAGTAGTCCTAATAAGTGTCCTTAAAAAAATCTTTTAATTCAGATGAGCACCTTACTCTCCATACATTTTTCCATAATTCTAGGATCTTTTCTTTGTGGCAGATGCTGTCCTAGATACTGGGGCTACAGAGGTGAATAAAGTGAGATGCCTGCCATCAATAAGTTCACATCATCTAGTATGGGGACAAGACATACATTCATAATTCACCGTGATAAGAGCTCTGACAGAGGTGGCAACTAGAACAAACTCCCGTAAGGCCAGAAGAGTGAGCGGTCAAGTCCAAGCACCAGGCTGCATCTCCTCTGCATCTTGTTACTTACTACGTGACAAAGAATGATCAGCGCTTGCCTATGAGAGTACGCCCATTCACAGACGCAGTTTGCCAGCTTTTCATCCATGAGGCTGACTGGGTATGTTTCACAGCTCCACAATTACAGATTTAAGGGGACTAGCCTGGGAAGACCCACCAGGAAGGCTGGCAGGCCTCGGTCCAGGGGAATAACACAGGCTACCAGAAAAACCTTGCATTTGCGGGTGTCGGGCACTTGGCCAGTGATGATACAGCTGGTACTTCATTCCCTCATTCCATTCCTGTCCATGTGTCTACAGCTTTCTTGGAAGGGAATCCCAGAAAATAAAGGGCAAGTGGAAGGATTAGGGTACCAAAACCCCACAATAAATCTAACCAGTTCCACTGTATTTCTGTTTCAAGTTATATCTTAGAGCTGAACCTTCATGTCTCTCAAAAGCATCTTTACATCCTCAGGGTCAGCAGAGTCCTGGGAAACAGGCTTTCAATAAAAAATTGAATTGAAAGCTACAGCAGCAGAATAAAGTAAAGTTCAAAAAGCATTGGTCTCTGTGTAGCATTTACTTTTAAAAACCTTCATAAACACAAAGAATTCATATTCATTGCCAACCCTCTGAGAAAAACTGAAATCTTTTCCAAATCTACATGGTCTATCTTCTACAGTGGCTTCACCCTAACTGGGGTGCTTCAAGAACATACCACCTTTGATAAAGTGTATGGGGTATCCTAACTGAAAGCAGAGGCCAGTGCTAAACCTTCCAAAAGTCTATCCAAATAAAACAAGGTCTCCATAAACATCACACCATTCAACTGGGGAAGAAGTAATTTCTTAAGGTTAATGTTTCATCTACTTTAGGGCACCCTGGTGGCTCAGCTGGTGAAGCACCTGCCTTCAGCTCAGGTCATGATCCTGGGGTCTTGGGATCAGGTCCCACATGGGACTCCCCTCTGCACCTCTCCTTGCTCTTGCGCATGTGCACGCTCTCTCTTTCTCAAAAATAAATAAATAAATCTTTAATCTACTAATCTACTTTTTAAGTATTTATTTTGTTAAAATAAAACAATCTAGAAGAAAATGGATGAATCAAAAAAGAGGTTTTCTTACCAATTTTTTGTAAGTCCCTTCATTTCCTACCCCTTCCCAGAAATATTAAAAATAAATACATCTCCCTTAATTTAAAAAGTACAATATTGGGGTGCCTGGGTAGCGCAGTCGTTAAAGTGACTGCCATCAGCTCAGGGCGTGATCCCGGTGTTCCGGGATCAAGTCCCACATCGGGCTCCTCGGCTGGGAGCCTGCTTCTTCCTCTCCCTCTCCCCTGCTGTGTTCCCTCTCTCGCTGGCTGTCTGTCGCATAAATAAATAAAATCTTTAAAAAAAAATAAAATAAAATAAAAAGTACAATATTTGATTATTTCTAACCTGAAAGAATGCTCGAGCTTCTTTATACCTACACTCAATAAACCTAGAGTGTGGTATTTCTTCTAGAAAGTGCACTGGATCTTTTGGGATGAAAACTTCTAGTCCATCAACAGTAATTTGTTGTAACGCTGGCCTGAAAAAAAAGTTAAGATTTATCATAAGGACTTAACCCAGAAAACTGGCAGCCTCTTCAAAATATACAAGTTAAGTAAAATAGCTAAACATCAAGCATATTTTCCTCAGTTACCTCTGAGATCACTTTTCAAGATCTACTTTCTCAGCAACTTTCAAATATATAATACAGCACTGTTAGCTGCACAGTCACCACACTGTACATTACATCCCCAGAACTTATTTATCTTAAAACTGGAAGTTTCTACCTTTTGACCACTTTTACTATGTAAGCATATATCCATGAACATACTTTCTCCTGTGCTTGCACTTTCTATAAATATAATCAAGAGCTGTATTATTTTATGTATTGCTCCTGTCACTCAAGATTGTAGGATTCATCTACATTGTTACACAGAGCACTAATTCATTCATTTCCTGTATTAAGCTGTACACTATTTCATTGTATGAATATACAATGTTTGGGGGCATTGAGAACAGTGTTGTTATCAACATTCTTATATATATTTCCTGGCGCACCTGTCCATGAATTTCTTCCTGTTGAATATTTACATTTCAAAACTGATTTGTGTGAACTACATATTAGATTTAATTACTAAACGTAAACAAAGAGAAAGAAGTCATGACTGGACAATAGAGGTTTCAGAACTCCTCTTTAGATCCTGAATTTACCTGTCGAAAGCTCCAGGATAACGACCAAACCGTAACTTTCGAAAAGGAACAAATTTCCTGTCCATGTGTCCTTTGAGTCGTAAATGGCCATGCCAGAGGTAGTTGCCACTCCTCTCATGAAAGACCACCAAGTGGATGGCATGGTTGGCCAATCTGCAGATGTAGTGCAGGGGAATTTCAGTTCCAGAAAGTGAGTCTATCCCATCTAGCCGGGGATCTTTGCTCTCAATCTTAAGGCACTGAAATCCCATATTTTCAGCTATCCGAAACCAGCCTTCCTAAAACCAAAGAAACATCAAGCTTAAATATTTAAAACCATATACTGGCAGCAAAACTAAAGTGATTCTTACACCAAATTAAGCCATACATATTTTTTGCTAGTCTGCTCTTTGGCCAAAGATTTCAAACTAAGGGTGGCAAGGCAGAAGGTGGTGGTGGGAAAATAAAGGAGAATACCAAAAAGGGAAGCTACGTAGCTTGGCAGACATGTTCAAAGACTCCCTTTGCGCAAATTAATATCAATTTCTTCCTTGGAAAGAGAATGCTCATGTTAGTGTTCTCTGGTTAGTATCTATGAAGTAAATGTTAATATAACACTTAAAACTCGTAATTTTCAATTTAACTTCTATTAATTTCTCTTCAAAAGTTGCTTCAAAAGAGTAGTACTTTCATCTCATAGTTTATATCCCAGCACCTTAAACTGCTACTTCATTAGAAGTCCATCATAATGCAAATCATTAGAAATAAACTGAGACATACTATAAAACAATGTGCATTTTCCAACATCATTAGTTATAGTATAAATCTCATGTAACAAGATTAATCCATATGGTAGATTTTTACTCCCAATATCAACAACCAGTGCTATGGATGATTAAACAGTATTAATTATTGAGAACACCCAAGATTTTAATACAACTTTATGATTTCCAAGGAACTTTTATAAGCGTTATTGTAGTTACACGACATCTATCTTATAAAATAAGTTGCACAGGTATGCTAGATTAAAAAACAGACTCATAGAAGTCTAAAAAACCAAAACTATTAAGAGGCAAAGCCACCACCAGCATTTAGGTTTTATCCAACCGAATCTAAGGTTCTTTCCATTCTTTTTTTTTTTTTTTTTAAGATTTTATTTATTTGAGAGAGAGCTCACAAGCAGAGGGAGGGGCAGGGAGAGAAGCAGGCTCTGGAGCCAGATGCCAGGCTTGATCCCAAGACCCGGGATCCTGACCTGAGCTGAAGGCAGATGCTTAACCAACTGAGCCACCCAGGCGCCGCACGGTTCTTTCCACTCTTAATACTACCTTCTCTAGTCTATATTTATAGAATGTATATGAAGCCCATTCACATTCATTATCTCATCTGATGCCCCCAGAAACTATTTGAGGTCAGCAAGGAAAATATTATTATACCTAGTCCACAGTTAAGGAAAACAAAGCTCTAAGTGGTAATATCAGACTTTGATGTTATTAAATTATGGAGCTGTGTCTGTAAGTTTGTCTCAAAAGCCAAAGCATTCATAAACATTCTTCAAGAATACTTTATTCACATCACTTATTGCTTTTGAATGTTGTCATTCAGATTAGCTGTATCCTCCTTCATGCTGTCATTACAGACACAGACCTCTATCATAGTATTGATTATACTGCTTTTTAATAGTTTGTTTAAACTCCATCAATAAACTTCAAGTTCCTCAACCATAGGAATTAACAGAGTGACTAGTACCCAGCAGGTGCTCAATAGATATTTGTTGTTATGTTGTTTATACTGTTATATGAGAGAAAGTGTTAATTCTGTTAGAAAACACTAACCTAGCAGTAACAACTGTCTTCTCCTTTATGGATATAAAGCTAAACTGTGTCCTGGTCAAAGGAATGTGGAAGAAATACCATATAATACTTCTAGGCCTGGCCTTACAATCTTCAAAAAATCTTTCATGGCTTCCCCCTTCTGACTTTTTGCTTCTTCCACCAACTATGGTCATATTGGTTTTTGCCAATTGTGGCACATTCTCTTTCTTCTAAAGTACTGGTTTTCAAGGCAAGTCGTACTGTGTCCAAGAGACATTTAAATAATTTGTGGGCAGGGGTGTCTGGGTGGCTCAGCTACTTAAGCATCTGCCTTCAACTCAGGTCATCCCAGGGTCCGGGGATGGAGCCCGTGGCGGGTTCCCTGCTCAGCGGGGAGTCTGCTTTTCCCTCTCCCTCTGCCCCTCCCCCTGCTCATGCTCTCTCTCTCTCTCAAATAAATAAAATCTTTAAAATAATTTGTGGCATATTTTAAATTATCATAATGACTGAGGAAGACACAACTGGCATTTAGAGGCGCAGGAGAGGAATACTAGACATTCTACAATCCAAAATATGAAAATCTGCCCCATGTCCTGAATAATTTCAAATGTTCTATCAGAGAGTCCTGCAGTGAAAAACTTGTTCATAATGACCTGAGCCTCTATTTCCCAGGATTACAATAGCTATGTTAAAGGAGAGACAATTTTATTTTTCTGTTGTTGCAAACTTGTTCACTATTTTAAAAAACCACCTTACTAACAATATCATTCATAATGAGTCTACATTGAAGCTAATCATATTTAATGATCCTACTGAAAAGTGAAACCATCTGAATTACTTCATTATGTTTTCCAGTGTAGTCATGACTGAACATTTACATGCTGAAATACACATTTCCTTTTATTTCTAATTTATATTATAGTTAAGACATTATACTGACTTAGGGAATTATGTATGTAGGCAGGTTATAACTTCTATAAACTTCATTTTGGGAAAATAAAGGAATAAAAGACTCTTTATAGAAAAGGTGTACAAGCTTTGTAGTCTTTTTTCTAGGAGGAAATCCAACAGTCCAGTAGGAATGGCCTACAAATACTGACATTTAGGAGTCGGTGAAAAAGCTGGTATAGCCTTATTACACTACGGTGAAAATCACCAGTTTATGAAGCAAGTTCCTACCAAAACGCTTCCAATTGGTTTTCAATGCCTGATTCTTCAATATGAACAAAGATCAACAAACACTGTGGAAAGCCTGTATCATAAAACCAAATAAAATAAAGAAGCATAACAAAAAATAAACACCCAGGGGCGCCTGGGTGGCACCGCGGTTAAGCGTCTGCCTTCGGCTCAGGGCGTGATCCCAGCGTTATGGGATCGAAGCCCCACATCAGGCTCCTCTACTATGAGCCTGCTTCTTCCTCTCCCACTCCCCCTGCTTGTGTTCCCTCTCTCGCTGGCTGTCTCTATCTCTGTCAAATAAATAAAATCTTTAAAAAAAAAAAAAATAAACACCCAAAATGAAGGGATTTAGAAAAATAAAACGCAGCGGGGAGCAAACAACTAAACAAAACCCCAAAAACAAGAAAATCTACAGAGTGAAAAAGACAAAACTTCACCCATGAAACCAGAATCCTATTATAAGAAAGAGTACACCAAACTTTTAGAAAAATATAAAAATTTTGAGCTAGAATATGAAGAAAGTCAATGGCATTGTTAAAGATTTCGTCTAAAAGTAGAACAGTTAGAAAGAAGAGATGGAAAATCATAGAGCAAAGACAAGAAAATGAGAGAATCAATTCTGGAAGCCCAACATCCAAGTAATAAAATGTTCTTTCTTTCAGAAAGAAAGAACACTTTTATTTAATGCTATCCTGGGGGAGGGGGAGTTCTACCTAAATCAATAATACAAGAAAAAGAAATTAGGTTTAAGGGTTAGAAAGGAAGAAACTAAAATATCTTTTTGTGCAGAAAATACAACCATTTACATTCAAAGAAAGAGAAAAAGAAAGAGAGGAGGGACGGGGGCAAGGAAAGGAGAATGGGAGGAAGAAACTTTGGAGTTTATACAGTGCAGAGTTCAGAACAGTAGCTGGGAAATGGGATCAATACACAAAAATCAACAGCATTCTCATTACCTATAACAATGAATTGGACAAGGAAGAGGAAAAATATCCACATTATCCACTGCCCCCACTACACGCACACACACACACGCATACATGCACACACACAAACTGTAAGGCAGCAAGGAACAAATCATATCAAAAATGTGCAAAATATGGAGCACCTGGGTGGCTCAGTTGGTCGAGCGTCCAACTCTTGATTTTAGCTCAGGTCATGATCTTAGGGTTGTGGGATTGAGCCCGCATTGGGCTCCACACTCAGTGCAGAGTCTCCTTGAGATGCTCTCTCTCCCTCTCCCTCTGCCCCTCTCCCCACTTGTGACTTCTCTAAATAAATAAATAAAATCTTTTTTAAAATGTGCAAAATCTGTTAGAAAAATTACAATATTCTATTAAAGCTCATCAAAGGACACCTGAATGAAGGGAGCTGTATTTATGCTCATGGTTAAAAAAATCTTAATATTTTAACAATGTCAAGAAACCCTTCATGTTTTTGCTTTCTCACTAGCCTGGATGATGAAAGACACATTGACCCAGGCACCTCCACTGCCCCATTTGACAGCCAGCCATCCTGAGGAAGCAGAGCTGCCTAACTGACTGGAAACTGAGCTTAGCTGAGATCAGAAGAATTGCCCAGCTAAATGCTACCCAAATCACTGTCAGAGAATCATGAGCGACACAAACGGTTGTCATTTAAGCCATTAAATTTTAGGGTAATTTGTTATACAGTAGAAGCTAACTACTATATAAAGTCAAATTAGAAATCAAACATGCAGGTAAAAAGAAACATTTTCAGATATGCAAGGTTTCAATCTCCTATTCACCCTTTCTCAGAAGGGAATTCCTAAAATGTTTTATCTGCACAACGATCAGTCTGTATTAAGGCAAGAAGACCAAAAGTTCTAGAAGGAACATATCCAAGGGCAAGAAAATAGAACTGAGAGATTACCTGATGTGTTAGAGCCTACTGGCAGTTTTATGCTTCTGTTACAGAATTTATACATAGATTATTAATAAACACATAGAAAATTAGCAAACAGGAAAGGAGAAAAAAGAGTTGCGTAAGAAAAGGAATATGAGATTAAATTAGGTAGCATCCATGTGATTACATATCCATAAGGTTAACACTATTGATTTAACTACAAAATGTGATGTAGTAATTTTAGGATGATGCTGGGAGAAAAGAGAGAGAGTGTGTGTATATGAAGACAAAATAGATATAAGCTGAATCTCATAATTTACAAACTAAATAAGAAATATTAAAAAATAGAAGTGGAAACATTTCATTTATAAATGAGAAGATAAACAAGGTAGAAAGAGTTGAGAGTGGTTGACTCTAGGAGTAGAAATAAGGGATGAGGAAAGAAGCAGATACTGCTCTTTTCCCTTATGAGTTCTGGATTAGTATCTGACTTTTCAAACTTAGGATTGGTATTATTTTAATTAAAAATATAAAAATTAAATTTAAAATACCATATCCTAACTTCTCCAAAGTTTAAATATTTTAATATAAAATTGGGAAGAAAGAAAAAATATATGCCAACAAAACCCATGTACTTATACATACACTTCGTCTGTCCCAGCACTTGCATCACTGCCTGTAAAGAACTGAAAGCCAGGAAAATGTCAAATCTCAGTCTCTTGAGGCTCTGTGTAAGAGCCCAGGGCAATCAAGGAAACTTGCTGCTTATACTGCCTTCCCATCATCACCCTGGAGCATAAGCTTACCTATCGGGTCAACACAACTAAAACAAACCCCACTGCAGAGCTGGGGCACATCTATCATGAGTGGCTGACTAACTACTTAAGTTCATTTAACCTGAGGCTAATTTCCTTACTCTTATTTGAATAACTCCTCAGAATGAAAAATCAGTGAAATTGGGTAATTAGAGGTATTCCAAATAAAGAAGTGAGCAAATTTTTGGCATGTTTGGTCGACTTTTGCTTGTAACCATTAAACAGGATGGAAATACAAGTTTGCATTTTTGGATACACTTAAGAAGCACTCCATTTGAGTATCAAACAAGTACTGCACACTTACACAATGGAAAGAGTAGTGCTACAGACTAGTGATATTGCCCTTAGATACCTTATGTGGCAGATACTGAATATTCATCACCAAATCCCTTCCTACTTGCCTGCCCACACTGAGGGAAATTCTAAATACCTGTCTTTTTAGCTCCCTTTACAACAAGATGAGTCAAGCTCTGGACAGTGAGTTATAAGCAGTTTATCAGAGCTTTCAAGAAAAATTTTTGCTTCAAAGGATGAATAGTGTCATCATCCCTTCCTTTCATCTTCCTGTCTTAAACATGGATGTGATGCGTGGGAGCTATGACAGCTATCTTGTAATGATGAGAAAAATGAAGAAAGAACTTCAGTGATGCCAGCCCTGACATCAGTGGGCAGCTGAACTAATACCAACAGCACCAATCTTTTAACCTCTTGTTACACAAGAAAAATAAGTCCCCTATCTGCTTAAGCCATTAAGTGTCTTCTGTTAACTTACTGCTGAAAATATTCCCAATACAATTTACAAAAAGCTTTAAAGATTTTTAAATGTTTTACTTTTAAACTGGTTTAATCCCACACTATTTTGTAAAAGACACATTCTGTTATCTGAAAGCAAATCATCTTACCTCATTCTTCCAAAGGTGATACCTCAGTGCAAACGTAGTAAAGTCTCTCGGAACACAGAAAAACTGGCACTCTGAAGTGGAGCCATGAGAAGTATTTTTGAGTTGTTCAAAATCTTTATTAATCAATTCCAGAATCAAAGGATCAATAAGGAACACTGGTACATTTTGGCTGGATGTTAGCATAATAAATTTTTTAACTGCACGCTGTTTGAAAGGAAAAGAAGTCCCTTAATTCTTCTAAACCGATACAACAATCCACCTGATTAAATTTTTATTCATTAATTTTATAAGAATATATAGTTTTCACTCAGTAGATTTACAATACAAGGTAAAATATGCTATAGTAAAATATTTGCAACATATAAAGTAGAGAATAGTAAGCTACTAATTAACTATACATCAGCAGAATAACAAAATCTTCATAGAGAAAGACCTATCTGAGATGAAAACTTTGGGCTTACAGATTATTCCCTTGGTATTAGCTAAACCTTTTTGAGCCAAAGTGGGAGAGGAAATACCAGATCTGTCAGTTTTTAAAAATCGGTCATGTCAGCCTTTTCAAAATCAAAAATTAATTGTATGTGCCACTTTTTTCATGTTTGTAATACTGCTTAATAATGTTTCTAAGCAAAAGATTAAAACTAAAATATATTGCCTGCTAGACTATTCCCATATAGTCTGATTTTCTAATAATAATGTAGTATTTTAAAATATAATTCTTTGGGGCAGTAAGTAGAGTCCGCTATTGAAAAAATAGATTTCAAAATTAAAATAGAAACACAATAATCACACTCAAGAGTAAGTAACACCAAAGAGCAGCAAAGATAAATAGGATAACTAGTATACACCACTGCTTAAAAGCATACTTTAATGAAAGTAATAATGATATCATAGGAATGTATGCCATCAAAAAGGTGCCTCATAGAATTAAGGGTAAACTCATACTCACAAAATCTGAAGAAATATGTAAAAACATATACAAGATAATAAATAAACAAGGATATTAAGAATTTTAAGGATAGAAAAAAATGACCATAAAAGACTCTTAACTATAGGGAACAAATTGAGGGTTGCTGGAGGGCCGGTGGGGGGCGGGATTGGGTAACTGGGTAATGGGAATTAAGGAGGGCATTGGATGTAATGAGCACTGGGTGTTATATGCAACTGATGAATCACTAAATTCTACCCCCAAAACTAATAATATACTATATGTTAACTACATTGAATTCAAATAAAAAAATGAGATAAAGCTAGTAATAAGTCTCTTACCATTTGCTTTTGGTGCTGAGTAAGCAAATACCAAGACTACAATAATCTCTGCTCTAGAGGAGTTTATTATCTCTTAGTGGGTGAAACAGCTAAGTAAAAAGTTAGAAAGATAACTTCATGCTAAAAGATTCAATAACTTAGATAAAATGGACAAACTTCTTTAAAAACACTATAAACAAATAGTCACAAGATGAAATGGAAAATCTGAATTGCACTGTACCTATTAACAAAATTGAATTTATATATGTGTGTTATATATTCATATATATATTTGCTATATATTCATATGTATTGTTATACATATATATATTTGTTATATATAAAAACTCTGCCATCAAAACAATAGCAACAACAAGAAAAAACTCCAGACTCAGATGGTGCACAGGTAAATTCTATCAAAGATTTAAGGAATAATACCGATTCTACAAAAACTTTTTCAGAAAAATGAGCAGGAAGAATCTTTCCTAACTCATTGTATGAGACCAGGGTAATCCTAATACCAAAACATGACAAAAATATTACAAAAAAAGAAAATTGTAAACCACTATCTCACATGCAAATAGATGCAGTAATACTTAACAAGATACTAGAAAATCAATTCCAGCAGCTTAAAAAAAAAAAGACCAAAAAAAGAGTAAACATCCTGACCTGGGTTTATCCCAGAAATGAAAGGTTAGTTTAGCATTTGAAAATCAATGAAATTCACCATATCAACAGAATAAAGGGGGAAAACCCAATGATAATTTCAATACAGAAGAAGTATTTGACAAAATTCAAACTGAGGGCTTGGGAGGTGGGGGGGGGGGGGAACC
>NC_048224.1:34154839-34421055 GCF_002007445.2 Ailuropoda melanoleuca | reverse complement strand
CCTCTGCTAGGAGCCTGCTTCTTCCTCTCCCACTCCCCCTGCTTGTGTTCCCTCTCTCGCTGGCTGTCTCTATCTCTGTCAAATAAATAAATAAAATCCTTAAAAAAAAATCCATTCTTTTCTCCCACCTCTGGATCCTTCCTTGAATGAAAAAGATGGGGCTTCTTGCTCCCCTCAGACTTCCCTAAGTTCACAGAGCAAAACATCTGCTATTTTTAATAAATTAAAAGTTCATCTTGACACTTCATAGATGAGAGGCCTGGTAAAGGATATCCCAGACTTTACTTTTTAAATAGTAATTCAAAACCAACTGATGCCAGCAATGACCTAAAATTATTACTACTTCACTGCTGCTTCATGATTTTGAAAACCCACTTCCTATCTTAGAAGCTTCATGTCTCTGGTTAGAGAGATGCCAAAGACTGAAGTCATCCACAAGAAATAACTGGTCATAACCAAAGTGTATACTGATAGGATAAATGTAATTTTTTATTAGTAACTAGTAACCTAGCATCATTTTTCATTCTAAATTTGCCTAGAAAAATGGTAAGAAAACATATTTTTATAAATGTATAGGCTCTGAATTTATAAATCAAAACAGGGATATATTGTATGTACTACTAGTTTTCCTTATCTTAAAAAGGAAACCTGTTGAATAGATTTTTATTCCTAATCATTATTTTCCCTTACTCATAGTTCAATCCTGATTCATATATTTTTTCATTGGGGGATGCATAGTTCAGTGAGTGAGAATTTTGAAGGCAAACACTTAGAATCTAGACTCAGCCACTTATTAGCCAACTAACCTTAAACCCTTTAAGTGAACTGAGGATAACAATATGTACTGACTTCATAAAGTTTCCATAAGGACTAAATGAGATACTGCATGTAATGCACTTGACACAGAGCCTGCCCCTTCCCCTCCACCACCTACTCCCACTGCCCACCAAGACAGCTATTACCAGCATCATCATTCAACAAATACTTATTGAGTACATGAATAAATGAACCAAAGGAACATTGTAAATGAGGAATTTCATTCATGCTTATCATACATACCCACTGTGTGCTATCAAATCCAATTCGGCTTCCTTTAGATTTTGATAAACCAGTTCCATTCTAAGAGGATAACAAAAAACATTTTAGTAAATTCAAAGCTATCTTTCTCTGACTTATTTTGCTTGGCATACAGAGAACCAACACTAGAGTGTCGGCTAGAGGGGAAGAGGTGAGGGGATGGGCAAAGTGAGTGAAGGGGAGTGGGAAATACAGGCTTCTAGTTATGGAATGAATAAGCCATGGGGACCAAAGGTACAGCCTGGGGAATACAGTCAATGGTACTGTAATAGTATTACATAACATATGGTAGCTATACTTGTAGTGAGCATAGCATAACTGTTGAATCACTGTGTTGAAACTAATGTAACATGGTGTTATCAACTATACTGCACTAAAAAATAAAAATAAAAATTTAAAAAAATATCCAGGTCTAGAGAATCAGAAGGAAGAAAGCATTATCACTCTTCAACTGATAAGCCCCAAAATATTGAAAGTAACAGGAAAAAGAATGTCTGATGGTCTATAGACAATAGGAAAAATGTTTCATGCTCAAAGAAGATTCAGAGAAGTTTCTTATGCCTTGAATATGTTCTTTACCTATAAGGTATAGATGGGAGGATGCTGAAGAATAGTAAGAATAGCCTTACCCTAAAAATGAAATATGCCCCACGTTCCTAAAAAGGAGACTCGTATCCCCAGTAAACTGCAAGGGACCAAGTCCAATCCTTCTCTGTATTGACAGTGCCTAGTATAGTGCTTGGTAATGACTAAATGTTTAATGATGGGTTTTTTTTTTTTTAAGATTTTATTCATGTATTTGAGAGAGTGAACAAGAGAGACCACAAGCAGGGGGGAGGGGCAGAGAGAGAGGGAGAAGCAGACTCCCTGCTGAGCAGGGAACCTGACGCAGGACTCAATGCCAGATCGTAACCTGAGCCAAAGGCAGATGCTTAACTGACTGAGCCACCCAGGCGCCCTGATGGTTTGTTAAATGCAGGGAAGGAGAGTGAAAAAGAGAAAGAGGTATACTGAGTAATTAAGGTAAAGCCAGAACTGTCTCTCCTCATAAGCTCTGCAACTTAGACAATAACATTTTCATACCAAGGGATATTTGAGAACAAACCACAAAGAGACAGCTTTGTAATCTTCATCCTTGAAAAGAGACTATAAACTCTGTAACATAGCCCTTGTTGCTCACCCTAGCCCTCCATGAGTAGATGAGACTGAATTTCTGAGCTATTTATTTTCTCTCCTGGATCATTACCATCAATATATAAATATATGATTTTGCCTATCTTAAAACAAACAATTCCTCTTTTCCCAACTAACAATTCCGTCCTCCTTTAAGCAAAACCCTTAATGGGTTGTCTGTTCTCATTGCCTCGGATTCCTCTCTTCTCATGAGCTCACAAGATTAATTTCACACTTCCAAGTATTCATCAAGATCACCAATGACCTCCACGTTGCTAAATCCAATGGTCAATTATTACTCCTTGTCTTATTTGATCTATCAAGAACTGTTGATCACTTCTGTCTCACTTAAACACTTCAGTTGCTTGGCTCTCAGAATCCCATACTAATGGTTTTCCTGCTATTTCTCTCTGGCTGCTCCTTCTTGTTCTCATTTGCTAGTTCTTCCACTTCTGATATTGGAGGGTCCCAAAACTCAGACCATGAGACTTTTCTCCCTCTTCTTACTCTATGTTCACTTTCTTGGTAACTCATCTACTCTAATGGCTGTAAATACAATCTATATGCTTACACCTCTCAATTGATATTTCCAACCAAACCAGTCCTTTGAATTCCAAACTTAGATATTCAACTATCTATTGACCTTCTTCATCTGGATGTCAAATAAGCATCTCAAATTTAACATGTATGAGAAAAACTCCAGATCTCTAACCATCCCTCAAGCTTGCTTCTCCTAGTCTTTCCCATCTCAGTTAACAGCAACTTCCCTTTTCCAATTATCTAGGCCCAAAATACTAGTTATCCCTGACTCCTTTCTGTCTTTTATACCCAACATCTAGCCCATCAACAAATTCTGATAGCTCTAGTTTCCACTTTTCATGAATTCTATTATCAGCTCCCTTGTCCAAGCCATCATCATCTCGTATAAATTACCAGAACAGCCTTCTAACTGGTCTGTGTTAGCCCTTGACCCAACAGTCTATTCTCAACAGAGCATCCACTCTACTACTTTTTTTTTTTTTAAGTCAGATCATATCACATATCAGCTCAAAACGTTCCTATGGTTCCTAATTTCATTTAGAATAAAAGCAAAAGTCCTCTGTAGCCATATTCAGCTCTTTGCTGTTCTTAAAACTGCCAGGCATGTTCCTGCCTCAGGACTTTTGTACTTCCTTTGGTCTCTAGGTAGTGTGCTCCTTGTCTAGGTATCCACATTGCTCATCCTCTTCAAATAGGCTGTTTCCTCTATTTGTAATCACCTTCCCATCCTTCTTTACCTGGAGAACTTATAAAACCAACTCAAAATATTATTTCAACCATTAAATATTCAATCATAACCTTCCTAAGTAGGTTATTCAGCAGTTTTTCATTCCCTATAAACTTTGCACTTACCTAAGCTTGAAGGGTCAAGGATAAGGACATAGGAGGCTCCAGTTTTATAGGGGGGCCTGAAAATTATACAATTTTGGTGGTCCTTTTTAAGAAAAAGAATGCAAAAATATCTTCTGCAAACTTTACCAAAATATATAGCTTTGTAACATATTCCTAAGGTCCCTTCAAGGGCCTTTGGAAGTGAGGGGCCCTGCAGTTTAAATTTCATTTATTTTAATGGTTAATATATCTCCAGTGAGGAACAGTTACTGGCACCCAGTGGCTACACTGTAGCCATTTCGGAGGAATGCAGTCCCTATCAAGCAACAATTCTAGAAATAGAGAACCAAGAGAATAAACAACCTGACCTCTTGTTTCTCCTGGTCTCCAACCTCAGGGTGATGTTTCCCATTGGCTGACTGCAACTAGAAAAGTCAAGGGAACTCAGCTAATGGAGTCCATAGAGGTCAGCCTCCTGAGGCTCAGAGTATGGAGAAGACAGGATCTGGAGTAGCAAAGAGAGACCATCCACCATACCATGGTAAGAAATTTGTATCTTATTCCATAGGTATGCTATGTAGAGAATAAGTGGATCGGATCTTAAGAAAAATAACCGTGACAGCAGTACAGAAGAGGATTACAAAAGCTAAACACTAAAGAACGGAAGAGTTCTTAAACTATAACTATTAAAGTGGGCAGAACAGGGTTTATGAACTGTGCTTCAAACATATGTTATCATTTGCTTTTATGTCTCTTTGTAGGTTTCTCTTTTTTTTTAAAGATTTATATATTTTAGAGAGAAACAGCAAGTGAGCAGGGAGAGAGGCAGAGGGAGAGGAAGAGAGAGACTCTCAAGCAGACTCTGTGCTGAGTGCAGAGCTGGACACAGGGCTTGATCCCAGGACCCTGAGATCATGACCTGAGCTGAAATTAAGAGTTGGAGAGACACCAAACCGACTGAGCGACCCAGGCGCCCCTAAGGGTTCTTAACTCCTCTCCTCTTCAATTCCAAATTTCCCCAATTTGTGACTTCCTAGACAGCAAAGATTACACCTGACTCACATTTTGTCTCATAGCTTAGTACTGTGCTTGGCACACAATAAGCGCTCAATGAACACTTGAGAAATAAATGGCTGAACGTTCTAAAAGAAATGCTATATAAAATGAGGAGTTTTTTTTTTTAAATTTTTTAAGCCTAAAGATATTCCTATAGGATATTTAGAGTAAAAATTAAGCGAAGTGAATGAATAAATGGAAAGATGGAATCAGATACCAAAAAGGAGGGTAGAAAAAGTCTGGTGGCTACTGAACTCCACTGATAAATAAGTCAAATTAAGATATGCCATTAAAGAGAAAGTATTTGGGATATAGGGGGTGAAGATTTAAGGAAAAATCCTTTCATTTTTTTGAAAGACGGTATCCAACAATCAGTTTCTTACAGAAACCAAAAACCAGAATTCTTAATAGAGAATCAAACAGTATGACTTAAAAAACATTTTTTAAGTCTTTAATAATTCATCTTTTTCAATCATTTATAAATTTGCAATCCTGGGACCCCTGGATAGCTCAGTCAGTTAAGCGTCTACCTTCAGCTCAGGTCATGATCCTGGGGTCTTGGGATGGAGTCCTGCGTTGGGCTACCTGCTCAGCAGGGGGCCTGCTTCTCCCTCTCCCTCTGCCCGCTCCTCCTGCTTGTGCTCTCTCTCTCTGTCAAATAAATAAATAAAATGTTTAAATAAAAATAAAATAAATTTGCAATCCTAAGAATCAGAAACACTAGCCATGGTAAATTCACCAACCCTCCAGGCAGCCTTCCCCTTCTATATCTCAGTGCCTTTCCTTCCAGTAGATATACTGTTCTTTTATTACTCCCAAGTCCCTGAAGTTCTTAGTGGATAGGAGTCATAAATGTGATCTGAGACAGTGGGAAAGCTTTGTTTATTAATAAGCCAAAATGTTTGGCCAGAAAACCTATGAAGTCTGAAGTCTGGGAATATATGGAAGTATTTCTTAAATATCCCTCAATTCTTTTTTTTTTTTTTTAAAGATTTTATTTATTTATTGGACAGAGATAGAGACAGCCAGCGAGAGAGGGAACACAAGCAGGGGGAGCGGGAGAGGAAGAAGCAGGCTCATAGTGGAGGAGCCTGATGTGGGGCTCGATCCCGTAACGCCAGGATCACGCCCTGAGCCGAAGGCAGACGCTTAACCGCTGTGCCACCCAGGCGCCTCTAAATATCCCTCAATTCTAATGGAAGAAATTCTTTCACATTTCTCCTGAACAATGGTGGAGATGGGGATGGGGGTAGAGGGAAGGATAGGAAGAAAGGGACAACAGCATTTATCAAAGTTTATCATACTAGATCAGATTATCAGATGGAATACTCTTCCTCCAGCAATGACCCATACATTACCCTTCAGAGCATAAGAGAATTAGCCAATAGTCAAAGAAGATTTTTTTACAATCATGTTTCTTTCATGATTTTAGCAAGCAACTGACCAACTCAAAATATTTCAAAAACCTTTGTTGCACATGATCTAAATGGCTACCAGCTTAAATTCCATTTCTAATAATGGCATATGAAATTGTTCACTGTGAATGACAATTGCCAAACTTTAAATCCAAACTCCCCTTTCCACTCCCTCCTGGCCTAACCAAACACACAGAGGTTACTACACATAATGCAAAGAAAGACATCCTAGCGCAGAACCCCGTAAGTGGCTTTCTAGGTAATAAGAATAGTTGAATACGGCAGGCACTGGTGTCGCTTACGGTTCTAAGTCAAGAACATCATTAGGGTTTGGTTTACTCAATACTTTATACAAACATAGTCCGGTTGGCTTTGTCTTCCTTCCACTGAGTTAGCAATATTTTATAATTTTCTACTGTTATTCATAATACCTTAAAGCCATCTCACTTCATATCTTAACAATGCTATAGTATTTTGTTTGAACATATTCATATGAGACTCTATGAGTGAAGACTTAACTTTTAGGACGTGAACTTGGCAATCTTCAGCAAGAAGCTTAACATATCTGGGCCCCAGATAACTCATTTATGAAAAAATGATAAATGTAGGCTCATGAGAAGTCTGTAATAATTAAATATAATTTTATTTATCAAACAGCAATGTAAACCTTAAAAGGACTAGAATGTGTAAACTAATAATAGCTACCATCTACTGAGCATCTACCATATATCAAACACTAAGTTAGATGCACTTCATACATTATCTCAACCAGCAAAGTTATCTTAGCCCCATTTAAAGAAATTGAGGCTCAAAAAAGTAAGATGACTTGCAGTAAGCCAAACAACCAAATGAGGATTTGAACTCAGGACTATCTAGGTCCCAAACTCAAGAATTAATGCTGTTGTCTCTTCTATCAAATTATGAGTTCCTTGAGAGTAGGATCTGTGTTCTATTTATCTCTGTATTCCTGTAAAGTGGCCTTATATATAACTTATACATAAAGTGGCACGTGTGTGTGTGTATGTGTGTGTGTATGTATATATATATATACATACACACACATATGTATATATATATGTATATATATACATATATATATGTATTCATATATATATATATATATATGAATGAGACAAGTAATCAATAAATACAGATTGAATGAGCCCACAGAATTATAATCACACAGTCACACAAGGGGTCCTACAGACACCCCTTCCTTTGTGATGCAAGCTGTCAGCCAATTACCTGAAAGTTGGAGCTCAAAGAAAATGCTCATAAGGCCATCACACAAGAGTTTGTATTTCAAAGATCTAGAGGGTTGTTCTCTGGAATCTGAAGAGTCATCTCCACTCATCTATGGAGTTGTAGCCAACCCAATAGATATAATACACTAATTCCTTCTCTTCAATGCTATCAATTAACTAGATTATACAGACCTCATTTAGGAAATCATAGAAAGGCTTAACTTGTCTAACCAGCTAGGGCCAAAAGGAATTCTGTGGTGAGGCCCTAGAAATGGTCACAAGTAGGCCTCCTTAACTCTAAGATAGCAATAACCTGTCTTCCCTAACCGATGATAAAAGAGTACTCTCTCCTGAGGAGCCTGAAAAGCTTTGCAGTCCTTCTCAACACTTACTGCTGCAGGCATTTACTACTACAAGTGGGCTGTGATCACAGATAAAACCAACTTTTCATTCTTGTCCTAGCTTTAACACATAATCTCAACTGTCCTTCTAAATTGCCTTCAAGTTCAAACATGACCTAACATCACGGTTTTTATGCTGATGCTGCTAACCTATAAGTTAGTGCTGATCAGGGCTACCATTCTGTAGTCTTCCGCTAACAAATCAAACTAACTTAGTTGAACTAGAAATCATTTTATTTGTGTGAATTTCCTTTATCTAAGAATATCCCACAAATGAGAATATTGAACAAATGAGAAATGCAATTCAGATACAATCAGTAAACAAAGGTTACAAAATTCTGAGTTCTCTTCCTATGTCACAAGAAACTATACTAGAATACTCGAGATCCATCTGTTCTTCCCTGAAGTTTCAGTGAGATCTTGAAGTTTAGTAAAAAGCCAAAGTTTAAATATTTTCAAAAAAACTGAAAATATTTTTAAAAGTTGGGAGCTTCAGGGGCACCTGGGTGGCTCAGTTGGTTAAGCATCTGCCTTCGGCTCAGATCATGATCTCAGGGTCCTGGGATCAAACCCACATGGGCTCCCTGCTCAGTGGGGAGCCTGTTTCTCCCTCTCCTTCTGCTCCTCCCCCACTCCCTGCTTGCTCTCTCTCTCTCAAATAGATAAATAAAAAATCTTTTTTAAAAAATGCTGGGAGCTTAAGCATCTATTACTCTAACTACACCTACCAATTTTAAACAAAACATTTTTTTTCCTGTTGGCATAAACTACTTATATTCCTTACAGATGGTACTTTATCTTCACACTAATGACATACAAGAAGCATCTATACTTCCAGTAGCACCTATCCCCAACAAATTATAAATAAATGTAAGAAAGAAACCATTTCTCATTTCTTCTATCACCCTGTCATAATGCCCGGCAAAAGGTGACTTTTAAATAAAAGTTTTTGAATTAATAAAGTTTAAAATTCCATTTTGTAGAATGTAAAATTACTTGACTAGGAATAGCTTAATATCATTTCCATTTTTTTTAATAAAATAAAAGTAACCTTTGGTATTTCAGAACTTAGATGTTATCATTTCTACCTATTATTAATAGTGAATATAAAAAACAAGAACTCGAGTACAATACAGGTTTAGTAAACCTTATTTAATTTTATTCCTTATTTTGTTCAGTTTTGCTTAATGAATATGGCACTTATTACTAAGGCAGTTTGTATGCCATGGACACTATATAACAAATACTACTGTTGATTATAAAATTGAAGATGATAATAAAAATAATAGCTCATGGGGTGCCGGGGTGACTCAGTCAGTTGGGCGTCTAGCTCTTGGTTTTGGCTCAGGTCATGATCTCAGGGTCCTGGGATCGAGTCCCACATCAGGCTCTGTGCTCAGCAGGGTCTGCTTGAGGATTCTCTCTCCCTCTCCCTCTGCCCCTCCTCCTGCTCATGCTCTCTCTCTCTCAAAAAAAAAAAATAATAATTACGTGACATTGAACAAATTAATAAATCTCAACAAACCCCAGTTTTTTCTCTGGGAAAATAGAAAGTATAAGATACACTCAATTTGTTGTTATAAGAATTAAATGTATGTGAAATGTTTAGCACAGTGCCAAGCCTATAAGCACACCAAAAGATGTTAGCTGCTGTGACAGACACTGTGTAAGTCGACCTGACACCCACTCTCACACTTCTTCTCCTCTACAATCTCTATTACAGAGTCTGGAAAAGCTAAATAACAACAACAACACTAGTAGTAAAACCTTGCTTTCCCAGATTATCTTATACCTGAAAATCTGCTGGCTAATGTCTCAAAAGTAGAAGGCTTCTAGAATGCACTATTTCTTCTTCCAGCCTTGTCTAGACAAGGAAAATGTCAAGAGAATTTTAGAAGCTCTGGACTCAAAGGTAGAAGAAACAAATAAACCTCTATTTGTTTAAGCTACCATTGGTCAGCCAAAAGCATCTCTAACTAATACAGATGCCATTACTGTCAGACATTCACTGGATAAACAGCCAAGGTAGCTGGTAGCCTCGGTACTTGTCAATTATTTTAAAAAATAATTTAGCCTGGAAAGAATGGGGCGAAGTACAGACTGTCAGCCCTGCATGTTAGAAATGGGGTGATTTGCATGGGCAAGTTATCTAACATCTCTGTTAGAGTTTTGGTTTTCTCATCTGTATAATAAGATCTAGCAACCCCACATAACAATGCTGCATAATAAACTTGCCCCAGTCTTAAAGGCTAATATGCATTTACTTTCTCTGTCAGATCCACAGGTCAGCCTGGCAGCTATGCTTTGGTCTGCTTACATCCCATCCAGGGCCCAGACTGGAGGGGCAGAATCTACCCAGGGCACATTCTTCTCCTGATAGGTCAGGGTTGCACAAAGGGCAAGTCATATCACAACAGGCCCTTTGAAATTTCTGCATATGTCTATAATATTCCACCAGCCAAAGTAAGTCTCATGGTCAGGGTCAACTAGGGCAGAAAAGTATCCTCCCCTAGAGTGAGAGGGAGAAGTACATCATAGTGAAATAAACTAATTTTGGTATTTTATCAAAATTATTTATTACTCAGTTCTTTCTAGTGAGGGATGTTTGTAAGAGTAATAATTTTTATATGACTGTATCAGAAAAAATTTCAATAGATTAAACATTACTGAAACTTGGCACCTTTGACTAGTGTGTTATAACAACATTTAACTACAATGTTGAATTGCTTGCCATACTTCACAAAGATGAGAATCTCAGTAAGAACTATTTCTGCAAGAATTTGAAAAACTGGGGGCGCCTGGGTGGCACAGCGGTTAAGCGTCTGCCTTCGGCTCAGGGCGTGATCCCAGCGTTATGGGATCGAGCCCCACATCAGGCTCTTCTGCTGTGAGCCTGCTTCTTCCTCTCCCACTCCCCCTGCTTGTGTTCCCTTTCTCGCTGGCTGTCTCTATCTCTGTAGAATAAATTTAAAAAATCTTAAAAAAAAAAAAAAAAAAAAAAAAAAGAATTTGAAAAACTGAGATTAATTTTATGTACTGAAATAGGGAAGAATGTTAGAAAAATACACAGTTACAATGAAGCCTAATGATGAGAAAAGAGAAAAAATATTACCTTTGCTGATAAATAGTGCTTATAGTAGTACAACTGAAACAGCAGAAATGCAGAACTTGTCAAAGTTAAAAGCGCCAAAATCACGTTCTTATTGATTCTACTCATTAGTCTGCAGTGCTCACTTGGTTGTCTTTTGAGAGTAACCCGGTTGGTTTCATCTTTTTTAGATAAGAAGATAATCTTGTTTTCTGTAAACAAAAAAGATATTTCTAAAGAAACAAAAACGTACTTTTAATTTTTCACCTCTAATAACCAGCACCACAACAAAGAAAAAGTTACCTAAAGTTCTACTGAACATTCTTTGATTTGCTAATTTCCTCTCCTAAATAAATAATCAGATATCAGACAAAACATGAAAGAACAAAAATACTTATCATGGCATTCTACAAATAACAACTGCAAATAACAAACAAACAGGATATTTGTAAAACCTGACCAACAGAGATGTGGGGGCTTCTCCTACAGTTTCTGATTCAGTAGATCTGGTATGGGGCTTCTGACTTTGCATTTCTGACATGTTGCCAGGCCATGCTGATGCTGCTGACCATATTAAGAACCACTCTGATAGAAGAAACAGAAAATTTTTGGTCAAGAAACATCATCTGTATGATAGCTTTTTGTTGTTTTTTGTGACCTAGGATATGGTCAGTTTTTAGAAATATCCCATATATGTTTTCAGTTTTTTTGCAAATGTAAATAAAGTATAAAGATATAAAGTTTTGTTCTTTCATCTTTGGTTGCATCTGATTATTTAGGATAAGAAACTCAATACAGTTCTACTTCTTTGTACCTCCTCTGTACTATTTGATTTTGGTTAAACATATTGCACTTAATTCTTCAAGTGTTCAGCTTTATTCCATTAAATATACTAACACCTCATTACTTGATGTCTAAACTTTTTGTCCTTTGTTCTCCAGCTGAAAAATAAGAGGAAATCCGCAAATTTATACTTACCCTCCTGCTTTTACTCCTCTTTCAATCTTGACTTTATTCGTTTTTTCTACCTTGTTACAGTTCTCATATTGTTACTACAAATCTCACAGTTAGGGGCCCTTGGGTGGCTCAGTCTTTAAGCGTCTGCCTTCAGCTCAGGGTGTGATCCCGGCGTTCTGGGATCGAGACCCGCATCAGGCTCCTCCTCTGGGAGCCTGCTTCTTCCTCTCCCACTCCCCCTGCTTGTGTTCCCTCTCTCTCTGGCTGTCTCTCTCTCTGTCAAATAAATAAATAAAAATATTTTAAAAAAACAAAACAAAAAAAAAACAAATCTCACAGTTAATTTGTTCTTGTTCATCCTATCTTCCCTACCAATCCTCCTGCTGAATCGGCTCCATTCATCTACTGGATAGCTGATATTCATCTTCTTATAGTTTATCAAAAACTTACAGATACCATTTACCTTGAGTTTTTTTTTTTTTTAAGATTTTATTTATTTATTTGACAGAGAGACAGCCAGCGAGAGAGGGAACACAAGCAGGGGGCATGGGAGAGGAAGCAGGCTCCCAGCAGAGGAGCCCGATGTGGGGCTTGATCTCAGAACGCCGGGATCACGCCCTGAGCCACCCAGGAGCCCCTACCTTGAGTTCTTACATTGTTCAAATACACTTGTCAACTGATAGTTGGGCTGAGATCATACTTTCTTTCCCCTGATGACTTGTAGGCTTTTTACAACTGTTCTATAATGCTAAATATCTCCTTGACAATATCTGATCCTTCCCCCAGGACACCCCTACAGGTAAATTTTAATGGGGTGAACAGAGAATGCACTTCTTACCTATGAAATCTAATTTTTAAAAAAACTAGGTTATATAACAATGTTAATGACTATATAGCTGACCCTTGAACAACACATGTTTGAATTACATGGATCCACTTATATGTGGATTTTTTACAGTACAGTACTGTAAATGTATTTTCTCTTCCCTATGATTTTCTTAATAACATTCTTTTCTCTAGCTTACTTTATTGTAAAAATAAAGTATATAATATATATAACATACAAAATATGTTAATCAACTGTCTATGTTATTAATAAGGCTTCTGGTCAACCGTAGGCTATTAGTAGTTAAGATTTTGGGGAGTCAAAAGTTAACACACAGATTTTCAACTGCATGGGGGGTGTGTCCCTAATCCCCACACTGTTCAAGGGTTCGCGTATACTAATTTTTATTACATGCCCTTTCAATCTGTAGAACTAAGATTTCTTTAGTGGGAAGTTTCTTAAGTTATACGTTTGAATATTTTTCTGTTCTAATGTTGAATTCTCTATTTCCAGAACACAACTGATTTGTTTCACAGCAGATTTGTTTCATCTCTTTTCATTCGTGTTTCACTTTGTTCAACTTTGAAAAGCCTATTGTCACGCCCTTTACTGACTTTTCAACAATGTTAATTTTCCCTTTTGCTTCCAATATGGCCATCTATTTCTCTGATTTTATTTTTCTTCCTTTTCTTTCTTGAGCTCTGCCAGAATATGATTTATCATATCCTGTTGTCTTACTATTTCTCCGTGGCCAATAAACTTTGTCTATTATTTTAGAGAAGTGATTGTTTCATTAAATTTGTTAGGCCAAAACAGTTTTCTCATGGGTTCTTTGTCACTTGTTTTTCCCTGTTTCTTTCTTCTTTTTTTCTTGAAGCATTTTTGTGTAGATACTGTTCTTGTTTCCTTTTTATTATTTACCTGTGAATGATGTGAACTCTATTAGGATCATTTATTTGCAAGAGGACTGTGGAAGGAAGAAGCAGGCTTGGTTCTAAACTAGAAGGTAGTCGCCGATGTACAAGAAAGCATTTTATGACAGAGTGTTTTGCACATGTGTGTGTGAAAGAGATACAAAGAGAACGTGTCTGAGAACAATGAGAGAAAGTTGTTTAGCCATGACTTCTTACCTCACCAAGAAAGCGTGTTCTGAAACGATGGTGTATCTGTGTGTTTTCTTATTTGCTCTTCCCTTCCTGCTAGTTCATGCAGCCAAACAATCCAAAGACACTCCCACTGCCTTCCTATACATCCTGATCCCGCTGTAGGCAGAAGATCTTTCTCACGTTGCTCTGCAAACTCTGAGATCTCTTCCTACTAGCATCCTCTTTTAATCTCTTCCTGCTTACATCTGACAACCATTTCTCAAACATTTTGGTTTGGGGTTATAGGATTTCTGGTCTCATCAAAGATGTAATCTCTGTCTCTCATTCTCCTTGTTGTTTCAGGCTAATTTCAGATAAAAAAGGGTACGAATGTCTCTACTTCGCCATTTTAAAAATCAAAAGTTCTTGGTTTAGAGTTTTAAAACAACACAAATGAGCTTCCAGAGCTGAAGCCTACATGAAGCAAACACAATATTATATAAAGTCAACAAACTACTTAAGAAAAATGATACCAAACAGTAATATGAATAATTCATTTGATTTACAGATAATGTATAGAGCAAAAACAACTGAATAAATCATGATCATGTTCTGTTTCCTCAAATTGTAAAAACTAGCAACATATATAAAATAACATTGATGATGAGATTAGTTTTTGCTGTCAGCTAAAATCTGCTAAAATAAAACAAATATGATGACAAGGGCAGCTCACAAGATAACAAGGAGAATATCCTTCATTTTCAATATTTCAGCTCAGTTTCTTGTAGTTATATTAAATAGTGCATCAACATATTGTATATTGATTCCTATGTAATTTTCTAAAGTGGCATTCAGAGTGTGCCATAACTGAGCCTCTTCTATGCCTGAATTAATAAGTAGAAAGCATAAAAGGCCTATATACACTACTACAGAAACATAAGGTTCAAATTATTGTCTTGTTCTCTTTTTGGACATGTCTCGAATCTACAATGAATTCTTAACATAAAATAAACCTCTAACACGTATCATCAATCACTTAACTCTACTGTTATTATCAAGATGATATCCAATTAACGTTATTTCATTATTTTCTATAAATGCCAAGGCAATTCAATTGCAAAGGAGGAGTATTCACCTCTCAAAATATTCCTTTTTGCTAGCACAATCTGTTTATTAGGAATGTAGTTACCATTTTAAAATGAAAAATGTGATACTTAAAAAAAGAGAGGCCAAGGCTTATTGATTTTATTCTAAAATATCTCTGGCATCAACTCCTGCTTCTTTCTTCACTGTCATTCTAATTTAGACTCTAATTGTGCCTAATGTCCTAATTTTAACTAAAGCCCCAGTCTCCACTTTCTACCTACCCATAATCTCACCTACACAGGGACAGACGTACCAAGTTGCTGAGAGATGAATCAAGTCATGCCACAATAAAAATTTTTCCATGACTTTCTACCACCTACAAATAAAGTTCCAATTCCACAGAAGAGTATTCATAATCTGACTGAACACAAGCAAATTCTGCAGGGTTCTCCCATGTCACACACTGAAATTTTTGCCTAAGAATTCCTGGAATACATATCACACTTTCCTCCCTCTGCTTTTGCTCATTCCCTCTTGTGTGAAATGCCCTTATTAACTTCCATAAAACTAGCTACACCTCTTTTCATAACTCCTCTCAAGTAACCCTTGTATATAGTCTTTTGTGCTCTTCCGAGTCAAAATTAATCTCTCCTATCTCTAAACTCCTAGTTTTACCTTCCTCCTGGGAACATTTACTGCCTACCTTACAAGCACAGATCCCACAAAAAGCTAAGCACTGGAGATAAAATTATACAAAAGATACAGTTTCCTATTTTCTAAGAATTTAGAGATGAGTAGAAGTTTTCAAAAGAAGAATGGTGATATTGATGGGGATGGAAGGTGTGATGTATCTAAAGAATAGCATGGGAAGTTTTTAGCAAAATGTACAAACCCCATTCCTTACCATCCCTACATCTAGTTTGTGATAGACTCTATCAGAGGCAAATATGGGGGCAACGTAAACAGTGTAATTGCTATGAACGAGTAGACACAAGTTACTATGAGAGGACAAGGAGAGGCTTTTACTACCTTCCATTTTGAATTATACTTATTAATACATACGAATCATGCCCCCTACCAGCCTACAACTGGCTGAATTAATATAAAGAAATAAAATGTATGCTAAGTACACTCAAGTACATTGCACAATGCTCAAGAGTACACAAAATCATTTTTTAAAGTTTCTATTTTAAAATGTTCTCTGTCCTGCAGGAACTTTTATGTTAAAGCAAAATATGAAATATGAAGAGTGATTTTTTTTTTTTTTTAGAATTTAAAGCCCATACTTTGTTCCAACTCCTGAACAAGAAACATTTAAAAATAACATATGGAGAAATATGGCATAGAAGCAAAATAAAAACATTCTTTGTGTATACGTTTCTTTTTATATGTGACATCTTACCTATCATAAAAAGTTCTGGGGAGGATAGGTAATGTATTTTTTTACTTATACTTAGGGAAAGCTTCCTAAAGAAGACAGTATATCATGTCTAATGAAAAAGAGAAGAATGAGTTTTGCAGAGATAATAAATTAAAATGAGGGGAAAATAAAGAGAAAAAGACACCAAATGTTTTCAGAAAAATACATAATGCAGACACTAAGGGGAGTTAGGAGGTTTAAGTAACTCAAGTATCTTCAAGTTCTAATGCAAATATGAGATTAAAATAAGTATGGTATATTATAGCACAGAATGTGTCTCAGATGGCCTGCCATCACCAGTGCCATAAACTGAGAATTGGCAATGAAGAAAGGATTGGGTAGATCTGCTTCTCAACTGAATCTTTAATGGGTTATGTGTGTCAGAGCTATCAATCCTCTCAGTCTTTGGGCCTGGGGTAGTCAGGGCCTAAGACTGGTCACCTCCAGCCAAGAATGAACACATTCTTATATCCTTTATTATCAATTTCACTATGTGTCAAGACATGAGAAAGTTTGAAAAAAACTGGTGGTAGATCAAAGCCATACACAAATGTGAAGGGAAAATGTACAGGATGGGAAGTTCAAGACAAGTTCTCAGGCTCTCTCTACAGCAAAGAGCAGCATTTCACGTTCTTTTGGCTTCGCATTTGCCTATTTTACATTACTTGATCTTTGTAGGTAATAGCAATGAAAGACTTTGACACCTGGCTTATCTGACATCCTGTGACCACTACCACCACCACTCCTTTGAGAAGCATCTGGGTAAGGATCTGTCTGAAAGAATGTCTAAATGCCTGACTTTTTTATTCCACTTTTCCCTACTCCTGCCTTACTGGATCATCTCTCTTGATATCAGAGGCCCTCCGACAAGAAATGTCAGCCCTGACACCTAATTTAGGTTAATAGATGATGTGTGCTAGCCTGTTCCCCTGAATGCTGCTAGGTTCCAACTTATTCAGGGACATGAGAGAAAGGAGAGGGAGACATGGGTGGTATGAATCAGACAGAACTGAGATTCAAATATGGCTTGCACTACAAAGTAAAACAGGAGGCTAACCTACAAAGAGGGTCGTGTAATTAGGCAAAGGCACGATTACAGAGATGAGGCAGCATTTTAGAAAGCACAAAGAGAAAATGCTTCTGCAAATGTACTCAAGGTTAAGACATGAAAAAAATCAACATTTCCAGCTGCTATAATCAAAAAAAGGCCCAGTAGCAATAGATGCTACCCATTTTCCCTAAATACTGCCGGTCTTTCATGTTGTTCATTTCCTTTTCTTTCACGGCTAACTTCTTCTTCTTCTTCTTCTTTTTTTAAGATTTTATTTGTTTATTTGACAGAGATAGAGACAGCCAGCAAGAGAGGGAACACAAGCAGGGGGAGTGGGAGAGGAAGAAGCAGGCTCCCAGAGGAGGAGCCTGATGTGGGGCTCGATCCCAGGACCCCGGGATCACGCCCTGAGCTGAAGGCAGACGCTTAATGAATGAGCCACCCAGGCGCCCCTCACGGCTAACTTCTTGAGAGCTAGGGTGGGAGTTAAGGTTAGACTGCACAGGGTGAAGAATTCTCTTTATCTGCTTACCACTCACTTACTTCTTAACTCTTTGCAATATAACCTCTACTCAACATGCTGACACCTGGTATAAAAAAACAAAACTGGTCTATCTGATGCTCCAGAAAAATTGCAAATATATAGTGACTCCCTTCTAAATGACTAGGGGATGTTAAGGTTCTGCAAAGAGTGTCTGAAATGATAAACCTAGATAAGAAAGTCTAGCTAAGAAAGTAAGTGAAAATAGGAGGGGACTGATATTACAAGGGCAAAGTAAAAAGGTGAAGGAAGTGGTGTTGTCTAATATGCCTATGATTCTCTGCTGGATATAAAATTCAGATGGAAGTTCTCTTTACATTCTCTTGCTCTTAATCATTTTATTAGGGATAGTTCCCATAATCTACTGGCTAAGTACGATTTCTAAATATTCCAGCTGACTGCTGAATATGTCTTCTTGAACACTCTACTAGCACCTAAAATGAATCACTGTCCGCCTTCACACCAGATTTCTCCCATGACTTGACTATCTCTTCTGTTAACAATATCCCTATATTCTCAGTTACTTATGTTCAAAACAAAATATTTTTTTTGCTGTTGTAACTCTTTATCTAATGAGTCAATAAACCGTGTATCCTTCTCAGTGCCTCTAAAGGCTGTCATTTCTTTTCCATCTGCATACAGTTAGCCTATTTTAAAGGCCTTATTACCCCTGTCTAGATATAAAGCCTCCTACATGAATATCCTACTACCAGGCCTTCCTCAAAATACCCATCTTAGGGATCAAAGTCAAATTATTTCTAATGTACCTCTTTGTGTCACTTCCTCTGCTTTAAGACCTTCGATGGCTGATTTTGTACTATTCTTTTGTATGAATCCGCTGAGACAGTACCATCTCACCTAGGCGCCTTCGCCTATGCTATTTCTTCTATCTACAAGGCTTTCTCTTCCCACCTCTCTGCCCCCTCACTGCCTACTGAGTAGTTAAAGAGTATAGGCTCCAAAGACAGACTGCGGTCTTCAAATCCTGCTCTGCCACTTGCAACCTGTAGGACTTTGGGCAGGTTACTTATGTCTTTGTGCCCCCATCTTTAGAGTGGATCTATAAATTGCACTTGACTCAAAAGGCTGTTCTGAGGATTGAACTAATAAATTAATTCATGTAAAGCACTGAATAGCACCTAGAATGTCAGAATATACAGTACTGCTACAATAATTAATAACAGTCATCTTAAAGGTCTACAAATAATTCCCTCTGCTCTCAAACAATTAAAGTCCCCCTCTCTTATATTCCCACACCACTGTATATCTGTACTATTTTTGCAGTCAGTCTTAAATTACAGTTCCTTGAGACAGAAGGCTATCGTTCATGTTTTTTTATCCTGCAGTATTCTGCCTTTCAAATTCTTCCACAGTAGAATTTAAGCACAAACATAGATTTAAAGAGCAACTTTTTACAGAAGAGAAGAGTTCTGTGTGGCCAGAAGAGTACAAAAGAATGTGAGATGAGTGGTGAATGCAAGCAGGTACAGATGAAGAGTGAAAGCCAGAGTTTATGTCACACAGGTCAGTTTGGTTTGCTACCTCGTTCATTCATTCTTCCATTAACTTCACAAATATTGCTGAGCCCTATGTACTAGACACTGGGTAAGCTGCTAGCAGTTCCCTGTCACAAGACTATAAGGGCATAAACAAAAGATTATGGTTATTTCAAAGGCAGCAGAAACTTGAGGAACCACGGATTTCTTTTGACCCAACCATTATTTACATAATCTATTCCTTGAGGTCATTTAAGAGCTACCTTAGTTAGCATACACTCCAGGGTAAGAACAGTGGTTGTGTTTGGGTTGGGTGGAGTGAAGGTATTTTTTTCCGTTTATCCTATTTGAACATCAATTGATTTTCAAATATAAAAAAAGTTTTTAACAAAACTTTTAAAAGGCTTCTTTCATTCTGAGTCAATTAACAAGTACTCATTTACTACAGCTCACACATGTTATAAGCTTTAATTATGTTAATACCTTCCCATTTTTTGAGTAACAGAATGGTGTTAAATTTACTGAGTAGAGTCTTCCCCTTAAGAATGCAAGTACTTAATTGCTTGGTTAACGTGTGGGTACTGAGCTTAGTAAAATTATATAGCTAATAAAACTCAAACATAGGGCTCGAAATGTATCAAGTACTTAAGACAATATATAAAGTGTGAACATATGCACACGTATACAATCTGGATGGATAATCACCAAAATATCAATAATGTCTAGGTGGGGGAAATGGGTGATATTTTACATCATTCTTTATGCTTTACTATACTGTCCCAATATTGTTATAATGATCATACATTATTTTTATAAAGGCAATGAAATTATTAATAAAAACAGATGATGGGGGCGCCTGAGTGGCACAGCGGTTAAGTGTCTGCCTTCAGCTCAGGGCGTGATCCCGGCATTCGGGGATCGTGCCCCACATCAGGCTCTTCCACTATGAGCCTGCTTCTTCCTTCCCACTCCCCCTGCTTGTGTTCCCTCTCTCGCTGGCTGTCTCTATCTCTGTCAAATAAATAAATAAAATCTTTAAAATAAATAAATAAATAAATAAATAATAAAAACAGATGATGGGTAGTAGTAGTGGTTTAATAACTGCTACATTTGCTAGACAGGATCTAGATCTTTGCTACTTAAAAGCACAGTCCTCAAACCAGCAACATCAGCAGCATGCTGGAGTCTGTCAAAAATACAAACACAGAGGTCCTACTACAGACCTACTGATTTAGAATCTACATTTTAACAAGACCCTCAGGTGATTCCTATGTATGTTAAAATTTGAAAAGCACTGACCTAGAAGTTAAGGCCCCTACGTGCAGGAATAATAGGAACAACATCTACCTTGTTCATCAGTATATCCTTAGCACCCAGCAGTGCCTGAAACACATAAATATTTGTTGAATAAATAAATATATAAATGATATTATTTCTGAGTAGACAATTAGAAAGACACTGGAGATTATATTCATTTGAGTTGTTTTCTGCCAGAGTTCCTAGAAATGTGTGCTTAATATTGGCTGCAAATGCTGTTAAAGTATTTTAATAACAATGTTGGCCTCAACAATCTACTATGACTACATGTAATCTTTTTTAAAACGAGCCCCTTGTTCATTGCTCTGAGAGCCATTCGTCTCCTTCAGTCATTTATCTAGCCTCCCATCCATGGACACATCCTCTAGTTACTCTAGAATCTATCCCTCAAAACAAACTTATTTCAAGATTTTTAACTACCACCTCCGAGAGAAAACTTATTATTTAAGTTCCAGGCTATGAACTCCATCTGCCTATATTTCCAACTCTATTTCCTACACCTCAAATTCAGTATGTTCAAAATTAACAATTTCATTCTTCATCAACTAACCCCTCCCCCATTTCTGAAGGTTGCTCTCCATTCTTAGACTCATGTTTTACAGGTTTTAGGGGAGAGAGACCACCTTGTCCAACAATACCAATTTACAGAGGATAAGTTCTAGAAGAATTAAATGACAGCCCAAGAGGCTACTTATTGGCAACATCCAGAGCTACAGTCTGAATCACCTTACTGCCAATACATTATTGCATGCTGGAATTCTGATAAAACGCTCATTTTTGTCCAAAGCACTTAAATTCACTTTTTCAAAACCCAGGTTCTAAATATCAATCACCTAGATCCAAGAAATCAAGTCCTGTATATTGCTGGCATTTCTCTTCTTCCTTTTTCTTCCTTTTCAAACATACTGCACTTTCTTTCCACTTGGAGTTCCTTGGATACCCAGTACCATCCTTCCCAGGTCCTCTATGCCCTTGAAACCTACTGCCACAAACAGACTCTAAAATACAAATGCCTCAGGGCACCTGGGTGTCTCGGTCAGTTAAATGTCCCACTCTTGGTCTGGGCTCAGGTCATGATCTCAGGTCCTGAGATCAAGCCCCTAGCCCCTCCACAGACTCCACCTCAGTGCAGAGTCTGCTTCAGATTCTGTTTCCATCCCCCTCTAACCCCCACACCCTCTTAAATAATTTAATTTAATATGAATGCCTCTTCCTGCCTTTTCTATCTTTATCCAAGGTGCTCAACAGAGATGATTCAAACCCTACCCATTCCCAGAGTATCCCAGTCCTTTCCACTAGGCCTTCCTCTTTTCCCAATTCTTAATGCACTGCTCCAACGCTCATTTTGATAGCTGTTCATAAGCTGACCTTTATTCTTTGGAAACCTGCTACCTTCAAAAGTAGAAAGAACCTGACATCATGTAGGTCCTCTTTTTATATCTGAGAAAACCAAAGCCCTGAGAGAAGTGTCTTGCCTCATGTTACCTGAAAAATTGATGGTGATGAATTCTGAACTCAGTTCTCCTCACTCCTATTCACAACTACCTCTACACATATCCAGTCTTTCCCGACATCCCCCAACTGACAGTGCAAACAAAAGGAAGACATCGAAGCCATATGAAACTTTAGCATAGCTAGCAGCATCCATCCATTATGAAGCACAAAAAGAGGTTGCTTCAGTAAATACGCCTCCAAATGAACTAAAAGTTGAACCCACGGGGAAAGCATCAGAATGAGAGATGGTTAATTAAATTATCCCTCCCTATAAAACTGTTGTAGCTCCCCACAGCCCGTGGAAGAACTCCACACTCATAAAGCATCAAGATCCTTCCCGGTTGAGACCCAACGTCAGCTGCAGCCACATTCCTAGCCTTCCCTTCTCTGCACCAATTTCTCCAGCCATTACCCTAATATGCACGCGGTGCTGCCCAAACCTTTCATGCTTCTGCACTCTTGCACACATTGGTCCCACAACCTGCAGCGCTCTCCGCCCCCAACCCCCAGTGCCTGTCCTCTCCCGAATCCTGCGATAGCTCTCACGACCCTGCTCAAACGTCACTACCCCAAGCAAAGTCCTACGAGGGTCTCGATCACCCTCCAAAACTAAACCTGTCTCAGGATGCGGATTTTACTTGCTGACACGCCCAGGAGCGTGGGAAGGACTGCCCTAGTGGTGAACTGACTCACTGAGTGCCCCCCCCCCGCCTCCCGGAGCGCGCTGAGCCTGTGGCCCGCCTCGGCCGCTGGGGGGCGGGGGAAGTAGGTGCCCAGAATGCTGGGGGATGCCCGGTGAGGGCACTCGAGCCGCCCGCGATACCTGTCTGAAGGCACCCTCCCCTCCCCAGCGACCAAGCGGCGTGTTCTACAACTTACCTCACCCAGCAGCGGCAGCAACCCCGCTTTACGGCATTCACAACATCTGCTGTAAAAGGGCCGTCAAGTGCAGAGCCGTAGCTATTCTGGAGGCTGTCGGAGACGATCGCGTGGTACTGCCGGGGTCCTCTACATGTCCTCGGTTCCTGCCGCTTCTTCACTGTCCAAAGTTTACTGATACCTCACGATTTCCTAGCCTTTGATATCAGGCCACGTAGCCAAAGCCCTTTCATTGCTTGCCTACGTAACACCTGCTGTAGCGCACTGAGGCGACATGAGATTTTAGGAAGTGGAGCAAGAATTGGAGAGGCACCAGCTGAGCTGTGTTTCTTAAAGAGTGTGAATTTGCCAGATAACATATAGGATGCCAGTTAAAAATGTGAATTTCAGGTAAACAATAATTTTTTAGTGCGTGTGCTACGCAGAGGGATTCAGAATAACTCCCGGAATTCTGGTTAGGGAACCATCAGATGAGATGGGGGATGTAGTGCGAAATAGCAGCTGCGTTTAATATTGCTCGTGAGGTTGAGGTGCATGACATCCAAGCTCCAGAGGACTGTTGCACTCCGGTTTACGTCTGGAAATATACAGGCATATAGTTCTGCCCTGGCTTTTTTAGTTCACAGTGTAATCCAAAGGTTTTTTAAGGATCAAATATGTATCAATTTTGACGTGAATTTTGAAAACTATAAAGCACTAAATACTGTAATTTTAAGTTTCTACAAAAATTAATATCAGTCCATAGTAAATCCTAAAAATACTCCGTTTGTATATTTGAGTTTTCTAAACTTTGTTTTTTGGAACAGTATATAATGAAAAGTATTTCTCGTTTCCTGTTGTAAGTTTGTTTCCTTCTAGAAATTTTCTGTGTGCATACAAGCTTACTTTTAGAAGTCCTTTTATTACTTAGAACTAGCTCTATAGACTTAGAACTAGTAGTTGGTAGATTAATCAAAAAAGATAACACCCAAAGGAAGGAAGTTTTCAAAGATTAAAGGTCGCTGGACACAAGTGCTAACTTGACGCACCTAATATGGGAAAATTTGAGCATCAAAATGAATAACTTACTGATTGAAACACTACGAATACATAAAAATTCTTGACTTCATAATAATTCCTTAAATGAAACACACTAGTCATGATTGAAGGTTGCCAGGGCATCAAATCACTATTGTAAAACTTGAAGGGAAAAAACATCAAGCATTTATCCTTTTTTGCGTGAACTGCATTTCAATGCAGCCAACATGCTAATGAGAATTCTAGCTAATAAAAGAATGATAGAACCACCACCATTTTGCTACTCCTGATGAAATAATACAAGGTACAACATTCATCAATAGATGTTAACATTAACGTGAAATGCTGATGGGAAACTTTAAAAAATTTTTGTAATTTTTTATGGGGAAATTATTATAGGTGGATTAGACTAACTGGCACCACCTGAACCCACCCCACTGATCAATATTATGACTGATCCTGGGACAAGACATTGTGTATTTCATGATGTAATGCAACAGAAAGTACACACCACCACCTGTGAAGGATTCTTGCCTAAAAACTGAACCTGGGTATAGAGAAGCAATCAGCTAAATTCAGATATGTGCGATATTCTACAAGATAAATGCCTCAGTCTCTTTATCAATGGAATTTTAAAAAGGAGGAGGGAGGGAAGTACGACAAAATCAGAGACTTAAAGAGACCTATAGCCAAAGGCAGTGTGTAGACCTTGTCTGGATACTGATTTGAAGAAAGCAACCATAAAAAAGACATTTTGAGGGGTGCCTGGGTAGCTCAGTTGGTGGAGTGTCTGACTCTTGATTTAGGCTTAGGTCATGATCTCAGGGTCGTGGGATTAAGCCCCTCATCAGGTTCCATGCTCAGTGTGTAGTCTGCTTGAGATTCTCCCCCGCCCACCGCCGCCTATGAGCTTACCCCCACACACTCTCTCTCTCTAAAAAAAAATTTTTTTTTGAGACAAAATTTTAATATGAACTGCGCCATTAGATGATAGTAAGGAAGTGTATTTTTGCTAAGAATGTTAACGGAATGTGGCTGTTTTTAAAAGAATAAAAAAAATAAGTTATTGATGCATATTGCAATGCTTACAGGTGAAATTTTTAAAAACTTTAAAAAGATGATACAAACATGGCAAAATATTAACTGATAAATCATATCAACAATAGCCTCTACTTCTCTGTATATTTGAAAATTGTCATAATAAAAATTAACAGGAAAAGAGGAAAATTATCAGGTTCTTAGGATACTTTTCAAATGCATAACAAGTCTTGTTCCACGTACACCTAAAAAAAAAAAAAACCAGCAATTAAAGCAGAGGATTACAGTGGCTGATCTTTTGAGTGAAGATCTTTTAAAATACAAATCAATTGATTGGGGCTTCTGTTTCTCCTATGTAAACCACAGACATAATGTATCACCTACTATTTCTACTTTTTTAAAGTGGCCCAAGAACTTACAGAAACAAGTGAAGGAATCAATTCAAATAATCCTATTTTGTTGTTTTTGTAGTCCTCCCCTATCATTTACAATTACCTTGGACACAACTACCTTGTCAGTGACTTTTTTTTTTTAGCTCTTTATCTTTAAAGTTTCCCTCGATTCTCATAATTTTTCATACTCATATTTCATTGGTTTATGTCATATTTAAATTACATAATTACAACTGCCACTAGCATAAACAGATTTGGGAACAAACAGCTAACAGAAGGTAAACACGTAACTCAACTGCTGGGAGCAGTACTTCTGCAGCAAACCAGAGGGGAGCCCAGCTGTAAGCCTCCAGCTGTCAGTATGCTTTAACTTGGTCAGCCAATCCAATCGGACAAACGGAACAAGAATAGGTAAAAACAGCCTCAATTAGAGGCAAAGAAACATCTTGGGGGGGGAAGATTTATTTTAAAGAGAGAGGGAGCACATGTGAGCAGGGGGAAGGGCAGAGGAATGATCTCAAGCAGACTCCCCCACTGAATGCAGAGCCTGACTTCGGGCTCAATCCCATGACTCTGAGCTCATGCCTGGAGCCAAAATCAAGAGTTGGACATTTGACTGAGCCACCCAGGCGCCCCAAAGATCCATCTTTCAAAAATTACTCAGATGTGGGATTACACACACATCCCGGCCCACCCTAATATTGTGGGTCCTGGGGCAAGAGTACAAATGAAGTCTAACTCTGACATATTTTTAAGTGTCTAAGAACCATCAAATACATATATATGTCCTTCTACCCTGGCAAATATTTCTTCTCAAGGAACAGAAATCTAGGATCAAATTTGAAATTCTTACATACTAAATAAAGTGCAGCACGAGAACTAGGTCTGTTTGTTCTTCCCACAAAGCCCTCAGTCTGTCGCCTTTTACTAGTTTCAGCTTACCACAAGAGTCCTGGTATGCATGCATGCGGACATCCCAGTCTACACATCCAAGCTCCATCCACACTATTCACAAACCGCCACTCCTTAAGTGTAAAGGTATATACACCTGTAGCACAGTCTGTCCTCAGGATGATTTGAGAGGCCTGCAATTGTTCTAGAATCAAGCTTTGGGCTGGTCAGGCAGGGAATTCTGGGGCTCTGGCTATCTGGTGCATAGTGTGTAGAGGAACATGAACTTCCAAGTGAGTGCAATCCCTTAGTTCCTTCTATTTTTCATTCTGTGGAGAAGCACAGCCAGCGTGAGGATCAGGGCAGGGACCCCTCTTGCCCAAGTCTAAGTACACACACAAACCCATGGTGTCATACCATTTATACTGTTAGACTTGCTTTTTCCATTTTGTATCATGAATACCCTTCCATTAGTAGCATATTCTGTAGCAGGTGTGTAGGATTACTTGGAAGCATGACATTCTAATCATTCTGGTGACCTAGTGCAAAAGAGGCATAAACATACTACTAGTACCATGCAGTGCAAATGTAAAATAGGGTTTAGTAAGGGAAACACTTGGTACAAAAGTAGAGTGCACTCAATTTCCTGAGTTTTTATCCCAGAGATTCAGACAGGCACAGGACTTTTTTTTTTTTTTTTTAAGATTTTATTTATTTATTTGACAGAGAGCAAAAGCAGGGGGAGCAGCAGGCAGTGGGAGAGGGAGAAGCAGGCTCCTGTGGGGCAGGGTACCCAACACAGGGATCGATCCCAGGACCCCTGGATCATGACCTGAGCCAAAGGCAGACGCTTAACCTACTGAGCCACCCAGACGCCTGGACAGGACTGGTATTCATGGAAAGGACTCTAATTGAGGAAACCAAATTCCGTAATAATCTACATATTCATAACATTTATTGGGGAAAGGGCATGCAGAATATATCTAGAGAAGTATATAACAATGGTAACTTGTTAGTACAGCAATTTACAAAAGGGGGGCCTTTGGAATTCTGGTAGCCTATTCTTTTCTTAAATTAACAATGAGGTTGCTTGTAGATTGCTCTTGTAATGCTGCAATGAGTACTGACTTATTTATGAGTATGTAAGAGAAATACCTAGAAATAGAATTAACTTTTCAAAGGTATGTGTATTTAACATTGCTAAACTGTTCTCCACTCCATCTTCTATATGAGGGTACTGGTTTCTCAGTATCTTTGTCACGCTCCTCTCCCTGACTCAAGACTACCCAGTCTCCCTTCCTTCTTCTTTTGGTAAAAATGATCTTACAGGAGCTCCAGTCTCATGTAGTCATTGATTGGTTTTCTCTTTTCTCCTAAACTGATTTCAAGTTAGGAAACACATTTTAAAAAGACTTAGATTCTGGTTCTGACTCTTTCAGCTACAATCTGCCAAAATATAACCCAGGATGGGACAAGCTCCAAAGACAAAACTAAGTTCTTGATTCATATTTATAGCATGTTTCATCTTCCATTTATAGCTGCACTGTACAAAATAGTAGCTACTAGTAAAATGTGGCTCTTTACATTAAAATTAATTACAATAAAAATTTTAGTTTCTTAGTTGAACTGGTCATATTTACAGTGCTGAAGAGCTGCCTGTGTGTAAGTGGCTACTGTGTTGGACAGCACAAATAGAACTTTCCATCACTGCATAAAATTCTGTTGAACAGCACTGCCCTAAAATATAAGCTTTTGGGGCTTTTTATCTTCTCATCCCCAATGGCACATTGTAGATATTTAATGAAAGCTGATAAAAATGCAACAAGCACTGAAGCAAAAGAAAGCAGAAAAAAGTTTAATTTTTAGATGAGATATTCCAGGTGCTTTTATAAGAACTTAACTCAGTCATTCTATACAGAACATACAATCATTTCAACATACAAGTTACTCCACCACTTTGAATACTCTATTTTAAAGTTAAAAAGTTTCTAGATTAAAGTTTAAAAGGCTTTGTCTTGTTTCCAAGGGTAATGAGGCAATATGCTTATTAAAACACTGGTTTGCAGAACTCAGTACATTTTAAGTAGTTCATGAATGTTCTTCATCTGTAACTTAAAGGTTAAACCTGAGGAATTAGAATTTTTATTATCAGAACTGCATAGCAAAACCATGTCCAGATAATAAACAAACCAAATAATCTACAGATCAAGATAACCTGTAAACCATTTAATAAATCCAATTTAAAGCAAAACAAATGTTAGGAGAGATACTAAATGATATCCAGGTTAGCAAAGTTTTGAAATGCTTTATCATATTTTTTTTAAATACAACAAAAGTTGTCAAATGTTAAGTGGGCACATACACCTAATACCATTTATCCCGTGACAACAAACTGCTGAATATTTGGTTGTTTGGAAATAATTATTTGGGCTAAATTCACTCTGCATGTGGCACTGAGCAATCATAAATTGAAAGTGCAAATGCCTGAATGGAAACATAGCTTAAATCATTTATTTATGCTACTATTCTACACTGACACGCTAATGCTGTGAGAGACGTTTGTAATTGTACAAAGTCTTGATATAGAGTAATAAGCTTGATGAGGAAAATACAAAAAGGCCACAGGTCATGCACAAACTAAAGAATGTTAAAGGGTATTTGTTCAGGTAGGTTGTTTTTTTGTTTTTTTAAAATCCTGGTGATACCACTTTAAGCACATGTTTTACAAAAAGAAAGAGCATCTAGAAGTATCCCAACACTTAAATCCATTATTAACTGAAAATAATACCTTACATTTACATAGCATTTTACTGTGTTGAAGCAATTTCACATACTCCATTTCATTTTATTTCTCACTAATTCTCACAAATGTGAGGTAAGCTGAACAAGTTACAATTATTTTATGTAAGGCAGTGGAGGCCCAAAGATGAGAAATGATTTATGTAGAGGTCATAGATCTAGCTGGTATATGGTAGAGCTAAGTGATTAATTTTAAATTTAATTAATTACTTCAAAAGAAATGAAACCAAAATACTTTTTAAATTATACCCAGAAATCTCAAAGACTAGTGGTTTTTAATGTAAATTGCTCTAAAACTTTGTATCTTATAGTATGAATTAGTTACAAATTTGATTTTAAAGAGTCTCCTTTAAATGGTAAATTAGACTCTGTGCTTTGGTACCTTAGAGATACTGAAAATGTTAAAATATATATATATGCATTCTCGTAGCCCTTAGGCTCTCCAAAAATTTCCAAAGCTAATAAAAAGGCCTTTTAAAAACCACTCACTTACTATTTGACTTATTTTAGAACTGGTCCAAACTTATGAAGCTCCAAGCCAAAGCAAACACATTCACCCACCTTCTGCCCTACATACTGTGAAATCCTCCACATGCCTATTCCCAAGGACCAACTTACAGTGAATGGGTATCATTAAGAAAATATATCAGGTTAAACTAACATAGCTCAAATGATTATGAATCAAAAGTCAATACCCTATTATTGACCCAAAAATAAGAAACACTGTTTTAATTTAGTGACTGGGTAGTCTGGGAGAAAAGTACCATGGCAATCTCTGTTATTTATAAGCCAGTACTAACCTTTATATGGCAAGTCCAAAAATATCTTTTCAATAAAAACAACATATACCAAATGCAATCCATTTAAACTTCAAATTACTCAAAAAGCTTTACGTATTTACATTAATCAAATATTCCAGGTAACAAAGCATATCAGGTCAAAAATATTTGCATAATGTGAATACTGTAAGATACACACAAAACTAAAACTATACCGAACATGAGGTAATCATTCTGTAATGATAAAGGAAACATTCATGATCTATTATAATGTTTCAGTACCAGCATTATGAAATATACATTTTGGTTAAAAATACCAAATAACTTTATGGTTACTCAGGGGTTGAGTAAATTTATGCTGACTATACAGTTTCCTAAAAGAATATATCCAGTTTAAAGTAAAATCAAGGAAGAAAGTTTTCTATACCCATTTTATGTGACTATATAAAAGTTAACCATATTATAAGCAGTTAATTTGAATTTTTTATAAACTATAACAAATTTGCTTTTTAAAATTTCTGACTTATTAACAAAACATTGGTTTTAAGATACGAATTTTGTCACACTCCTCAAAAGTAGCAAAACTATATGCACAGTAAATCAAACTTCACTTATTATGGAAATCTAAATATAAAGCATGGCTGCCATATCCCAGACACTTAAATATCTGTTCTATGAATTAGCCGATGAATGGACACTGATCTAATAAATATGGGATTTTTTTAAAAGAATTGTGATTAAAAATTTTTTAAATAAAAATAATTATGATGATTTGAAAATATAGTCCTTAGTATTTTTAGCCTGGAATCCACAATATTTTATAGTAAGAAGTCTACAATGTCCTCTTCCAGAATTTATACTCTTTGAAATAATCATTTTCCATGTATATCCTTTTCCAATTTTTTCCATGTTTTCAAAACCAACAAAAATAAGTAACTATAGTTTTAGAAGTATAGCTAAGTCATGAAATGGAGTATGTTAGCCTTATTAAACTCTTTCATTACAAATTATTTACTTTTATTATTTGTACCACCAAGGATCAATCACAAAAAATTCAAATTATACATGATACTGTTCATACTTTAATAAATGAGTACATAAAACCAAGACAACATGTTTCTTTAAATGATAACATAGGAAAAAATTACTGTTTGCAGAACAAAGTAGGCCAAGTCTAGCTCTACAGTGGCAGTTAACGGTTTGTCGACATGGTACAGATGCCATCAATAAAACCCATGTACAGACAGGCACACCACTAATACTTTCATTTTGTTTACCTACACCTGGAACCTTCAAAGAATCACTGTATATTACATTTCTATGTGCACTCAGTTATTAAATGCCTGATATATACATATTTACCAAAAGTTAAAGACATATGTGACATGGTAAGCCCAAATAGTCAAAATGAATTCTAAAAAAAATTCTTTTCTAAAGTGCTTAAGGCAATTCCTTTATTTCTTTACCAGTTTACTGAAACTGATCTGGGATTCAACTGCTAAAAGAGAAATGCAATACTAAATGCATGTTTTTATAAGAAAATTTTTTTATACCTGTGATACATCCATTACCGTCAACCTCTCATGCATTTCTTTTACAGAAAGCAATCATGTTTGACCTGTCAAAACAAAGAGTAAGTAAACTAATAAAGAATGTCTGAAAGGGTATACTGTCTTCCCATAATGCATTAAATTGAGCAAATAGACTCAATATTTTTTAATTCAAATGACAATGAGAATGTTATATATTATCAAGTTAATAGTTACCTTAATGTGGGACTATTTAAATAGGCACTATCGTTGATTATTTTCTAGTTTGAAAATGAGGGTGGCAAACTCTTCCAGTTTAACTTAACACGTATAAACTTAAAACCCTACACATTTTTGTTCTTTATATTTAGAGACCTTTAAGAAGCACAGTAAGAGGAAAACCTCTAATAACTGTTATTACTTCAAATGAATTTTCAAATGAATATTAGAAAATTTTATATGAAGGTTTTCAAATGATGGCATGAGCACAGGAAAGAATCATATGCACTTCTCCATACGCCTGCAATAGAAGGCCCTCACCAGTATAACATAATGGTCTCTGGCTTAAATATCAGTTGACACTGCATGGGGCATGGAGCAAGAGCACGCTGAGAGGAAGAAGGCACTGAATTAAAGAGAAGACACAATTACATAAGACATAACAGTAAAAATTTTATACAAGAACTTCTAGCTTTTTCCGTGTCATTTTGCTAAAATATACATGTGTAACTGTTCACATTAAAGCAGCTCCACCACCAAATTACTGCTTTCAGATTTGACTCTATGAAAGAGAATTATAACCTGTTTCCTTAGGTCCTGAAATAATCCCACTGTAGGGAAGAGAACACCCAAAATTTTTTTTCAAAATCTCTAGGAAGAACAAAAACCAAAATTATACTTGTTTGGGGAATCAAAAGGATATCTATTGACATATTCTCTCAACTGCCTTATAGTTTTTAAAACTACCAATATGTCATGAGCCAATGGTGCAGATACAAATGTCTTCTGGAAAAATAATAACCAGTTCAAACAAAATTTCCCATTTAGGTTTGTTTTACCAAAGAACAAAACATCCTATCAGTAAGCAGTAAACTTTAAGATAGAATGAGCTATACCTATTCCACAGACCTTTCTGTAAAAGGCAACTCAGCTATAAGCAGCAACAGTCACTTCTTGGGAGAAGGTTGTCATAACACAATACACTTAAAATGAGAATGAAAGAAAGTCAACATGAGAAAGTAAAATCCAGAGACCACTTAAAATGCTCAAGGGATTCTTAAATACCGTAATCACAACTTTCAGTTTGGCTCAAAGAACTTGTATTACCAATTTTAATCAATTTTTAAAAAATAGGTATGTTCTGCTCAATAACCATGGGTTTTACTCATTGTTTAACACATTTTCCCTAAGTTTGGGAAAGATTCTTCTATGATGATTTTTTGGAAGAATTATACCCCTTTAGAAAATAAATAAAAGTTGCGAAAGGATTAAAAGAAAAATAACCTCTGAATAGTTATGCTTGAAAAATTCATGTGGCAAGTAAATCAGAGATATGTAGACATTTTCCAAAATACTTGTTTAAACCATTCCAAATCTTATTAAAAAGCAGACAAAAATGACTTCAGTATAGTTTCAGGCACCTCCCTTTATAATCTATCCTTCTGAGATAAAACTTAAATGGTGTAGGTTTTTCCACCTTATATATAACTTTAATAAAATTTCATTCCTACTTGAAATATTAAAAGTCAATATAATTATCAATTATTACCAAATTCAAGTGGGAATTTTACCAAGATAACTATTAAAGGTAGTAAACTAGACAACAAAATCAGAAAATAGAAAGCTTTTAAAAAATCTTATCCATCATCCAAAATGATGGAATGAAAAGAGTCCAATTAAACAAGGCAACATATAAAGCATATATCCCTTTGCCACTGCTAGTGCAACAGATAAAAAACTAATTAGTGATTTTAAGGTACTATGTCTAGAAACTCTTCCTATCCACTCTATTTTAAGTGATATTTCTAAAAATCATGGTATTTGGAAAAGAAAATGATACACAATCTAGTCAGTAAACAAAAGAGGATAATTTAGCAAAACTCAACTTATTCACAAACGGAGAAAAATAAACCATTGTAAGAAAACCTTTCTAGCATCCCCAATTATTTCAATTTTTAGAACACCTTAGAAGACTGTATTTTTTTAAAGCTTCACTGTAAGAACGTAGTAATAGGTAGTGATGAGATAAAGAGAAAGTACAGAGGAAAGACAAAAAGCGTTAAATGCTTTCCTCTCAGGTCCTAGGGCTACCATATGTAACTAAACATATTAGAAGAGCCAAAGTAATCCAAGAAACACAAAAATGAGTTTCTATATGACTATTTAAACACTGCCTTTCTTCCCATTTACTCTTCAAAACATCAGTTTCTTGCTTGGTATGTGCTTGCTTGATGATACTGCATAGTAGGTTCCTATGAGTACTTCGCATCAGATGCTTAATGCTAGCTAACTCATTCCAGGCCTTAAAGCAGAGCGTAGCAAACCTGATTTCCGCCACTCATAAATTTCTGTGATTAGTCACTGCACAGAAAAGGCCACCCAATCAGAAGGGGGGTAAACATATTCTGAGTAAGCATTACTGAGTAACATTGTTTAGGCTGCTAGCTGAACCAGTCATTCCATTTTCACTTTTCTGAAGTGTTCTCACAGCACTTGGAACCTGCATCCCAGTATTCAAAGAAAGTCCACCACACCAAACCTAAGAAAAGACAAAACAAAGCTTCAGTCAGCTTTCAAATCAAATTAGAACTTAGGTGATCCTTAAAGTTCCATTTGAAAGGAAAAGGCAAATGCCACATATGTGAACGTCAACAAGTTCCAAACTGATAACCTTCATATTTGAACTTTGGGGAAGTGGAAAGGCTAACCCAAAAGTCTTTTAGAAACGCCAAGGCCTGGGGCGCCTGGGTGGCACAGCGGTTAAGCGTCTGCCTTCAGCTCAGGGTGTGATCCTGGCGTTATGGGATCGAGCCCCACGTCAGGCTCCTCTGCTATGAGCCTGCTTCTTCCTCTCCCATTCCCCCTGCTTGTGTTCCCTCTCTCGCTGGCTGTCTCTATCTCTGTCGAATAAATAAATAAAATCTTAAAAAAAAAAAAAGAAAGAAAGAAACGCCGAGGCCAGAGGAAGTCTTTGTGGTAGCAGAACCCACTGGAGCTGCACATAATAGAAGGAACTAAGGGCTGCAGAAATTGAGAGATTAAATTTTTAGGATTAATAGGCAAAAGATATTGGCTATTATTACTGATGCTAACCTTCACAACCAAGAGAAGTGCACAAAGAGCCAATTTCCTTAGATTACAATGAAGTGTGGCCCAAGACTATAGGAATCTAACACTCCTGTGTTAACAGAGTAAAATCCATTATTTTCTTCCCTAACTTGTTAACAGTAAGGACTCTTCTGTAATTCTTTAAAGACTTCTGAGAAAAATGCAAATGGCAATATCCAGATAAACCATATTGCGTTAGTCTGTTATCATAAATGTGAATAAGTTTATGAAAGATGAAACTGCTTTGCTTGTAAACAGTACATAGCATTTAATAAGGTGAACAATAACTGATTTGGAACAGACTCAAAAGAATTAAAATATGAAAGAATGGATCATTTAAATTATGATCAATGCCTGGCTTATAGCAGACATAGCTTGAGACAGGGACCTTCTAGAAACTGCTAAAGTATTCCCACCTTCAGTTATATCCTAAGTGTTCAGTATTCACTAAGTGATTACAGTACTGAACCAAAGAATTTATTGACCTGTGAAATTTATAGCTGTATGATTAACATTCCAAATTTTTAAAACTAGCATGATCAGTAATAACAACTCCCAAAACACAAAAGCAACTCTGTGATTATAAAACCACTATAGTACTTTTTTGGAAATTATGTAAGTGATTTACAAACCTATTTACTCAAAACATCTAGCACAAAGATTCAAGGGCAAACCAATGAAGAAAGGTTAGCTTCTTCAGTAAATGGCACTGGAACACTTGGAATCCATATGCAAAAAAATAGATCTCAAACCATACCTGGTACCATATACAAAAAATAACTCAAAGTGGATCACAGACCTAAATATGAAACCTAAAACCATAAAACTTTAGGAAGAATGCAAAAGAAAATATCTTTTTAAACTTGAGTTAGGCAAAGCATGATCCATAAAAGAAAAAATGGATAAACAGGACTTCATTAAAATGAAAACCTTCTCTTCAAAATGTTCAGAAAATGAGAAAAGCCACAAACTGGGAGAAAATATCTGCAAAACAGTTATTTGATAAGGGACTCATATCCATCATACATAAAGAAATCTTAAAACTCATTAATGAGAAAACAAGTAATCCAATAAAAAATGAACAAATAGTAGATACTTCATCAAAGAAATTATACAAATGGCAATAAACACATGAAAAAATGCTCAACATCATTTGTTCTTAGGAAAATACAAGTTAAAACCACAATGAAATACCATTACATGCCTAATAAAATTGCTGAACAACAAAAAATCTGACAACATCAAATAACAACAAGGATGTGGTGAACTGTCATATATTGCTGGTAGGAATGCAAAAGTCATACAGCCATTCTGGAAAACATTTTGGTAGTTTCTTTTAAAGTTAAACATGCATGCACTTTCAACATGATCTAATATCCTCACTCCGAGGTATTTACCCAAGAGACATGAAAACAAATATTCACACAAAAACTCATTTGCAAATGTTTACAGAGCCTTTATTCAAAATCGTCAAAAACTGGAAAGAATCCAAAAGTCCTTCAAACTGGTAAGTACATGAATAACGTTTGGTACATGCACGGTCAGCAATAAACAGACATTCATCAGCAATAAAAAAAGAAGGGACTACTGATAAACACAACATTGATGAATTTTAAATGCATTATGTTACAGAATCAAAAGTCTACATACCATACAATCCCTTTTCTGTAATATTCTGGAAAAGGCATAACTAGAGAGACTAAAACCTGGTTAGTGATTGCCAAGGCTGGGTGTGATGAGAGAGGTCCACTACAAAGGAAGATGACTTTTCTAGGGTGACAGAAATGTTCGATGTCTTGATTATGGTGGTGTTACACAACTGTATGCATTTGTCAAATCCCAAAGAACTGTATACTCCTATAGATTATCCTCAACAAGCTTAATTTTAAAAAGACAATCAATCTTGCACACAAAATATTTGTTACCTAGTTAATAAAGCCTTCAATGAAGGAAAAAAAAATTCCAACCAGTCTGAAAATACATTTCCTAAAGCATCTTACAACACTTACTAATGTAATTATGGTTTAATTATTTGGAATGAAAAGTAATAAACTCACACTATATGCCTATTTGAGATAGACTCAAATTAAACATGAAATCAACCCTTTGAGACATAGGGGGAAAATTACTTTAAGTTTCATATGGTAAAAAAATTTGTCCCTGATTGATCTACTTGGAAAAACAGCCAACAACATGTAATACATCAGAGGTTTATGGCAAAATACTAATAATAAAACCTTCCTCTAAATCCCTAAGTATTTTTCTTTGAACAATAACTTTATTCACTGATCACTTTTACCTTTTAATGAAAAAACCAAGAGTCTTGGTTATTATAAATTTAAGATTTTAGGGTATCCAAAGTGAATTACCATTATCAATTGTGAGATTTAAAAGTATTGTATTTTAAACCCACATATGCCCTGAATACTTTCTCCTCATAGTTGAGAAGCTACAGTCAGGGTAATGATGGAAGAACACACATACTAAACATTCCACCAACTCTGCAATGGAAATATACCATTCTAGAAGAACCCCAAATTAAGGAAAGCTCTAGCCAGAATAATAAGGATCTCAACTATATTGCAGAACTCCCCACAGTAGCCCAAACTTACAGAGAGGATAAAGGAGTTGGAAGAGGCAGTAACATCTGCTTAATAAAAAATAAATTCAAACCAAGTTTCATTTTGTGTGGAGAATCATGACTTTTCCTTGTATAAATCAACCTGAAATTGAGTAGTCCTGAAATTATGTGTGTGTGCATATATGTGTGTCTGCCTACCACACGTGGACTGTCATCTAGTATTTTACAAAGATGACACCGCACTGCAAGAAAAAGGTGATCCTCTCAATAAACAGCCCTAGAATAAGCAGATATCCATAATGAATTTAAGAATTCCTTACACTTAAGTTGATCCCAACTTCATACCAAACATAGCAATTCTACCTTGTACTTGCGTTGCAAATGCAGCCTACATCTAAAGGTACAAGGAAAAGCTTTTAGAAGAAAACAAGAATTTTTTCATGACTTTGTGGGTGAAAAAAGATTTCTTAAGTAGAACACAAAAAGTGCTAACCATAAATTTTTAAATTGATAAATTGAGCAAAATTAACAACTTTTGTTCATCAGAAGACACAAGGGAAAAGGAAAGCCAGAGTGGAAAAGAAATTTGCAATACATATATCTGGCAAAAGACTCACGGTATTTAAGAACTCCAAATCAATCAATAAGAAACAGGAACAGGACTCAATAGAAATACAGATAAAGGACTTGATCAACAATTTCACAAGAGTATATCTAAATAGTCAATAAACATAAAAAAATGCTTTCAACAGCACTAGTCACCAAGGAAGTGCAAATGAAAAACCACAATTTAATATATCATACCCACTAGAAGGACTAAGACCTAAAAAAGATACTACACCAAATTTTGATAAAGATGTGGAAGAATCGAATGCTAATATACTGCTAGCAATAAATTAGCATAACCAACAACTTTGAAAAACCCTATGAGAGTTGATTACACACATACCATACCACCTAGCAACCCAATCTTAGTTATATACCCTCATGGAAATATATACATACATTTACCAAAAGACATGAATAAGAATATTCATACCTATTTTATTTGTAAATGTCCCCCAAGGGGAAACCACTCAAGAACCCAACAGATATGTAAATGATGAAATAGTCATACAATGGGAAACCATAAGAATGCATACTACCACATAGAACATGGATAAATCTCAATAACATAAAAGATATTGCAGGATTCAATAACAAAGTTAAAAAGGAGGCAAATTTATGATATTAAATGATATTAATTATGATATTAAATTTATGATATTAAACTCAAGATAGTAACCGTTTTGCTGGCTGACCAGTACGGGCTAGAAATAGGGGGCTTATGAGGTTCTGCTAATGTTCCAATTCTTGACCTAGACACTGGTTACAAAAATGTGTGCAGTCCTATGAAGATTCATCAAACTGCATTCTTTTTTTTTATTATAATAATATTTTTTTATTATATTATGTTAGTCACCATACAGTACATCCCTGGTTTTTGATGTAAAGTTCGATGATTTATTAGTTGCATATAACACCCAGCATTCTTATGATTTGCATACTTTTATGTAATAATATTTACTTCAATAAAAACACCAAAAATATACAGACAATCACAGATTTGGGAGAGGTAGATTAGAGAAAGAAGTAAGAATATGGGAAAAAACTTCTGGTGGAAAAAAGACAGTCTCTTCAATAAATGGTGCTGGGAAAATTGGACAGCTACATGCAAAAGAATGAAACTTGACCACTCTCTCACACCATACACAAAAATAAACTCCAAATGGATGAAAGACCTCAATGTGAGACAGGAATCCATCAAAATTCTAGAGGAGAACATAGGCAACAACTTCTATGACATCGGCCAGAGCAACCTTTTTCACGACACATCTCCAAAGGCAAGAGAAATAAAAGATAAAATGAACTTATGGGACTTTATCAGGATAAAGAGCTTCTGCACAGCCAAGGAAACAGTCAAAAAAACTAAGAGACAGCCCACGGAATGGGAGAATATATTTGCAAAGGACACCACAGATAAAGGACTGGTATCCAAGATCTACAAAGAACTTCTCAAACTCAATACACGAGAAACAAATAAACAAATCATAAAATGGGCAGAAGATATGAACAGACACTTTTCCAATGAAGACATACAAATGGCTAACAGACACATGAAAAAATGTTCAAAATCATTAGCCATCAGGGAAATTCAAATCAAAACCACACTGAGATACCACCTTACGCCAGTTAGAATGGCAAAGATAGACAAGGCAAGAAACAACAATTGTTGGAGAGGATGTGGAGAAAGGGGATCCCTCCTACATTGTTGGTGGGAATGCAAGTTGGTACAGCCACTCTGGAAAACAGTGTGGAGGTCCCTTAAAAAGTTAAAAATTGAACTACCCTATGACCCAGCCATTGCACTACTGGGTGTTTACCCCAAAGATACAGACGTAGTAAAGAGAAGGGCCATATGCACCCCAATGTTCATAGCTGCATTGTCCACAATAGCCAAATCATGGAAGGAGCCGAGATGCCCTTCAACAGATGACTGGATTAAGAAGCTGTGGTCCATATATACAATGGAATATTACTCAGCTATCAGAAANACTAACGAAGCATCGAACTTTGCATCGGAATCCGGGGATGTACTGTATGGTGACTAACATAATAATAAAATTTAAAAAAAAGTAAAAAAAAAAAAAAAAAGAATATGAAAAAAAAAATAAGGTGTTTGGCTTCCCCAAATATATAGCACAGATTGTTCTCCTTAAAGTTGCCAAACCAAATAAAATATAAATTAGGTACTAACCATGAAACCAGGTAGTACTGGCTGAGTAAATTTTGTCTTAAAGGAATACAACAACTGCTTTGAGCTTGCATCATAGAAAGAGAGTTGACCTAAAAGAAAAAAAAAAAGCACCTTATTTATTATACAAAAACATTTAATTAAATCTAACATATCATCATGGGTAAAAATAATACATATTTTAGTACATTTTTTGGTTACAAATTATAAGGACTAATCTCAGAAATTCTCACTTGAAAATCAGTAGTATACATGATTAAGAAAAAGCCCAAATCTAGTTTTCTTTCCTGATTTTCAGGATCTCCATAGTGTATCCATAATCTGGCACTATGCTACTTATTCAACTATAAACAATGTATTTTATCATTATTTAACAAATGGTTTCCTTAACTAAGTAAAAACCAGGCTATTTCTTCCTCATTTTTACTATAACGAGTCTCTCTACCCAAATCCTATCATCATTTAAGGCTTACTTACAAGAAAACCTTGTCTTCTAAACACTTGAAGCCATACTCATTCCAGTCTCTGAAATCATAATTATCACTGCTTCAGCTTTGTTAATGTTTAAAATACCCTCACAGTCTGTCTTTCAACATGATCATGCGACTAAAATAACTGTCTTTCTGACCACCTAACTGTCCAACCTGATGGACTCCTTACATCTGTTACCACTTCTTGAAATTCCTGTCCCATGACTTCTCTGTCTCCTTTTCTCCCATTCTGAATGTAGATGCTTTTCCAGGTTCTGTTTTCTCTCTACAATGTTCCCTTAATGACTTAGCTGCTACCAAACAGAGAAGAGAAACTAATATTTACGTCTACCATTAAAGCACTGGGTTCTTTACATACAGTACCTCAAAACATTAAGCAACCTATGCATGGTCACGAAGTTAGTAAACAGCAGAGCAGTAACATGTAATTGTTCTGTGCAATCTTTAGGAGCCACTCTGTGGTGCTGTGTCTAACATCAAGCTTCAGCTCTGCTTCTCTTCTGAGTTCTAACACTGAATTTCTAAGTATTAGCCAGCCATGCCACATGGTTGTCCTGTTGGCATCTCATCTTTCCCCAGGACTATGTTCCCCATGCTGCAGATAACATACCATCCTCTTGCCCACACTGACTGGAATCTCAGTCATCTTCAACTCTTCTTTGTTCACCCTTCAATCCATATTTAGCTATTGGGTCCTATGAATTCTACTTCTCAGAACCTTCAAATCCATTCCTCCTGATTCCCCACTGCTCAGGCCCTTGTTACTACTAATCACTCAACAAACACTTATTAAGGGCTTACCATGTAAAAGCACTTGCCAGGCAATAAGGATATAATACCTAACAAGATAAACATGGTCCTGCTTACGCTGCTTAAAGACTGACTCCTGAAAAATCTTACCCTAGATCTGCAATCTCTTCCACATTTAACCACTTACTCTCCAATATTCTAAAATTAGATTATCATATGACTATAGTTTTCTAAAATGCACAGAAACCCCCTTCCCTCAACTACTATAAAAAAGATGAGCCTATTATTATTTTTCAAGGCCCTCAGAACCAGATTCCATCCTAATTCACAACTCCTTCCTATACGCTATGCTCTGGGCTAGCAATTAGACTTCTCACTAGTATCTCTGAGGAACCACAAAGTATGAGAAAAAGAAGTTGTTAAGCAAAAGCTATCTTGAGAGCTGAAAAAGAAAAAAGTGTGTCAATAATAACATGTATCCTGGGGAAAATTATTTGTCTGATTCAAAGTGAGTAAGTAAAAAAGAATGCAGCAAAACTAACATGTCATCACTAAAATGAAATCAAGCCAAAGTTAACTTTTTTCTTTTGAGTAACTAGGTAGAAGGCTCAGCAAATTATTTGGACACAATGTTACTTAAAATGGTAAAATTGGGTTTTATTAGCTTAAAGTGTCAACTTGGAGAGAAGTATCTAGGGAATTACTTTTGTTCCCTAGTTAATAGTTTCATCTTCAAAATTTTTATAGGAGTGCCTGGAAGGCTCAGTCGTTAAACATCTGACTCTTGAATTCGGCTCAGGTCATGATCTCAGGGTCATGACATTGAACCCTGTGTCAGGATCCATGCTTTTTAGATGATTTGAACAAAAGTTTTCAAAAAGCTTGGCCAAATCTATTAAGATGAAACCATAAGAGATTCTTAACTATAGAGAACAAACTGAGGGTTGATGGACGGGAGGTAGGCGGGGCAAATCAGTGATGGCCATGAAGGAGGGCACTTGTGATGAGCACTGGGTATTATATGTAAGTGATGAATCCCTAAATTCTGCTCCTGAAACCAGTATCACACTATATGTTAACAATGTAGAATTAAAATAAAAATTTGAAACAAAAGAGAAAAAGAAACTTAAGGACAAATGTAATATTCTTCATTTGAGTTTAAACAACAAAAACAACTCTAAACTGCCTAATATATGGGGGGAAAGGCAATTTGACAGAACTCCATGAAAAAAGATCTAACAGATTGGGTGGCTACAAGTAGACCACCAGTGCTATTAAGTCCTATTACTAGAAACTGTGCTGCCAAATCACATGTCCTGTGATGGTCAGAAGTTGCATGATCTACTTTCAGAACCAAGCTTTAAGAAATATTTTGACACAGTATATAACCACAGAAGCTTATAAATATTTGGAAAAATTAAGCTGTAAGGAGAACAGCTATGGTACAGAGACTGTAGTCAGGAAAAAGAGCAAGAGAAGCAATGTTAACAGTTTTTAAACAAATAAATATTGTCATGTAAATGTGGATTAGGGAACATAATTCTGTGTTTTTCCAGATGACAAAATTTGACAGCAGTCTCAGAAGTTATTAAGAAACAAAGTGAGTCAATTTAAGAAAAACCTATTACTGCGTACTATCCAACAGTGAAATAAGCTGCCTTCTAAGACAATAAGCTCCACATTAGAAAGTTCTTCAAGCTCAGGAGTGACAACTACATACAGAGATTAACTGTAAGAAGGATTTTATACCATATGACGGATGGATTGGGCAATTTCTAAGGTCCATTCCAACTTGAAAAATCTGACTCCACCACTCTTTACAGGTAATAAAATAAGGGCAGGAAGGAATTAAAATGGACAGAAAAAAATGTTAATGCTTCAGACTAAAATTAAGAAAATCATTCCTTCAGATTTATTAAGCATATTATAGTGCTCGCTTCGGCAGCACATATACTAAAATATTACAGATGAGCGCTTTTGTAACGCTTCAGGGCAAACATCACACACCTTCCAGTCAATTCTATAGCTGAAATTCTATAGCTGAATTATGTTTGTGATCAAATCCTAGTAGGTCAAAACACTCTGACCACCATATTAATGGTAATCGTATGTAGACAATTACCAATGAAAAGTACTAAAATATAAGCAACTATGACAAAATGACTTTTGAGATTATCAGTAAACTTACCCCCATCAAAATCACAAAATACACCTATTCTCTCAGGAACAGTAACATCCAAGGCTTTGACTTTATTATTATGCTTTGCTGCAAATGTGTTCTGTAGCCAGTTGTTGACATGGATACACCAACTAGTGTTTGTCTTTCCTAACTGGTCAAATTTCCCTAAAGTCTTGTATGCTACTCCCACACTGTAGGATTTACAATCCTTCTGGGCCTTGACCTCCCAATAATGTTGTCCACTTTCAATAGCAGTGTCTCCTGCAAAAGATCAGAAAGGTAAATTTGGCTCTAACTTTTTCCTTATGAGTCACATAGGTTTTTACCTCTCATCCCATAAAATGGCACAAAAAATCTGATTCAGAAAAATAACCATATTAACACACAAACGCTAACTACAGAGTATCTGCCATAACTTTACTTGTACGTTTACTACTAATTTTTCTGATTTATAAAAGGCTTTAGAACTTTTCTTCCTTACTATCTCCTCAAAGATATGCATATACACAGAGCACTATGTAAAATGAAGCAATCAATGATTAGACAATGTGAAACCTGCCAAAAGTAATCAGGCTTCAAGAGGGAGAAACTCTGGCAAATATTCATTCAGTACACAGGCCACTCCAGCTCTAAGTGAGTGAAAAGCCCCCAAGTGTGACCGTGATGTCTTTAATATTAACTGACATAAAGAAGACTATGTTTATCCTACCCAGCACTGTGTATGATTCCCCAGTAAAACGATCTCTGCTGCCTCTTACTGCTGGTGGCCTGGAGCCTATGGATGTCCGTTTGGGTGATGGTGTGCCACTTCTATATAAACAGGAAAAAAAGAAAAAAAAAATTCTATGTTATAAATATTTCACAAACTGAAATTACAAATCATGAAAGGAAACTTTGAAAAGATGTTTAATTATGTTGCACAAATAATACCATTTAATTTTAACTGAATTATTATCAGAGTTGCCAAGTATAAACACTGAAATGTAAGAAGTCATTAACACAAAGCAGGCTGAACACTAATATCATGCAGACTGAACAAAGAACACACAGTTGATATTAAGAAACAATGCCAAAATGAGACAAGATAAAAAGGAAAACAAAAGAACCAAAAGGAAGAACTCAAGAAACATAATGGATTATAGAGTTTACATTTCTTGCAGTTAAATTTAAATTTTTAAATGGCAAAAATATGATTATAATGAAAACTAAATAACCTTTTCATAAACAGCAGGTGTTTTTTGTTCTGGATCTTTTCTTCTTAAAAAGAAGAAATTGGAAATGCCCAAATTCATGCACAGGATAATATAAAATATTATAAAGCATTTCTCCTTCTAAAATGGACAAGATTCAACCTGATTTCCCCTTATATCAAATTGTATGATATGATAAACAGGACAGTATTAGGCCTTTCACTAAATCTCAAAAACACAAAATAAATCAAAACCTAAAGATGCTTAAAAAATAATATTTCAATTATATTGCATAACAGCATTAAAAAATTATAACTTACCAGTAGTAAAGAAATAAAGGGAAAAGCATGGAGAAAAGATAAACAAACATAACTATTAAGAGTGGCAGCTGAAATTTCAGAGAAAAGTTACATAAGGAGGACTCTTCCATTGCAGCATTCTAGACTTCCAACCCTAAGAACATTTTTGCAAGCAGTACAACAGCTGTTACTGTCCTAGGTCAAACATGATCCCTCCCACCTCTTCCCTTTAACAATACCTTTGCAGCTTGACTGTGTATATTAAGGCTCTTTGCTTACCGGCACTCTAAATTGTTTTTTTAAGTTTCTGAAATGATCTCTTTGCCACCAATTCATCTTGTACACTGTTAGGAGATAAACCTAAGTCTGACACACTTACTTTAAAAATTTCAAGTACTTCCTTACTGCCTACAAACAACTTAGCTTAGCATTTCAGGTTCTTCCGGATTTGGTCCCAATCTGCTTTTGTACCCTTCTCACCCCCAGAAAGCACTATTCAGCTAAATGTAGCAGCTAAAGTGTTCCTTAAATTCAGGCAACCTGCTTCAGTGCCTTTTCTCTTGTTTCTCCCTCTCTCATTCCAAGTCCAAATGGCATGCATTCTTCTACTTTCTTGAGAACCAGCCTAAATATATTTCACTAACAAAGATCTTCCAGACCTTACCAAGCTAAATAACTCTTCTGAGGAACCCAGCTCCAGGCCAAAATCCTATGTGTAGCCTTTCAAGCCCAACCATAGACAATTATAAAAGGCTTTTAGTGACAGGCCTAGGAGGGCGGCTGCCTTTCCCATACCAGACTTGGTACACAGTTAGTTCACCAGTTTCTGAAGGGAGATGCAATCCACCCCCACCCCAACCCAGTGCTCAAATGCATATATGAATTCCTAGCTTAAGCATCTCTATTCAGAAACCCCCTTATGAGACGTTTGCACCTGCCTCTGTATAGACCTCCTTACAGCGGGCAGGGGTGAGATGTGTAGTCTGAAGACACTCTCTCCACTCCATCTCAATACCTTCCACTTCTAACCTTTCTTCTCCCTTCTTGGCCTCAGGTCCATAAAACAACAGGAAGAGCATTCTGTTTGGGGCTCTCTTGGCAGTAAGATGATCCTCCAGATAACCACCACTCGCAATCTGCTTTGATTTACCTGACCCTCACCCAGCGCCAGTCTGTTGGGGAAAACGGAACACTGAGGAGAGCTAGCACCCTTTCCTCTGAGGCCTCTTGTTTATACTATCACGTAAGTGAATGAAGCCTTGATTGTTACTTTCAGTTTGGCTCAATGTCCTAATTGACCACCTTAAACTTGGCAGTTCAAGACATCTTTCTTCCTCAAAACCCTTTATTCATGCTTACCATTACATGTAATCTCTATCTTGTGTTATTATTTGATTATAGATATGTATCTCATATACACATAAGCTAGGGCAAACTTCTTAAAGGCAAGAGGGCTGTTTATCCCTATAAGCCCCACCACAACCAGCTAACACCTTACAGTGAACAAATATTTATGGAAAGAATAAATGTATATAACATTCCAGAAATACCCTACACATAAAATACCCTTAAAAAGGAAAGGAGAAAGAGAAATAATATGATCTGAACTGCTAAATATAAGCAGTCTAAAAATCTCCAAGTGACCAAATGAAACTTCATATACTCTATTAATTCCAGCAACATTTTATAATTTATAATATGCTAGCCCTGAAGTAATTTTCGCTAATAATAAGCAGATAAACTAGTAAAAAAGAAAATAATTTTGAAAAGGGAATACATTCTGGTTTCTGGTAAAGATATGTGGTATCTTCAAATTAGAACGTTATTAATCATGCAATATGATTGATTCTGAGCACTGTCTTAGTAATTTCAGTAATGACCTTTCTTTTTCATCCTTGATGCTTTTGAAACTGCGTGATTACTACACAATATAGAACACTTCAAACCTGCCTCGTGTCAAATACAAGTAAAAACAGAGCTATAATGTTAGATATACTGAATACAGCACAAGAAAGATGTCAGGTATAAGTAAATGCAGAAAAAAATCAGATAAGGGAAAATAACACGAAAGACTTTAAAGCAGAGCTTATTGTTTTGTTACCATATACAATATAATCCAAACAGTATGCAGCATACTATAATGCTGTAAATTCAAAACATAAGCTACCAATACAGACGGTCTACACAGAGCAGTATTTTAGCTTATGAAAGCGCTGCAATAGCTTCTGCCTATTGGTTAAAGAAAAATTAAAGTTATTCAGCCAAGCTAGATATACTAAGTCCTAGAACCAGACAGACATAGATCATCACCTTGTATGTTTCTTCAGTGAAGTAACATGGACACTGTTAGATAAAAATAGGCAACTGTTAAGAGACTGATTTACAACTTAAATTTAACAGCTTATAATAAAATTAGATCAAAAGCCTACTGAGAAAAAATTTTTTTTGATTCACTGTTTTAACTCACAGTGATATTTATTTCAGTTTAAGCAAAATTTTCCTCTGTTAAAAAAGAAAGAAGCTCCCATACTTTGGAGACTGTCTAACTAAGTAAGTCTGACAACAACAAAGGTCCCAAGACTTCCTCTTTGGTTCATAAGCTTCCTGATCAGAGGCAAGACAATGGGACTGTACATGTAAGACAGGTGATCTATAAGTCTAAAATTCAGGAACTTCTCTCTTAAGCAGTTCAAGTTGCTGTATATATAACCTTAAAAAAATGGAATGCTGAAATAAAATGTGTAAAAAGAGGATTAGGAAAGAAAAAGTAATGAAAAATGTTATAACAAATTCAAGTATTGATAACAGTTTATATGCCTCACTTTGGCGTCATTAACCTATCACAAATCATACTGAGGTATAGAGTAAGAATTTCATAAGTCATTGTCAAGTAAGAAACAATGTACAAGCATGTGTCCACATAACAGACATAATGAACTGGCTTACCTGCCCTTATTCTCTTTCCCCTTCATTTTATTTTCTTGACCTTTTCCTCCAGTAGGATCCCACTCTACACAGGTATCTTCAACTCTCAAGTTCAAATGGGATGACGAGTTATCCAAACTGAAGTTTAGTGCTGTCCAAAAAAATATTTCACTTTTTAAAAAACATAGAACATATCCACATTCTAAAGCACAACTATCATCACATTATTTTCCTACTTAATTTATTCAACACTGTAGATAAATAATAAAGTTCAAATTCCTAATGCTAGCATTTATAGTCCCCAAAGATAAGTCTGTAATTAACTAACTCCTAGTTTATTTCCCATCATTGCTCTCTACATACCCTGTAACTCCAACCAAATACGATGTACGTGCATGGCCTCTAGCGTTTCTGCTACTCCCTCTGCTGGAATCTCCATCAGCACATAATAATCTCAACTTTCTGTTATTAGAATATTAGTTGATTATCAGTTGATTGCTATGACTAAATAGGAAGAGGAGCTGATAGATTTGAGGACGCGGAAAAAGTGATGTATAAAAAATTACACAGCCTGGTACACACACACATTTTCTCTGAGGCTCTAATACTTGATGGTTTCATATTTAAACTCTCAAAAGTTTTGAATTAAAAAGCATAGAGAAACAGGCTATCATAGCAGAAGCAAGCAGAAGCAAGGAAACTGGCCAGCTGATAGAGCTAGAGATGACTTAGATTGCAAAGACATGGGGAAAGGACTATTTACATGAAAACAAATCAAAAAACACAAACCAATGTCACAGGAATAAAAGGCAGAGCATAGGGCATATAGTCAGTGGTACTGGAATAGCACTGTATGGTGACAGATGGTAGCTACGCTTGCAGTGAGCACAGCACAACTACAGAGAAGTTGAATCACTATGTTGTACACTTGAAACTAATGTAATGTGCCAAATTTTAAAAAATAATTTAAAAAATGTAACAAAACTACACTTTTCAAATTACTTGGTATTTTGGGGAACTATCTACCTTACAAGACTTACTCAGAACTGCTAGCTTAGGAAATCAATGTAACAAGGTATTACCTTCTCTCTTTGGAAACTGAAGGTAAATCATTAAAATGTAAATCATTAAAATGCAGAATTCCTCATGTTCTCAAATGTAATTTCTAGAATCTCTGCTTTAAGCAAGGCATCATCTACTACACAGTTATCAACGATTATAATCTACTTCTGTTAGTTCTATTCTCCTTCAAAATTTCAAATTTCTGGTAATTACTCATTCAAGTGATATTCCTTTACAACTCCATCTCACTTAAGGATATTACTCCATTTAGCCAAAGCTTCAATGTATCTACGAAGTATGCATCATCAAACAACAAAATATTTGTATACAGAGCCTAATGTTTACCTAGTAAATTAAAAATTTTTCCTTTACTATTCCGTAAAGAGCACTTTTTTTTTTTAAAGATTTATTTATTTATATGTCACAGAGAGAGAGCACAAGCAGGGGGAGCAGCAGGCAGAGGGAGAAGCAGACTCCCTGCTGAGCAAGGACCTGACATGGGACTCAATCCCAGGACCCTGGGATCATGACCTGAGTCAAAGGCAGATGTTTAACTGACTGAGCCACCCAGGAGTCCCAAGAGCACTTTAATTTCAACTATGCAAGTGACCATTGTTCATTGTCTTTACTTATAAAATAACTTACTGCTTCTAGGAAATATCATACTAAACAAGTAAGTTATTAGCTTTTAAAATTTTGCATGTAGGGGCGCCTGGGTGGCGCAGTCGTTAAGCGTCTACCTTTGGCTCAGGGCGTGATCCCGGCATTATGGGATCAAGCCCCACATCAGGCTCCTCCGCTATGAGCCTGCTTCTTCCTCTCCCACTCCCCCTGCTTGTGTTCCCTCTCTCGCTGGCTTTCTCTATCTCGGTCAAATAAATAAATAAAATCTTAAAAAAAAAATTTTTCCACGTAAACGGAAAGGAACTTACAGAAAGAAAATATTTTTTTAAAAAAATGACCAAAAAAATTCCTTAATACAGAAGTTACTAAATAGGCACTTAATAGTTACTTCATAAGTAGGTTACTAAAAAATCAGGACTGAGCACTATCAAGAACAGACTGCCTTAAGAAAACAGGGTTGGGGCACCTGGCTCGTTCAGTCAGAAGAACATGCAACTCTTGATCTCGGGGTGGGGAGTTCGAGCCCCACATTGGGTGTAGAGATTACTAAGAAAAATAAAATACCTTAAAAAAAAACAACAGGGTTTATTAACCCCTATATTAGCTATTAGGTAATACATGTAAGGGTATCTACAGTCTGGAGAGAAAGAAAAAGTAAATATAACTCTAAGGTGCCATCAATTCTTAGCTGCTTGTTAAAATCCTAAGGCTTTAAAAAAAAAAAATAGGGGCGCCTGGGTGGCTCAGTTGTTGGGCGTCTGCCTTCAGCTCAGGGCGTGATCCCGGCGTTATGGGATCAAGCCCCGCGTCGGGCTCCTCCACTGGGAGCCTGCTTCTTCCTCTCCCACTCCCCCTGCTTGCGTTCCCTCTCTCGCTGGCTGTCTCTCTCTGTCAAATAAATAAATTAAATCTTTAAAAAAATAAATAAATAAATAAATAAATAAAGGCAGGAAAAAAATCCTAAGCCCGTTCCCTAATGTTTAATATTATGGAGAAGGGTGGAGTCATGAGTGGCAAGACAAGATATCACCTCCAAGCCAACTGAGACTAGACTTCCTAAATACCACAGCATGCAGACAGAAAGGCACAGGCTTCAACCCCAGGGGTATAATCTTTCATTTCTCTCCCTTTTTTTGTTTTGTTTTGGACACTATCCCCTTTTTGGGACCTCAACTAAGTCACCGAGCCTCCCTAAGCTAACAGGAATATGGTGTAGTGAAAAGAAGAAAAAGGACTGGTCTCAAAAGTGAGGACTCAAACATCAGTCCTATCTCTCATATTGTCTCTATAACAGAGCTAGGTATTAATTTCTGAATCTTTAAAAATCTCTGAAAACAAAGTACCAAAAAATTGAGGCACCACTATGTTTCATGTGTTTGTATTGGTGGCTGCTTTCTTGGTACTCTATATCATAGCCACTATCATTTGAAACTGGAGAGTAATTTGTGATTAATATCATATCATTTACCTTTACAAGGAAGTAAGGGATAAAATACTTAAAAATTCTATACATAAGAACTTTGATTACTCATCACATATGACAGTTCCAACGACAAGAAATAGTGCTACATACACTGGAGACAGAAATGAAAAATATTCCATCTTTCCCACATTGAACACCATATAAAAGGCAGGATATGAAATTTTGGTAGGCTTCCACTATTTAATTTCCATCTCTCTCCCTTTCCCTCCAGTTCTTTGTTCCATACATTTATTTCTAAGGTTGGTCAAAAAGTGCTATAGCAAGCCAAAAAAATTAGTAAACAATTGTTCAACATGTCATTTTTTTTTTTAAATCTAGACTTTTCCTCTGGAGCTCTTGCCCTCATTAGTAACTGCTCCAGTGGTATGGAATAACCTTAGAAGAGCTGTGACCTATAGCCATTTAAGGGACTAATTTTATTCTGGGTCTCCCTGAAAGTCAGAATCAATGTTTAGTAGCTCAGGGTTGAGTTTCAGTCTATCCTCACCCCAAGGGGTTTACCCCACAGTGAGAACTTTTTTTTTTTTTTTTTTTTTAAATAATCCCAACACAACAAACTGCTGGGATTTATTTTTTTTAAGGATTTTATTTATTTATTTATTTGAAAGAGCGAGAATGAGCAGAAGGAGGAGCAGAGGGAGAGGGAGAAGCAGGCTCCCCGCCAAGCAGGGAGCCCCATGTGTGGCTCAATCCCAGAACCCTGGGATCATGATCTGAGCTGAAGGCAGACAATTAACCACCCAGGCGCCCCTCACAGTGAGAACTCTTGAAAGGATTAAAATCAACTTAGTCTTTCTCTACAAACACTAAGACCAATGAAATGGTACTTCCCCATTATTGAGCAATAATCTATTCCCTGAGTAATCTGTGGGCAAACCTCATTGATGCCTATGTATTTATACTAGATTGCAATTTATAAACTAACATCCACTAGAGAATATAAGCCCATCATCTCAGTCTGTTTTACCCATCTGAACACCATTAGTTCATAAAAGATGAACTAATGAAAACCAATTTTGTAATCCTAATTTCTCCAACTTAAAATTCCTACTGCTGGGAATTCCAAGTATGTGTATGTATGTGCACATGCAGTGGGGAAGAAGTGCTACCATACATGAAATGCTTCCTGTCGCAGTCTTGAATTTCAGATGTTAAGCTGTATAAATATCTATGATCTTACCTTTGGTCTCTAGAGTCACTGGATCAGAATACTCTCCAGCTACAGCTTTGTTACAAGCTCGTACTCTGAAATTCATATACTTTGAATCAAACTTCAAGCCTGAAAAAATGAAAATGGTTTTCAGATATGAAAAATAAAGGGATCTACTCCAAATGTATGAGTATGAACCATCATACAGACACTTTTCCTCCTTGGAACTATCTCTTTACTCCAGGAGAGTGCATGTTTATGTTAAAACGATGATAATGCCTCAAATAAGAGGAATCATGATTTATCTATTGCTTTCTCCAAAAGAAATAAATTATATACAGTTTATCAATGTGGATTTTTTTTTAAGCCTAGTGATAAAAAGGTACTCTCAAGCCTTGTTAAAAGTAATGTTTTATTCAAGGAGAAATGCTACTGGAAAGAAGACACCCTAAAGAATTTTTATATTTATGAAACATTGTCTTTTCATGTGAAAAATGAATTTAAAGAGAAAGTAAAGCATATGAATTAATAGTAAACTCTGAAGTTAGTCAAGTCTAGATTAAAATTTCAATCCATTGCACGCCTGGCTGGCTCAATCAGTACAGCATGCAACTCTGGTTCTCAGAATTTTAAGTTTGAGCCCCACGATGAATGTAGAGATTACTTAAAAAAAATAAAATAAAATCTTTAAAATTCCAGTCCAAAAATTACTAGCTATGGGACCGTCAACAACTTGACAGAGTCAGTTTTTGTATCTGCAAAACAGAAATGATAAAACCAACCTCGTAAATGTAAAAATTAAATGAGATGTATTGTGTAATACACTTCAGCCCAACTCCTGACAAACAGTAAGTGCTCAATAATGGTAATGTTACTGCTCATGCATAACAAGTGTTGAACAACTCTGGAAACATTTGGCCATTTCAAATACCCCAAATCCCCTAAATGTGAAAATACCTTTTGTGTGTGTGTGTGCATAAATACCTTTTTAAAGACTTTTAAAAGGCTAACACGAATTTCTAATACCAAGTCACAGCTCTGTAAATATTACTGTGAAGCTAATCATAAAAAGGTAAAAGCAACAGTATTCACAGTACCACTGAAATTTAGGGTAGTACATACACCTAGAAAACTGACAGCTTTTTTATTGTTAGAAAACCAAGGTTAAAATTAAATGTTATTCTGAAATATTATTTCCAGAACACCTTCATGTTTGTTCTACATACACTGTTTTACCAGATCACAAATATCCAGAAGTAATTAAAATGAAAGTTTTCCTGATATTTTAAGAGAAACTTACTTCTATAATGAATATAGAGAAAGTCAGCTTGGCTAAAGAAACTTAATCTTTTAAAGTAACTCAAAATATTTTTCACAATTACATTTACTTTCTGAGAATGAGATTCATGAAATGCAGTCCTTTTACCTGACAGTGTATACTCAGTACCCTTAATATTATCAATTATTTCCCAACATCGCTCATCCTTTACACGTGGAAGTCCATCAAAATTAGTTTTCCGATGTTCCAGTATAAAATGATCAATCTTATTATCTTCTTCTGGCATTCTCCAAGCTACTGTTACAGAATTGTCAGCCACCAAACACTCTACTGGATCTATCTCTGGAGCTTTAGGGACTGAAGGAAAAAAAGGTTCATTTCTCATTTATTATAGTACTCATATTTATGTTTGTCATTCAAACTGCTTTTTTCATGTTGCTTTTCAGTGGTGCAAACTGAATAAAGCTAAGAGAAAGGATAAGCTAATAAATGCGAGATAACTTTTTCAAAGTTCCATTTAAAAATTCATATTTGAAAGGTTTTTTTTATAGACTTATTCAAAGTTTATGAAAATCCTAGCTGGCAAAAAGCAGTTCAAACATGCCAAAGATAGAGAATCAAGAATAACTTGCTTCTCAACACACACTTCTTAATCTGCTACTTCAAACAGCTGTAGACTACTGATTAAATCAATAATGACAAAATAGAAAAGTCTGCTTTGAATCAATGATTAAAGTAATTAAAGATATTTTCAATGTATTTTTAAAATCTTATTTATAAAATAATTGTAATTTATCACTAAAAAAAAATGAACTCCCCAACCCCCCCAAAAATACTTCAGGATTTTTAGATGTTTCTGCAAAGAGTTCTATGATTCATTAAAATAAACCAGGGTAAATGAGCCCTAACTAACATGTATGAACAGTAATTCATTTTTTTTCCATAGAAGAGATTTTCCATAGCTCCTCAACATCAACAGGTGTTCCATGTGCAAAACAAGAGACTTAATTGAAGAACATGATCCTCCAGTGATATACATGTGTCTAAGATGTATGAAACTGCAAATATTGTATTTAAGCATTCTGTCACTAAAAAGAGTTTTAAAAGACTTACTCCAAGTATACAAGGCTGGTTCAACATCCTAAATCAATTAATGTAATTGATCACATTAGAAGAAAAATCGTATGACCATATCAACAGAGAAAAAAATATTTGACAAAATTAACACCCACTCATGACAAAAACTCAGCAAACTAGAATACAGGAGAACTTTACTTGATGAAGAACACTTGCAAAAAACCTAGTTAACATCATAATGCTGAGAAACTAGATACTTTTCTTCTAAGGCAAGTCTCCTTTCACCACTCCTATTCAACACTGTACTAGAAGTTCTAGCTAAATGCAGTAAGATGAGAAAAGGAAGCAAAAGGTATACAGATTAGGAAGGAAGAAATAAAACCTTCTTTGTTCACTGACGGCATCAATGTCAATGTAGAAAATCTGAAGATTCAAGAAAAAAAATTCCTGGAACTCACAAGCCATTATAGCAAGGCTGCAGGAAACAAGGGATGTACAGGCAGAGTAGAGGGGAATTTTAGAACAGTGAAACTATTCTGTATGATAATGTCATGGTGGATATGGGACATTATACATTTGTCAAAATCCAAAGAACTGTATAACACAAAAAATGAACCCTAATGTAAACTATGAGCTTCAGTTAATAATAATGTAAGTGGGGGCGCCTGGGTGGCACAGCGGTTAAGCATCTGCCTTCGGCTCAGGGCGTGATCTCGGCGTTGTGGGATCGAGCCCCACATCAGGGCTCCTCTGCTATGAGCCTGCTTTCCTCTCCCACTCCCCCTGCTTGTGTTCCATCTCTCGCTGGCTGTCTCTATCTCTGTCAAATAAATAAATAAAATCTTAAAAAAAAAATTTAAAAAAAAAATAATAATGTAATTGGTTCATCAATTGTAACAAATGTACCATACTAATGATAGGGTAAATTGTATTTAGGGGAGGAAGGGGATACATGATAAGTCTCTGTGTAATCTACTCAATTTTCCATAAACCTAAATTTGTTCTAAAAAACAAAGTATTAATTTTTAAAAAGATTTATTTATTTATTTTAGAGAGAGAGAGAGAGCGCACAAGCAAGAGATAGTGTGTGCACACGTGCAGTGGGGAGGAGCAGAGATAATCTCAAGCAGACTCCACATCCAGTGCAGAGCCCGATGTGGGGCTCGATCTCAGGACCCTGAAATCATGACCTGAGCTGAAATCAAGAATCGAGGCACCCCACAAAATATTAATTTTTAAAAACTATGACAACTAAGGAATTATATACAAAAGTTAAAATGCAAAGCAATATGGAACTTAACAAATAACAAAGTAAACCAATTATTTTACATCTTAGATAAAAAAATCAAGACCAAGATGAGTCCTCAGGGAGCCTGGGTGGCTCAGTCAGTTAAATGTCTGACTCTTAATTTCAGCCCTGGTCTTTGATCTCAGAGGCATGAGTTCAAGCCCCGTAGCCTAGCATCAGGCTCCACCAAACTCTTTTAAAAAAAAGAAAAAAAAGACCACGATGAAAAGAATTTGATGTAAATTTTACATCTTCAAGCCTAACAAGTAAGAAAAGGAGGAAGGGAGAAAAATGGGACAACTGATCTCCATTAACTATAGTCTCCAAATTTCAACTCTTGTATGTGTGTGATTGTACAATAAATATTTAGAATCTGATATACCTTATTAGTAAGACAAAAGACAACCAAATAAATATTTATCATTTGTCATTACTGTTAATATCCTTCATCTGTTTTGTAGGGTTCTTGTCCCTATAACAAATAAAAGATGCTAATCTCTATTATTGAAACATAAGCAATACAGACTACTATTCATTGTCAAGAGAATAAACCACAGGCATTTATGAATTTAATACGCTCTACACTGCCTACACGTGAGGCCTATGGCATGCAGCAATTTCATAATTTTGCTGAGTCAAAAACCTGTACTTAGGGGCGCCTGGGTGGCTCAGTCGTTAAGCATCTGCCTTCAGCTCTGGGCGTGATCCCAGAGTCCTAGGATCGAGCCCCATATCTGGCTCCTCCTCCTCTCTCTGGCTGTGTCTCTCCCAGTCAAATAAATAAATAAAATCTTCAAAAAAAAAACCCCAAAAAACAAACAACAACAACAACAACAAAACCCTGTACTTAGAGTTCCAAGAGGCTGATAGAAAGCAAGAATCATTTAATTTGTAAGCAGGCCCAGCAACACCCCACTATCTACATCTTAATTCAGCTCCCATTCTAGTAAGAATGTACTGGCAAGTAGATACTTCTTTCTTGTGAATAATGGCCCCCAAAAGAGAACAAACTGCTAAAAGTGGCAACTAAGGTAAAAATGAAAAAAAAAAAAAAATCCAAGAAAGAAGAGTGGTACATCAAATTAAGGTTTACTTGGATCTAATATGTGGAAAGTTCACCCAAGATTCTATACAGAATTAAGAGAAGCATTCATCATATGAGGGAGAGAACTTTAGGGGAAGATGAAAGGTGGTACACTTATAAAATATTACTTAGGAATGCAGAACTCTCTTTGAAAATGAGAATGGAAAGCAATTCACAGGAATTTCCATAAAGTAACATTTAACCGGCAATAGTGTGGAAATTGGTTCAAGAATTTGACATTCTCCGCAGGTGAATGTGAAAGGACAAATGGCATCAACATTGCCACAGGCATGTTTCTCTTCTTGGCTGCAGAAGCTCAGAGAGGAGAAGGATATAAATTCTTAAGTTTCAATGTATAAAAAATAGCTTAGGGTAGAAGAAAATGACTGTAGTTATTATCACCCATCGCCACCACTTCCATTTTCAAACTCAAGTAAGTCTACAATTCATATTACTATACATAATACAGTGTAGAGTTGATTTTTGTGGTGTTTATGGAATAGTTACTAAAGGATGAAGGTATTCGTTTTTCTAAATTAATCTGGCTCCATCTTATGGGAAATTCTTATGCTATAGCAGAATAAAAAATTAGCGATATGAATTCATCTTTCATAAATTTTAACGACCTACTATATTTTTCCTTTCAGACGAAACTCCTCCACAAAAGGATTTCTTATTTTTTATTATACCTCATTGCTTTAGACTGTCTTAACAGTTTGCCAAAAGAGGACATCCTTCCTACCTGTGCATGCAATCTACTTGACTATATAGTAAAGATGGCCTTGGTCTGTCAAGCCATCACAGAAAACCCAAGAGAAAGAAAGTAGTGTTGAGAAGATTGCTTTTTAATACTTTTTTTCAAAAAATCAAAATAATACTCATGTGTACATTCACGATCCATCACTCCTGACTCTCCTTTTGAATTTAGAAGTAGTGTGAATTACAATATAATTGTAATTCTGAAAGGCCAATTTACAGGTAGATATCCACGACAAGTATACCTTCTTCCTCTAGTCTACACCTATGGTGCCTTCTCTCATCTTTTCCTTCTATGAACTCCTCTAGAACTTCTGACCTGTACCACACAAGTTAATACTTCACTTATACGATCCTTATTAAGTTTCATTATAGTTTCATGACTACTAACCTGTCTTTACAATCATATTTTAAAGTCCCTGACCAAATATTCAGAGAAATCAACATTCTCTATTCAAAAACAGCTAACCTCCAAAAATTACAGCCAGTTCTAACTAGAATCTGTAAGTAAAAAGCACCTGTAAATAAGTAAAAAAGCATCTGATCCCTCAAATCACTATGTCTTAGCTAAAAAGAGAATACCAACAAAAGGTACTTAGTTGGCTCTCTCACACATGTGGAAAATAATTTGGGACTCAATTTCAAATGGTTTTGGCTACTGGAATATCCTATTAATACTCTAATAAACCAATGTTAACATATTATTACTGGAAATAAAAGTCCATCTGAGCCAACAACCACAACTATACCGGTAATGACAGCAGCTGATATGTTGCTGAGTGTTAAGTATGTGCCAGGTACTATTTTCAAGTGATTTAGAGGTTTCAATTCATTTAATCCTTATACAAACCCATGAAGAAGAACATCACATTTTAAAGATGAAGAAAATGAAACAAAGTTAAATAATTTGTTCAAGGTTCACAGCAAGTAAATGGCAGTCAGGATTCAAGTCCAAGTCCGGTCCCAGAACCCACTGTTAACCATCATGATATATATTGCTTCTCTCTGCCAAACTAACAATAAAAGATATCCCTTTAATTGGATTCTCAAAATGGAATTTTTACTATCAGTAAAATAATTCTCTAAAAATAAAGACTAGCAAATTTAATTATTCCTTAGCTAAATGAAGAAAACAACCTACACTATACTTCTTAATATTTATATTTCAAAGTTCATTACAAAAAAACACTTTACAAGTAATATATGTACATACTTACCTGGCAAAAACTTCAAAGTTTGCAGCATCTGTCTTTCCTGAGAAAAATCCACCATTAAATGAGTCATGTTGTCACTGACCTTTGGTTTCAACGAAAGGCGAAAGGCTGAAGCCATTGTTACTCTACGGCAAACATAAATATACTTTTAAAAAAATAAAAGAATGGGAGTATACCATATTTAATTTATAAAGGAAAAGACAGAAGTTATTTCACTTTAGTGATTTCAGAAACAATAACAAAGGTAACAAAGCTAAAAAGAAATTTGTTCTCAGAGTCTTTTGAAAATTAATTAAAAAAACTGTAAAATGTTTTTAAATTTAGGTATTTAACATAACTTTAAGCAACTTTCCTCCAGGTAGTTTTATAAAATTACACACAAAAATATCACAAGAGAAAATATCCCATATAAATCATCGTTAACAGACCCAGCAGTTATCTGAACCTCTGTATACTCAATCTCACTGACTTCCTGATGCCAAACTCACTCCTTTTCATATGCCAAATAATGAACTGTACATTCTCCTTAATAGTCACAACTACTCGATGTATCCTTAATTTAAGAGTAAAAGTACACTGACCACCTATTGTACAGCCTGGTAGCTGCTAAAGATAGGGAGGGCACGGATGAGAAAGGAGAGATGTGAAATCACAATTTTGAATACCATGCTAGTAAGTATCGACATCAGCTATATGGAAGGATACAAGGAGAAACAGCCTTGTGAAACCATATGCCATGGAAATAATAGTTCAACAAATATTAATAGATGAATGTGGTTTAAAAAACAACAAAAGAAAAAAAAACAAAAAAAGAAAGAAGCCATACCAGACCTCATTTTACCCAAAGTATGGGGGCACTGTTCTGTCAATTAAAACTAGAGATTAAAGAAAATCCTCATATTCTAGTAATTTGTCATTTTATCTCAAATTTCAATTTTTCATATCACAGTAAATTTCCACAAATATCACAAAGTAACTTCCTTATTATCCTTAGTCAAAGAATGATACAAAAGTACTATCAATGGATGTTGTCCTGCTAGCACACAACTTGGGAGAAGCAGTAAATAGAGCTGAGGAACAAAGGGAATACCAGGCCTAGTCATTCAGATCTGCCAAATCTACCCAGGGATATGTGGTATGAAAGACATAAAACTTGTTGCTGTATTCAGTTATTTTGGGATAAAAAATGTTAAACTGTTGTTGTATTCAGTTATTTTACTTCACTTTAAAAGTAGGAAAGTAATCACTTTATTAATAACAATGAGTCAACAACAGCTGATCTACTGATCAAGAAGAACGTGCTACAGTGAAATACAACTTATGGGGAAGTGAACTCACTGAAAGCCAAGAATAAATCTGAATATTTCACACACATTACTTTAAGCTGTTAGTTCTTAATAATTAAATTTCAGATTATATCAATAAGAAGTTAGGAACAAAGGCTAAGTCTTACTTTGTTCTTTAAAGCCCCAAGTATCTTTTGATTTGAAAACTTCTGAAAGAGCTATTTTCAGAAAGGTGCTTAGTAAATGACCACTGAATCAATGAATGGGTTTGAACCTACTTGGATGCTTCTAAACCTATTTAAATGTTTGTTGAGAACTGTTGAAAAAAATATCTTTTGGTGTTTTAGGGAATTTAAATCTGAAACTTTATCTACAAAACTTGATTTTAATCACTATGGCCTCAAAGAAAAAGAATGTCCTCCAAAAGTGCATTATAAAGGTCTATCAAAACCTAAAAACCAAGAATAATGACCTTTATTTTCTAGTCAATAAAAATTTCAATCTCCATAAATCAACTTAGATGTACAACAATGCTATAATCTTTCAAAAGAGTGAATTTTTTATTTTTAAACTGAATACATTTAGATAATTGTGCCTGAAAGCCCAAATCAACCTAAAACCCACAGATAATTCTAACATTACAGGATCCATATGGTTAGGAATGTTCTAATTCACCTTGACTTTCTTGGTTTATTTCCTATAGTACAGGTGAAATACAAAGATCCTTTCCCCTTAGTTTCCTTTTTACAAAGAAAAAATAACTGTAAAACATATGAACACTTTGAATTTCCTCAAAGTATCTATTTAATTAACTTGACTCACCCTTTCATGATCCCTTTCTTTCAAGAACCATAAGTCCATAACAAACCTCAACTAATCATCTTCCAACATTACTAAAAGCATCCATAAGTACATACTAGTGATCTATAAAGTTATAGAGATCTGCTATTATCTTTTCATTTCAGTTGCTTAGTTTTTCCTGTCACTCCCACGTTTCTCCTGCATAACTTCTATCACAACAAATGATAAATATTCAGTTCTCAGGATGCTTTTATTTTTATATATTTGATTGCTCAGGTATGTTACACACTCTTCCTTAAAATTCCACTTCTGCCCTTAATATAGGGGAATAATCCTTTCTTCCATTAGCAAAAATTATTTTACTATGACTATATATTTAAATTATTTTATGTCATAAATGGCAATGATGGAATTCTAGAAGCCTATTTCCTGGGAGAGCACCTTGTATCTATCTATCTATCTATCTATCTATCTATCTATCTATCTATCTATCTATCTATCAATCATCTATATCAGAGAAACCTGGACATTTTGAAGTTAAAAATCAACTTGAAAAAATTAAGCCAAGACCCAGAAGTGTTCTTGGGCGGTAGGTAAAAATTTCATGGGTAGCCAAAATGAATAACGTGTAGACTTTGGGTGGGGAGGAGTTTGTCTTGACAGAGAAAAGGAACCCTGACTCCTGAGATCACCTGGAAACTGATGAAATCGAGCCAAGAAATGGGCTTAGAAGAGGCAAAGAAGTCAAGCTTCATTGAAGCTTTGTGTTCAACCATGAAAATTCATCATTAAATTCTGACAAACAAATCAGATTTGTTTGTCAGGGGTAAGGACAGGAATTCTTGGAAGCAAGAACCATATAGATTCCTAGGAGAGGACAAGAGAAGATCTTGCAAGGGTTCTCGCAAAGTCCTTAGATAGGCCAAAGCTTGATTAGGAAATGACTTCTAATCCAAAAAGTCAGAGACCATAGCAAGACTTAGTGAAGAAAGTGGCTAAAGAGAAGAATAATCTAGCCATAGTGAAAGATTGATTACATGTAGCAAATTCCAGCAGATACAACCCAATTATACCTTATCCAAAAACTGACCTACCTAGCATCCACTCCTCATACAGCCAATACTTTTTACCTTCAAACTCTCATAATCACCCTTCTACATCCAGGATTGATAAGACGATCCATGTCTTTAACCACTCCCTGATAATAAAATATACCAAAACTACATAAAAATTAGTTTTTGTGCTAAGAGTACTATAAGTGCCATGTGAATCTTGCCTCTAGTAAATAACAGACCATCAGAAAAACAGAATTGAAGGCTTCAGCCAAAATTAACAACGGACACACTGGTTTTCACACACTCTATGATGAATAATTTTGTGAATTATCCGATGAAGAATAAATAATTTAATCTAGGATTCAGAGTGGTGCTCTGAAAAGCTACAACTTTCAGAGAATCTCAAATCCTCAAAGAAAGAAACCTTAAGTGATAATCTCACTACAGTCAATGCTCAGTGATTAGCCAGGAAGATCAAAACCATCCCTTCTGTGGTCACTCAATCCAGAACTGCCAGTAGCTCTTTTAGCCCTTTGGTGTATTCATTAGAGCAAATACTAAATTACCTTTGTTAATCCTGGCTCTACCAATGAGAAAGACCTTTTAAGACAGTCTTTCATCATTTTCTTTAATTTTCTCTTCCCACACATTAGATAGTAGTGGCATGAGAAACAGAAAGAGATGGCACCAGGAACAGGATGGAATGAGAATACAAAGGTGTTAAACAGGAGAGCAGTGAAATAGGAGAGCTTCAGCTCTTAAGTACTATTAAAAATGCTATGACTTCTCAGAAAATAAGACATATTTTTTAAATTTATGAACAACAAAAAAACACATTCCAGGAATATATCTATTTTTAATTATCCAAAATGGGTCTCCATCCATTCATAGCTAATTAGGAACTGTACTAAAACTAACTATATTATACCAGAAATGAAATTCTTTTGGAAGTACATAATTGTCCACAACTATATTTTTAAGAAAATCTTGGTGATATATTGTTTATTCTAGAAGATATGCAAAAGAGATTTTCTTTTTTTTTGTACATGGCCATTAGGTATTTTTATTTTAACCAACAAAAGTCTAATAAGAAACTTCTTGAATTTCATTTCTGACTTCAATATTGATACTTATATAAAAATGTAGGTTTTATACCATACCTATCCTTGATCTGTCTGGCAGCCTTGGAGCAAATCAGGGAGAAGAGAAAGAAGGCAGTTAGTGCTTTTCATGCAAGTTTCAATGGCAGTGACATGCAAGAAAAGTTAGGATATAAACCCTGGAATAGATTAGTTCACAGTCACCAAAACATGAATTACAGGAAATTTGTACAGTTCACATCAGCTTGCATAATGTGATGTTAGAACTATAGTGTAAAAAAAAAAAAATCCAGACCCCATATAAATCACCTTAAAAAGAGAAAAATTAAACACTTCAAACTAATTCCAGATGACTGCATGTTTTTCCTTACCTTAAGATTATCAAAATACACCTCCACTTCCAATTCAGTCTGACACTCCTCAACTAGAACAATCAATCTCCTTCATGGGGCACACATTTCTATGCAATCTAATGGTTTTCTTATACATTTCAAATCTGCTTTCCAATTTTTCTTCAATGATCTCCTTCACCACTTCATCATGGTTGTTCCAAGTTTTCTCTATATGCCTTCCCTGGGCAAAGACTGCATTTTGAGAGCTTGCCTGCTAACATATAAAACTGGACCACAGTTCTTCAATCCTTCACCCCAAAGAGCAACGTTATGACAAAAATTCAGACAAGGAGAAACCAGAGAAATACTTCCGGCAATAAGGTCTTTCCCTGAGATGACTTCATAGAAGCTGCTAACTTAAACCTACTCAGCATGAGATATCTTTTTTTTTTTTTTTTTTTTTTTTTGAGAATGCTAGCACAAGTTTAGGAAAGGGCACAACTACCTTGGAGCTGTACAGTATACAGAAAAACAATAAAAAAAATATACACGAAACCTATTGTCCCCTTCACATTTATATATAATATATTCAACAAAAGTTTTTTCCCCCCAAACTGACCACCATAATTAACAATGCATCCAATATAAACCAGGGCTGTTTTGCTCTACACTCTATCTTTGGCCTAGCATAAAGCTTGGCACATGGTAGTATTCATAATTATTAAATTCAATTGGACACTAATTTGATATAGCAATATTGCTGTTTCTTCAATTCTAATATTGTTCTTATTGGTATTGTCATTTTTATATCCATCCTAAAATATTCTGGTCTGAGTGCCTTTCTACACAAAAAACCGGAACTAACATTTAGGAGGTCAGCATATGCACATTTCCAACACTACCACAATCAATTGTGAGACCTGTAGACTAATCATTCTCTTTCCTTTATTAAGAAATTGTAGTCCTTACTGTTTCTAAAGATCCATTCCAAGCTCCACATTCTACAGCAAACAACCCAATTTGTGACATTATGTGTCTTAAGTCATAACACTACTTTGGTACTAGGAATAAGAAATGTTAGGAAAGTCAATTACACTCATTTTTTTAAAATTATTGTCATTACAGCAAGAATTACAACCAAAGATTTTAATATAAATGTCAGGAGAGAGAAAGAAGAAACTCCTCTGCTCTTGTTGTTTCTTTATATACGGAGAAGTGCCATTAGCACTACTCCTTTAGCCTCTCTATTCCTTCATTTCTCTGTGTGAGGTAAAAGGACTTAATCTGATTATGAGTTTGAAAGGAGAAACTAGAAATAAGTAGCTCAGCTATTTTCCCTCTTTCTGGCAGCTTGCTTGTCTACAGAGAACATATACTCTTCTTTCCCTCTACGTAGGAAGTTTCACAGAAACAGGCTCTCACACACATACACAGAGTTGAGGTACCCTTGTACTGACCATACCTGAATGGGCAAGTCTCGCTAACTCTAGGATTAATATTACAATGCTTGCCCATTGATATAAGCTAAATACTCCAATATCATTTGATTGGTATTTGGCTTCTTATCAGCTTTATTGTTTTATCTTATTTCCCAACTGGTTTAGAACTTGGTTAAAAGAATGTTACTTACCAATCACTCACAAAGAACCCAACAATATGAAGACCATAACTGTCTTTTTTTTTAACAGAGATTTTCTTTCATCTTTCAAGAACTTTATACAGTATATATGTTTAATTTCCTTACAACAATTTTTAAAAAGTGATCTCTACACCCAATGTGGGGCTCAAACTCACAACCGAGATTAAAAGTCACATACTCTACTGACTGAGCCGCCAATACGGTCTTTTAAACTAACCATAATGATTCAATTTTGTGTCTAGTATTACTTAACTTAGTAAGGTGCCATTTTTTGGTGTGTCTGTGTACAAGTGTGCACATGTGCACATGCATGTAAAGCTTTCTTGTTATCATTTAATGTACCAGGCTGCTTGAGACAAACCAGAAAAGGAACAGATGAAAAGCAAATGATGTTGGAAAAATTATTGTCTTGTGCATTCATATATAAACATACCAGGTGCTCAAACTGAAGACTCAGCGGTTCCTCTTTCATTTAGGTTTGAATTTAACAGTATATACACTGTGTAAATGCAGAAGGGGTTGAAAAAGTTATCCTGTGCAATGATAAAAGGGTAGAAAGTCTCATATTCTGAAGATACTTCTCTAAAAGGGCCCAATTTTAAAAAACGTCTTAAATTGGAAAATAAATGGTTTAATTTTTTTTTTCTGGAATTTCTTATCCCAAAGTAGAAATCTATCCAAAAGATACACATTACCTATTGTTTGATTCCTCTAAGTTTTAATTTCAAGAGTGATGTGTTTTGGGGCGCCTGGGTGGCACAGCGGTTAAGCATCTGCCTTCGGCTCAGGGCGTGATCCCGGCGTTATGGGATCGAAGCCCCACATCAGGCTCCGCTATGAGCCTGCTTCTTCCTCTCCCACTCCCCCTGCTTGTGTTCCCTCTCTCGCTGGCTGTCTCTATCTCTGTCAAATAAATAAATAAAATCTTTAAAAAAAAAAAAAAAAGAGTGATGTGTTTTGTCAATTAAACATTTCTGCTTACCAAGTTCCAAATGATTCCAGAATTTACCTTTGCTCTATCTCTAACATATTTATTTGCATCTATATAATTCCACTTAGTGAGTTATGAACAGGCCTCAGCTGAATCTTTAGATTTTTGGGTAATACTACTGTATATTATTTGAAAGCCTTCAAGAAGCATTAGCCATATTACCTTGCTCAATATCTCTATTTTCTATTTCAATTTCAATCACTATTTCTAGTTCAATCTCTACTGAAATCTTGTTTGCCAACACTTCATTTCTCTTTATTCCTATCAGAGATGGCTTCTTTCTCTCTCATTCCCTTCCTCTGTCTCTCAATAAATGTTTTCAAAATAAATCTTACAATTCTGATCCTTTATCAGTTTTAAGAATCTGTCACCTCAAACCAAACTTCCTTAAAAAGATCTACAATAAGAGTATCAGTAGGAGTAATCGCAAATGGTTCTTCATAATTACCAATAAGGTATAAAGAAGTTAAACCAGATCTTTTCCCAATCTCTCGTTTTTAATCTGCTATAAGTAGATATAGAAACTATTTTCTTCCATGAATTTATCAAGCACTCTAAAAATTAAGACCTCATTGTTTCTATATTTTTTCTTAATATGGTCATTTTTCCCATTTATAGAAAGATGTTAGACGCAAAGTACCCTAAAATAACTCTACCGTGGAGCAGCTAACTGAACAGTATTTTCTAAAGTTAAAACAGGAATAATAATAAAATTAAGAAGTTTTAGATCTTGCTTATTGTACTCAATGAGAATCATTTACCCAAAAAGAACAAAATTTGAGATTTACAAATTTCTTCCCAATCAGCAAAAATTCTAAAACTCCTCAGCAAAAAATATGGAGCATTAGACCAGGGCTCAAGGGATCTGAGTTTCATACCACACTAACCAGCAAGTCACTTAACTCTTTCAGAATTCAGTTACCTCATCTATAAGGTGCTGAGCACTGAAATATCTCCAAACCCTAAAGTCCATCCTAAGCCATCTTATTTGCACACAGCAACTTTTTAAATTTATCCAAAATAAGCTAAGCGTTTTAACAATCTAATTCTCTGAAATATAGGCTGAAATGAAGAGGCCGCAAGGGAAAAGTTAGTTAAAATCAGAGCATTAATAAAAAGCAACAAAAATAATAAAGCTGACCCTTGAACAACACAGGTTTGAACTGCACGGGTCCAGTGATATGCAGGATTTTTACAGCACAGTGCGGTAAATGTATTTTCTTTTCCTTATGATTTTCTTAGGAATATTTTCTTTTCTCTAGCTTATTTTATTGTAAGAATGAAGCATATAATACATATACCACAAAATATGCGTTAATCGACTATGTTTTAGGTAAGTCTTCTCATCTACGAGTAATTAAGTTGTGGGTGAGTTGAAAGTCACACATAGATTTTAAACTACACGGAGGCCAGTGCTCATAATCCCCATGTTGTTTAAGGGCCAACTGTTTATCTGTTTCTAAATAACAACAGAGAAAAATACACTAATACTGTCAAAATGATGAATCCAGCAAAAACTAGACTTCAAAACTGGCATTTGCCTGACAGGATTCGTCTTTAATCTTGATTTGCAGTTAAGCCCAACAGAGTTCCTACTAATACTCTGAATCCCACACAACACTGAGAAACTTTTCAAGTCTTGTCTGTATGCTCACATTGCTTTATACCTCAGATTTTCCTACTAGATTTGGGACAGAAATTTTTGTAATGTTTCCTTGAGACAAACTGAAAATGACTAAGGGGCAAACATACAATACTTTCCCAATACTTTTTGCAATACATAATTGAGACTCCTACCCTCACTCCCAAGGTACCATATTAAGAAATGACTTGGGAAATCAAAGGGACTCAGTGAGAGGAAGTGAAAAAGAGATAGCTTCAAAATGCTATTTTCCTTTTGGCAAAAATACCAGCTTTAAAAAAACAACAACACTGCAGAGCAGTTGATTCCGTATGCTAAAACTTTTATATTTTCTATATATTTATCTGTTTATAGAAAGAACTACTTTTCAAAAAATATTTTAGTCTTCACAAAGCTATAGCACACAACTTGAAATAAACTTTGAATACAGTACTGCATGTATCTGTTCTATAACTAAGCACATTTATATAATAGGAAACTATACTTCCGTAAGACATAAACACCCACAAATGAAATAAAAGTGAAAAATTATAGTCTGGGCTATTCTTTTTTTTTTTTTTTTAAGATTTTTTATTTATATATTCGACAGAGATAGAGACAGCCAGCGAGAGAGGGAACACAAGCAGGGGGAGTGGGAAAAGAAGAAGCAGGCTCATAGCGGAAGAGCCTGATGTGGGGCTCGATCCCAGGGCACCGGGATCACGCCCTGAGCCGAAGGCAGATGCCCAACCACTGTGCCACCCAGGCGCCCCATAGTCTGGGCTATTCTTAACAAATATTTACATTTGTTTTTAATTGCCTTCATAACTGAAATATGCAAGCTTTCAGTGAAGGTCGTCCTCTTCTCTCTCAGCATTCCTGACTTCAACCCACAGAAAGCACTTCTCCCGATACTTCTTCCCTTGAAAACATCGTGAACTTCTACCCCTCTCGTCTGCTCCTCCCAGTGGTCAGAGGCTGACTCTGACTGGACAATATGCCAAAGGTGAGTTACTGTGAGTCTGAAGTAGAAAATACACAAAACCCATTCCCTTTTCATCTGTGATCAAGTGCAGAAGACACCGTTCCCCTTTCACCCTACTCTGTACTTTTTATTCCACTGAAGGCTCCGTGTACAGGTAACCATTCACTCCCTTCTAGTCTGACAACTGGGTTATGGGTGGCAATATAGTGAGGGAGTAGATGCTTAGTGACTTGGAAATTGCCCCACAGACTCAGTTCTTTTCAGAAGCAGAATTCAAGTTCTAAATTCAGGGGTGGGAGAATAAAAATAGTAATTTTGTCAAAGGATCCAAGCAATGCTCTGCAGGCCAGTTATTAGCAGAGAAGCCAGGTTTGGTGGGGTTTGGGCTACTTGTCCATCCAGAAATAAAGCAAATGATCCAAATTTAATTCGCCGTTGATCCTTCTTCATGTATTTACTATCAACCAAACTTTTAACAATTAAAAAAAATAGTGAAAATAAAACCAATTTGTAATACCAAATTTTTAAAAATTAGTGAAAGTATGTTCCAAAATTCTTTCCCATCTGTGCCATTTTTACTCATTAATTTTCAGATTGCCTGATGCTGGGAACACAGCATAGCTTCACATTCAATTCTCATGCTGAGGTACTGCAACGTGATCATTTAAATATTAGTATTTAAAGTATTCTTTTTGAAGATAATGAACTCTAAAAAGACTCATGGGCTGGATTTTAGCCTATGATTTTTTGTGCCCATGAATTATTCATACTAATCTGATTTAATCACTTTAATATGGGATATTCATAAACAGTACACCTTAAAAGAATTTTTTTCCAAATATCTAACAATATACTTGATAATTATTCTTCAAATTCTAATAATTAATCTTCAAAGTTATCTTCCCTATTCTGTCAGCAATTAGGTCTTTGAGGCAAGCCTATAGTCCATGCACCTGGCAAAGCAAGGGAACTTGGTTTTTTACTTGGAATCAAACCATTATTTGGATACTATTTGGATGTACTAAGAAAATAATTGCAAACAACTCCCAGTTTAGCATTTTTCTTGAACAATAAACTCCAATTTCTAGGTAAGAAATACACATAATTTACTTCACCACATTTCCAAATGGTTCAAGCTATTAAGCTGTACTGCAAAATGCTGGAAAACCAGAAATATAAAATAAGAAGCAACATGGAACATTAGGAAAATATGTTTAAACCACAATGTGATTTATTCTGTCAGAACCTTTCCAGTTTACAATCAGCTGGGGAAAAGTTTTAACAAAGTTGAAAAGGACAAAGGAAAGAGAGAAAACAGTAGCCTTTGAGAGAAAGGGGAAAGGACTCTCAAAATAGTGGAAAGGGAAACTTGAGAGAAACAAGCTTGGTCACAGTTTTCCGAACACCAATCCCTACTTAAATGCAACTGGGTTCAAGTTGTTTTTGAGTACTTGTGTCCGTGTTTTATGGTTTTCCTGTCTTCTTCTTCCTCACTCTCAGGCTCTCATCTGTTAATTCTTGCTGCTATGATTACATTTGTCATTAACAGCTGCCCCACTCCCCTAGAAGGGGACTCTGTTAACAACAAGGAAACTGAAGAAAAAACTAAAAATTTAGTGGCACCATGTATATAATAGTCACTAGATTCTGAAAAAGTATTATGAAAAAAGAACATGAATTCTTGCCCATGAACTCTATGACACTAATTTTGATGACTCAGATATTTTTTGCTTTCTGTATGGTTTTTGGCTATGTTCCAGACATTTGAGGTTATCCCATAAACGTCCTCTAAATAGGTGATGTATCTATCTTCTAAAGTACTTAAGAATGATATATTTTCCTCATAATTCCTTTACAACAAGTCCTATCAAGTGCAAAGATGAATCTACTTACAATCTACTGCTAAATTCAAGGATTAATTAGTTCATGGATTTATAGCAAAAGAACTTTTGTTTTGATTCATTTCATTAAAAGGAACCCATTTAAAAAATTCATTTTCAGAATGCAAGGATGTAAGCCACCAAATGTTATCTTCTCAAGGAAGATTTTTCTACCTTCAAGCTCACAGAAAAGTCATGAAATTATTAGATGGACACAAATGGATTATAAAGCCACCTTTCTAACACTAATGCAGTTCACTACATAGTACACAAAGACCAAAAAAAAAAATCTTGATAAGATTACTATACAGTATATATTTTCCTAATTATAATAGCTCAAGCTGCCACTTTTCTCACACCATTTTTAAATATATTCTGTATCTGTATTCTACATCAAATAGAGATTTGATTTGATAATTTGGTAATCATTTAAAAATGACACTAGTTAAAATAAAAATTAGAATCTAGAATTCAGAATCTCTTAAATATCAGGCCCTAGCTTAAAACATTAGCAGTCTTATTATTCTACTGTTTATACTTCATGCCAAACATACCCTTCAAATAAGAGCCTACATTTTCATATTTTAATAAAACATTCAGATAATTACACTAAACAGTGGGACATTTAATAATAAATTTAATAGCAAATTTCACTAGGTTACAGTGCTCATATGTATCAAGTGATGTTTTCCATTCAGTTCATAGAAGGGAAGGAATACAAAACTAGATTTTTAAGAATGTTAATAGGAAATATTAATCTTCTTTACTTAGTCATGAAATATTTGTAACAAAGGTATGACTAAGCTAAAATACACAAGTGCCCTTAAAGTAAATGACCAATAGGGATGTAACTGAAAAGGAAAATAACTTGATTTATCTGAATAGAGCATTACAGAGAAATTAAATAATTTGTTTATGACCCCCAAAGACACATCCAGGTGTTCACTTTAGAATAAATGAATAGATAGCATTTTACTTAAGAAATTCGAAGACTTTTTTAGTATTAAAAACGACTTAATAAATCCAAAATTGAAAGGGAAAACATCATTTTTTAAAATAAGATTCTTCTATTTAAGTGGTTAGTTTAGATTTTTTGGCTGTTTTTTTATACCTTTGAAAATTCTTCGGGTTCCTTTATATCTAATGACCGTGTTGCAAATTCTAGTAGTTCTTCTGAGTTCTCCAAGGCATTATTACATTGGCTGAGCTGACTCTAAAAAACAATAATAAATCATTAAAATAAAATTTCCTATTTCCATGAGAATCTTAAATATATATTGTTATAATGAACTTACAATTTTAATAGCAAAAATTGAACAAAAATATTTTAAAAAAGCTATTAAAGCAACATATTCACTAGTCATATATGTAACAAATTTTAACTATCTTAATATATTGTACTTAACATCTTTCCATAATTTGTCCAAAACAGCTTAAGTGCATACAGACATAGATATTCTCATCATTTAAAAACACAACACAAAATAAAGCAATTATAAATAGTCCAGGTCAAATTTACTTAAAGATTTTTCTCAATCAGGGCTGTCAGAAATTATCAACAATTTATTTTTTTTAACTATCAACAATTTAAATTAAAATATCAAAACAATCCATCTGCAGACAACATGCTCTATAAATGAAGACAAGTTTTCTTGTTAACAATTTAAACTAAAGTTTATGAATCAAGTTACAGGTACATGCAGTTGAGCACAATTTACGTACTCCAGTTATCATATTACTCAAGTAATACATACTACCAAAAATGCTAATTTATAGTATCCAAAAGTGGATAGCACAGAAATCACAAATGCAAGTGCCAAGATTTCAAAAAGAATAAAGAAGAACAAAAGATGGTAATGTTACAGTGATGTGCCCTGTTATAGCGATGTATTAATTTCATGTACCAGTCTTTCTTATTCAGTTCTCTGTCACTCTATCATCTGTGGTCTAAAACTAAGCCCAGTCATGCAAAAATATTGTTAGTGATACCTTTAAACAAAGAAACAGATCTATTTCTAAGTTTTTTAATAAATCCAAGATTCTTCTTCAGAACATTAATATCTATTTATTACTATCTATGCCATATTCAAATCTACTTAGGTATCCCTTAAGATCAGCACTAAGGATAAACTATGGATCACTTTATTCGTTTCTGGATTTGTTATATTTTTATTTTGGAAAAGAGTAGTTTTGCCATATTTTGGGTTAAAATAGGTTTTCATATGTTATTCTAAGAACCTAAGCACGATTTCCTAAAAATACTACTATTCCTATAAGTAAAACTCTTATGAGTTCCAGAGAATAATTAACAAACCACCATTTGAAATATCCCATTTGTATGACAGTTTTATGAAAAGTTTAAGCAAAATCACTGAGAACAAAGTAGTAGCTATAAATGGTCTACACAGGGGAGACTAAGTTAACGTAGTATTAAAATAAAAAAATAACAAAAAGAATAAGGAATATATCTCAAGAAACTATTAAAGTGAAAGAATCCAATCTGAGGTCAAAGTTTAAGATAAAATATCTAAGAAAATGCAATGGGTGCGCCTGGGTGGCTCGGTCAGTTAAGTGTCTACCTTTGGCTCAGGTAATGATCTCAGGGTCCTGGGATCCAACCCATAACTGCTCAGCGGGGACTCTGCTTCTCCCTCTCCCTTTGCCCCTCCCCCTTTTCCTGTGCATGCATGTGCACGCGCGCGCTCTCTCTTTCAAATAAATAAAATCTTTTAAAAAAAAAGAAAAGAAAGAAAATGCTATGAATTTGCTTTCAAGTCAAGAGGGAAAGTTTTTAAAAAAGGGTACAAAGTAATACAATTTAAAGAGCAGTTACTTGTCAGTTATTTAGAGTAACTGATAAAATTTTAATGAGAACAACATGCTATCAAATTTGTGAACCCAAAAGAACAGAGATATTCTACTGTCTCCAACTAAAGAAGGAATGATATTGATAGCCAAGTTGTGATTCTTTTCAATAATTGGTTTTTAAACTATCCCAATACAGCTTTATGGTTTGAATTACATTAGGCTGATATCATCATAGCTTTTCCTTTGAATCATATAACAACAATGAAGTTATGTTCACTAAGCTTATATTTCAACAACTCAGTCTTATTTTACAGCCTACTGTCCCCTCAAAATCTCTTCATCTCCCCTAGATCACTATTCCTATGAAAAAAAAATTTTCAAAATTTTTGTAGCATTGAGAGGCAAGTATTAAGAGTTACAAAGGATAATTAGGTGTAAGATTTAAAAAGGAAAAAAGAAAACAACAGAATCACTGGAAAAAATGAAGATCTCAAGTGATGATACAGGAAGAGAAAATGATCCTAACATCTTGGAGCCACCACTTCCAAACAGCATCCTCTCACACCCATTAAGATGGCTACTACCAAAAAATTTAAAAATATGGATGAATGGGTGATGGTGGTCAAAAGGTACAAATTTCCAGTTATAAAATACGTCCTAGGAATGTAATGTACAGCATGGTGAAAAGAATTAATACATATTGTATATTTTTTTAAAGTAAGCTCTTGAACTCATGACCCCAAGATCAAGAGTCAAATGCTCTATCAACTGAGCCAACCAGGTGCCCCTACTGTATTGTATATTTAAACACTGCCAAGAAAGTAGATCTTAACATACCAAACTCCACACGCAAAAAACAAATAATCCAGTCAAGAAATGGGCGAAGACATGAACAGACATTTCTCCAAAGAAGACATACAAATGGCCAACAGACACATGAAAAAATGCTCAACACTACTCGGTCAGAGAAATGCAATTCAAAACCTCAATGAGATACCACCTCACACCACTCAGAATGGCTAAAATTAACCACTCAGCAAACAACAGATGTTGGTGAGGATGTGGACAAAGGAGAACCCCCTAGCACTGTTGGTGGGAATGCAAAGTGATGCAGCCACTCTGGAAAACAGTATGGAGGTTCCTCAAAAAGTTAAAAATAGAGCTACCCTATGACCCAGCAATTGCACTTCTAGGTATTTATCCAAAGGGTACAAACATAGTAATTCGAAGGGGCACATGCACCCCAAGGTTTATAGCAGCAATGTACACAATAGCCAAACTACGGAAAGAGCCGAGATGTCCATCGACAGATTAATGGATTAAGATATGGAATATTACTCAGCCATCAAAAACAATGAATCCTTGTCATTTGTAACAATGTGGATGGAACTAGAGAGTATAATGCTGAATGCATTAAGTCAGTCAGAGAAAGACAAATACCATATGATTTCACTCATATGTGGAATTTAAGAAACAAAACAAATGAACATAAGGGAAGGGAAGGAAAAATAAAATAAAATGGAAATTGAGAGGAAGGCAAACCATAAGGTACTCTTAACTACAGGAAACAAACGGAGTTGTGAGGTGAGTGGGGGAAAGGGATAATCAGGTGATGGGCATTAAGGAGGGCACCTGATGTTATGAGCACTGGGTGTTATCTGCAACTAATGAATCACTAAACTTTATCTCTGAAACTGATGAAAAAAATATATGACATACAATTTAAAGCAATAATCTGTGAATAGTCTCAGAAAAAGAAAAGAGTAGACCTTAAAAGTTCTCATTTCAGGAAAAAAGTGTGTAAACTGTGTGGTGATAGATGTCAACTAGACTTACTCTTGCGGTCATTTTGCAATATGTATAAAAACTAAATTATTACGCTGTACACCTAAAACTAACATAATGTTATAGGTCACATCTCAATTTATTTTTTTTAAGATTTTATTTACTTATTCGAGAGAGCAAAAGTGAGAGAGATCACAGAGGAAGAGGGAGAAGCAGACTCACCGCTGAGCGGAGAGCCTGACACAGGGCTCAATCCCTGGACCCTGAGCCCATGACCTGAGCCATGATACTGAATAATTACAGCTATATGAGGTATTTGGAATAATCAAAATCATGGAAACACATTGGTGGTTGCCAGATGGTGGGGTAAGGGGTAAATAGAAAGTTGTTGCTCAATGGGTATAGAGTTTCAGTTTTAAAAGAAAAAAAAGTTCTAGGGATGCCTGCCTAGATTAAGCGTCTGCCTTCGGCTCAGGGATCGAGTCCCACATCAGGCTCCTTGCTCAGCAGGGAGCCTGCTTCTCCTTCTCCCTCTGCCCCCTGCTCATGCTCTCCCATGCTCTCTCTCTCTCTGACAAATAAAATCTTTAAAAATAAATAAAGATAAAAAGTTCTAGAGATCTGTTACACAACGTCAACAGAGTTAACACTACTGAACTGTATATTTAAAAATGGTTACAAGGGTAAATCTTGGGTTTTTATCACAATTAAGAAAAAACAAGATATCTGTAACCAAAACAAAGTTAATCATCATTTTTCTAGAAAATAAAAGTAGTTATTCACAGAAATTCACTGATTTTTGCTGTCAGTAAACCAAGTATTAAATAGACTAAAATTATTCATATTTAAATATGTTATATGATCTCACCTGTAACTCTTGAGATTTACGAGCTTGTTCCTGCTTGATACTGTTAATCATACTTTCTTTCACCTCATCCAAAATAGAATATAAACTATCAAATTCTTCATCTAACTCCGAAAGTACGTTAGAAGAATTTTCCTGTTTAATAAAATGATGATTTTACTGGAGCTGTCAAACATTAGGAAACTAAAAGATACGCTTATCAAAGGAGAGAACAGATTCACAATATAAACTACCTCAGGCTAAAATCATATAAACAACAAAATTCTAGTATTTGACATAGGCTTTAAAAACAGGTAAATCCTAGAAGCGGGCTGCTAATGCTGATAGGACTATCTCAGTTATGAGTTAAGCAGCTTTTTATGGACTAGCCCATATTCTTTTCACCTTTTAGAACACTGTTTCCACAGAGCAATGTGAAAGGTTGTTTTAAGGTTGCCAACTTGTCCAGACCTTCAGGTTCCAAGGCAGACCCTAAGCCAGTGGTTCTCAACCTCTGTTGTGCATCAGAATCATCGATGATGCATTTTAATAAAATATTCCAGGGATTCTGATCCCATAACTGAAGAACAGTTTGCACATATAGGGACGGGCTAACTTTGTGTAAATATTAAAATCTTTCAGGTTGTCTAAAACAGTGCATTTACATAAGATATACAGAACTTAAAAGACCAAGCAATTCCCTACTAGACCTAAAAGATTCATCAAACATTGAATTTTAGTGTACCAAGGAACCTCAGAAGTCATCTACTGACTAAAATTTGTAGTCAAACTCCTAAATTTTAGGAATTAAAATACAGAAAAGTGACTTGCCCAAAGCCACACAACTAGTTACTAGAGGCAGAATCAATAAAGCATTTTAAGCCTGCTGACTTCCCAGAGTTCCTCACTGCCTCAATTAAGCAAGCTGCTGCTATTTCAACAATAACTTAAAATATCTGTGAAATCTCTAGATAAGCAATTTCCACACTTGCAGCACTTATAAGACAGAAGAAATTATGTTAGGCATTTTTTGACTTCGATGAATCATTCAATTAAGAGAATTGGCACTGGTTAAGAGAACAAATACATACAATTTACTGTAATAACATAAACCAAACTTTTGCTTATAATTTTTATAAAAACCAGAAATCACCTCACTGGAGTCTTACCAAAAGTGGTGTTAATCATTTTACTAATTTACAGTGATAAGAGAACAAGCCGTGGCAAAAGAAATGTGCAGTCCAGTAGGCAAAGTACCAAAGCCAAATCTCACATTAACCACTTAGTAACAATGTGACCTTGGACAAGCCACTTAAGTTCCTGGACCTCAGTTTACTCATCTGTAAAAAGAGAATGGACTACTCCTTAATAACCAATAGGCACATCCTTACAGTCTCTTGCCTACTACCTCTTATGCTCCCATCTCCAGTGACAAGAATGTAGTTAAATTCCTCCTCTATTTTTTTCCTGGATTCTAAGGTAGAGTACTAATAATTTATTAATCAGAAAAATAGTTTGGGCTAGCTCATGGTCCCTTTTTCCAGATGTCAAATGTGATGACTCTCTTCCATACAGACCAAGAGCCTTAGGACAACTAGCTTTGCTTATTTAAAGAAAGTGGATTCATGGATTCACCAAATTTTCCAGTAAAATAGTTTGAGAAAGACAGTTAAAGTGGTGAAGATCTTAATCAACTAACTTTAATTACAACAAATTCAGAAGTAAAGGTGATACAAGGACCATAAGGTTTACAGGCCAACACTCAGGCAATAACATAGGTTCAAACAAAAACCACAGGAAAGGATTTACTGTCTACAAGTGTCCTATAGATCTTGTTTATTTCACAAAAAAATGACTATTAAATTTGTTAAGGCATATTCATCAACATTTGATTTCATACAGTATGGATTATCTGCCCAAACCTGGGACCATTTCCTTAAGTATTCCTCTTTCTCATTAGACACTTTATTTTTTACTTTTATTTTTTACTTTCTTCCAGTTCTACAAGCAGACCTCTTACCATCCACATTTTCCTTCTGCTATTTATTATAAAAGAGATGGTTAGCTTCCCAGTACTCTGAAAAAATATAATTTGCTCTTAATTGGAATTACAAAAGACAAATCTATAATGGAAAGGGTCAAAAGTCAGCACTAAAACATTCCCTACCAACTACTATTGCAGAGTTTTCTTCTTCCCTTACTATTTGATCTTTCCATTGACAATATAGAAATAGTAAGGAAAACACTTTTATTTATCTGCCATTTAAAAACCTTACTCTTGGGTCACCTGGGGCTCAGTTGGTTAAGTGTCTGCCTTCAGCTCAGGTCATGATCCCGGGGTCCTGGGATCAAGCCCCACATGGGACTCCCTTCTCAGCCAGGAGTCTGCTTTTCCCTCTTCCTCTGTCCCTCCCCTTCACTTGTGCGCTCTCTCTCTCTCAAATAAATACATAAAATCTTAAAAAAAAACCAAGCATATGCATTTTAAAAAATAATTAATAAAAACCTTACTCTTACCTCCTTTAATTTATAATCTAGAGTTGATGTAGTATATTTATACTTCTGATTTGACCCAACTATCATTGTGACATATTACACAAACATTTTTTAAAAAGATTCATACCTGAACTCCTTTTAGTGTTTGACTTAGTGTATCAATAAAGTTCTGAATTTCATCATTTTTATTTGCCAGGGTTGAAATGATCCTTTGTAGAGCTTCCTAGGATTAAAACAAGAAAAACACTTAGTATCATGATATTTTAATAAGAGAATTATTAATCATAACAATTCTCTAAATAAACCATATACTACATAGGAGTAGAAATGTAAAGCTTCTCATTGTTAATTTCCAAAGGCCTATCATTACAAAAGATGAGATATGTATTTGTGCTGTTTTACAACCTCTTATTCCTGGTGTACAATTTAATCACCACCATACCTTTCATACTGAAGATGATCAATATTATTAATACCAATAGTATTATTTTAGGTTATAGGGCCAGGGCTAAGGAATAAAACCAAATCCTTAAATGCTGCAAAAACAAACGAAACTTTCTAATACGATGTTAGGATATGAGGAAGAAAAAGAGGCAATAAAAGTTGACATTTTATTTATTTATAAAAATCAAAAGCATTTTAGAAATATGAAAGTAGATAATAAATTTGTAGCTAAAATTACAAAATTCATTGCAATATTTACAGATGCTGGAAAACCATAATGAGTAATTTAAGTAATTTTAGTAGCAAATACCTCAGACTTTTTGATAGTTTCCTATTTAAATAAAACACTTGGTTATTTAATCTTCTCAAACTCTCCAGTTCAGTGCTGTACAATAAAATTTTCTGCTATGATGGACATGTCCTATACACAGGCTGTCCAAAATGGTAGTCAATAACTATATGAAGCTAATGAGCTCTTGAAATGTAGAGAGAACAACTGAGGAACTGAGTTTATTGTTTTTAACTTTAATTATTTTCACTTTTTATAGCCACATGTGACAAGTACTGTCATACTGGACAGCACAGGTCTAGTTGTTCAGTGACTCTTCATGGGTAGTAATAGCAAAATCCATACAAGATATTTGTATTCTCGGTAAAAATCAAATGTAAGTACTTCTAGTCTATAATTTTCCCAGAAGCACAAGCCTTGTTTCTGTAAGTGCCTACAAGTGTAAATATTTTAATAATGTCCTATAAGACCTTGTGAGAAAGGTTCTCCTCAAAATATAACTGGATTATCAATAAATGGCAATATAAAAAGAGCTCAGGAAATAAACTGATAAAGGGATAATATCTTAATAAATGTTCATAAGGCATTATAGTAGTAAAAAATTAAAAATAATCACAACAGTTCTCATTTAATTCTCACAAGAATCCCTGGAGATAAGGAAGTATCATCATCATCCCTGAGGCTGCCTAGGGCTCTCTAATATATTCACTTACCTATACTATTTCTTCCCATTCTCACCGCTGGTAATATTTTAGTATAATAATACAATGAAATTATGCTATGAAAGAAGATCAACACCAAGAGTTAGCTGTTTATCCTGTTGGTGTTCCTCCCAGAAATAGGTGCACCAAGATTTGAATACAAAACAACCAGCAGAGGGGCAGAATGAAGCCAGGACTTGGGGCAGGAGCGGGCACAGTGGTAGGGCCAAGAATGGTAGTTACAGAGGCATAGACAAGGAGAGCAGAAGACTTAAGAGGCTTCTAGTTATTTATCCAAGGTAGATTCTATATATATTGAAAAACACAAAGGAAGAGTAAAAATGGTTCTGCACAATAACTGGACTGTGTAGAGTAAGCTTCAATTAAGACTGGGCTCTTTCTGGGACACTGGGTGGCTCAGTCAGTTGAGCATCTGATTCTAGATTTCAGCTCAGATCATGATCTTGGGGTCGTGAGATCGAGCCCCAGGTGAGGCTCAGCAGAAGTCGCTTGGGACTCTCTCTGCCTCCCACTCTTGCTTTCATTGCTTGCTCGCTCTCTATCTCTCTCTCTCTCTCAAATAAATAAATAAATCTTTAAAAAACATAAGAAAAGAAAAAAAGAGACTGGGCTTTTTTTGGTAAATGGACTATAGTTGCCTCCTCTTTTATCCCTCCTAATGGCAAGGCCACATCCATACGGTACAGGGGAGAAAACAGAAGTAACTGCTGGGAAGGTAAAAATTATGCTCAGTCTGTCTCCAAAATCCATGCTGTTTACCTCTTTAGAATATTGTCTCTAAGTCTAACCAATTTGCCCATCATAAGAAATATCCATACAATAAATTATATATTCTTTTAAAATTCTGGTTTGCTAAGACTCTTCATGACATATAAAACTGTTAGAATTTCCATAATAGAGAATCACTGCTTGAGGTTAAGCTTTGTCCGGTGCTAAGCATACTCGTCAACTTCAAGGTAAAAATGAAGTCTTCGAGGAGAGACTTTATCCCATGATAAGGCGGAGTTAGGCCCAATGAATTCAACCCAATAACTAAATTTCAATCACAAGTATATATGTGAGTTCAATAAACACTGAAAGAAATTGCACAAAAAAAACTGTGAAGCATTGGTATATAAAAAAGGCACAACTAGTTCAGAGACAAAACAAAACAAACAAATAAAAAAAAAAAAACCCTAGTACAAAACAGCTTTCCACTTTTATTTTTTGTCTAAATTTAGTAGCAAACTCTGTATTTGGGGAATTCTGCAGCAAAAATTCTTTGCAGATAGCTGAAGTCTATCTTTGCAGATAGTGAAGTCCCAGCTGGGTAACCTCTAAGCTCCAAACATTTTAATGAGAAGCCTCCTACCATTTTAAAGCTCCCTGCTATTTACTGGGTATAGTCAAAAACATCTAAATGCTCTAATTTTTATTAAATTTTCAAGCTAAATCCCTTATAAAGAGTTACCTACCTACTGGGGGTCCCTGGGCGGCTCAGTGAGTTAAGCGTCTGCCTTCAGCTCAGGTCATGATCCCAGGGACCTGGGATCAAGTACCTGGGCAGGCTCCTTGCTCAGTGGGGAGTCTTCTCCCTCTGCCCCTCCCCTCACTCATTTTCTCTCTCTCTCAAATAAATAAAATCTTCAAAAAAAAAAAGTTACCCACTTGAAGTTATCAGACTCTGCTCTCACAGTAATGCTAGAGGGAAGAATACAGTCTTTACCAACTGCAACATTCAACAGAAATATAGTAAAGGCCAAACAGTAACCACATCAAAAAAGTATGACAAGTGAAGTTAATTTTAATATTTTACTTAACCCAACTGATACAAAATATTATTTCAACATGTAATCAAAATATAACAATTACCAAATTCCTTCTTTCCTTCCATTTTGGTAGTAGGTCTTCAAAATTTGATGTGTATTTTACACTTATGACACATCTCAATTCAAATGAGTCACATTTCCAGTGCTCAATAACCAAATGGGGCTCGAAGCTACCATACTGGACAACACAGCTTTAGAGGCCTAAACCACCCAAATAATCCATATATTTTAGGAGTGGGGATAGGGCAGAGATCCTATATAGATCTGTTTAATTTGCAGTTAATAATAAACAAGAGCTTTCTGAATTTTTTTCTTGGATACCAGAATTTCTATATATGTTTACCATATGCCAGATTCCTGAATTATAATAACTGTATGTGAATATAAGCTAAAATGTTACAACCAAATTCCTTTACCAGAATTTCACTAATTTCTCAGTTTTTATTTATGTAAATATTACCTTTAGAAATGGAAAAGTAATATTATAATATTACCACCATTGCTTAATATTAAGCGATGCATAAGGAGCTCTCCTTTTGGGATCTCTCTACTACCATAACAAGAGAAAGATACTCTTCTCTCCTGTAAAACTTATACTGCTCATTGGTTTTTGTTAGAAAAAACTTAAACGTCCACGTCAAGGTTGGTATCTGACAAAAAAAAAAAAAAAAAAGCTGCACCTGAAGACAGCTGACATATGTTATAGAGACTTAAAGAATCATCAGGATTCTTCATGTACGGTACTGCTCCATGCCTCCAAGATATAATACCCTGAGATTACAGTTAATCTTATGGTAGAGACCATAAAAAAATCAAACGGAAAAGACTACTTCCCTTTAATTCATTCAAAATTCTGCTATTACCAGAAAATGAAAAGTTACTTTTCTCAATTTGTATTGGCCCAAGTGTTAATAGCAATATTTCTGGAAAGAAACCTGTGTTAAAACTTTTGGGGTAATGGTATTATATGAATTACTTAAGGCTTTAAAAATACCATACTCCCCCAGAAAGTGGTGGGGAAGGAAAGATCTTTAAAGGCTGATACAGTATTTCAGGGAAACATCATCTCATCTTTGAAGAGAAAATGCTTTATGGCTCACATTTTGCACTTCACTGGGAGTTCTACTACAGAACGAGGGTCTACCACGGAACACCTAAATAAAGGGCCCGCATCCTGAGAAGACAGCTTACCTTACTGCCAAAGTAACAAAGACTGAAGTCTGAGATTCTCAGGGGCGGGGTGGGGGGGGTGGATACTCCAATCTCTAGGTAGGGAGAGGTTCGGGGCCTTTGCTGTAGTATACACCAGTGAGATGCTACACGAATGGACAAGCCAGCTGTAGAGGGCTTTGGAGCCTCAGCATTTAAGATGACCTGTATTTTAACAGCTACCAAATGTATTAGAAAACATGGCTGCAGTGGGGCACCTGGGTGGTTCAGTCGGTTAAGCATCTGCCTTTGGCCCAGGTAGTGATTTCAGGGTCCTGGGACAGAGCTCCACAAGGGGGCTCCCTGCTCAGCATGGAGTCTGCGTCTTCCTCTCTCTCTGCCACTGCCCCCCATGCTTGCTCTCTTGCATGCTCTCTCTCGAAGATAAATAAATAAAATCTTAAAAGAAAAAAAGAAAAGAAAAGAAAACATGGCTGCAGAAGAAGCAATCATCCAGATGACTAAGAGTCAGAACCCAAAGCAACGAATGTGACCTTGGTAGCTAATACAGATAAAGTGCTGCCTCTACCCTAAGCTTTTCTAAGAAGAAAAAAGGGAGGTACCCTGAAAGTTCTGCAAGGACAGACTGCTGAAGGGTTCCAGAAGCTCTGAAGCCACTTGCCCTTTAATCTGGAGAGAATGAGCAAATGCAAAAGACTGTAATTAAGAACTCACATTTAGTATTCTTCTATAGTGGAAGTTCATCAGGAAAGGATGAGAAATAAATTATCAAGGGGACGAGGGCTTCAAACATTCTGGTCCTCACAAAAAAGGGACTGGCTAGACTAAGGGTGAAAACGGCAGGAAGACAGAAAGAACTAAGGAACTTGGAGCTGAGTAGAACTGGAAAACAAATTACAAGTAACCAAAATATTTAAGTACCACCACCAATACCAAAACTTGTAATAATTAAAGGATTATGATTACATGAACTGAGTTCTGAAACTTAACCCCAGCTTGTGTATGTGATATGAGGCTTCAGTTTTCTGTAGTTGGTAGGACTCGGAGAAGAGATGTATACAGGGATAGTGTGTGTGCCTAATATAAGAGGTATGCAACAGGAGGCTAGCTGAATAGGTATCAAATCCAGCATAATTTTGTTAAAGTGATTTCTAAATATGGCAGGCAACATGCCAGGGCAGGATAGCTACATTCAGAAACTTAGAGAAAAAGAAAAGAATTAAAAGATACCATAATCCTTTTGAGCTTTCTACCCCACTTTATCCTTTTAGGGCCTCCACAATTAATCAACAGCTTTTATAATTAAGACACACAAAGATAAAGAAGTTGAGGAGGAAGCACAAAGCCAAAAACCTCAATGAATGTAATATAAGCTGTGCACAATCGGAGCACCATGATACAGAGCCTCCCCTCTGAGCTCCAGACCATCTTCATCCAACTGCTTACTTGGAATCTCCACTTGGATGTCTCACAAGCACTTCAAAACTCAACATGTCATAACGTCCCCCACTAAACCTGAGCCCTTCTCTAGTGTCCTATCTTTGCAAATAGTGGTACTAGCTGCAAAATCAGAAACCTAGGCCATCATCATTACATCCTCTCCTTTCATTTGTGCTCTACATGTTGTCACTAAGTCCTGTGGATTTTACCTCCTAAATAGTTCTATAATCAGTACTACTATCTTAGTACAAGTCAACATCATATCTCAACTTATACTTGCAAAACTTAACTGGCTTGTGATCCATTCTTTCTCTCCAATTATCAGTTCTGTATACTGCAGCTAAAAAATATGATAGCATCACTCCTCCTGCTTACGAGCTGGTCTTCAATGGCTTTCCACAGGTCCTTGGAAAAAACTGAAAATCTTTAACATGACCTGTTAACATGACCTTACATAATCTGTAAAACCCTGCATGATCTTCCCACTGCCTATCTCTCCTGCTTCAACTCACACCAGATTTCCTCTTCCTTGCTGCATTCCAGCCTTATTTCTAATATGCCTTGTTTCCACCTGGGAACCCTCACACCTATCAGTTCCTCTGCCTATAAACAATGTTCTAAAACATATACACGATGGGGCACCTGGGTGGCCCAGTTGGTTAAGCGTCTGCCTTCGGCTCAGGTTATGATCCCAGGGACCTGAGATAGAGCCCTGTATCGGGCTCCTTGCTTGACAGAGAGCCTGATTCTCCCTCTCGCTCTACTGCTCTCTCTGCTGCTTCACCCTGCTTGTGCGCGCGCTCTCTCTCTGTCAAATAAATAAATCTTAAAAAAAAAAAAACAACTGTACACACGATGTATCATTAAAGACGTTCCATCATTAAGACAAGTTCCAGAAAGGTATTTATGGAATGAACTCACTGTGATATATAGTAGCCTCAGCTATTATCAAACCCTGATGATGAAGGAGGACATCTGCTCTGTGAGATTCTATCAATGTGAAAGGATGCCTATGAGGGTCTCAGATTTCAACTCAGACCTCAAGTCTCCCATTACCTTCCAATATAATTATATTTTGCAAGACATCAGGCGGCCATGACTAAAAGTTCTAGGTGATACAGGTCTGAAGATACACTTTGCCCAATACCAATTCTGCTGGATCACAGTAAAACATATAGGACATACGTCTCCAAAGAAAGGTGCACAGGCAATCTCAGCCATTATCCTTTGGTCAAGAACCACAGTTACCAGGATCTCAAAAATAAAACTAGTTTATCAGGATTAAGTCTGTCAATTACTTGACTAGGGAAATAGGCTAAGGTAAGTGCCATGCTAACAAAAACAAAAAAAGTAAGGGGGGGTTATACACCCCAGCCAAGCACAACTACAATCATTCCCATGGAATGGATCAAAAATCTAGGATGCTGGGATGTACAAGGCATGAAGTATCCTCTTCAAAGGAGCATAGCTTAATATTATGCTTATAGTCACAATAAATCATGTGAAGTAAAAGCACAATAGTCTCTGAGCAAAATAATAACACTTTTATACTCTTACGTGCCAAGCACCATTTTAAGCTCTTTACATATATTAATTCATTTAATCCTCTCAAGAATCCTATGAAGTAGGACACTATTATTATCCCCATTTTCTGATTCGGAAGTTGAGGTACAGAGAGGTTAAATGATAGTTTGCCCATGATCTCAGTGCTAAAATGTGGCAGCCTGGATTCTAAATAAGGTAGTCTGACTCCTGAGTTTGTGCTCTTAATTATTACACTGTACTACCTGAAAATAAAGATCAGAGGTACATGAAAAGAATATCTAAGGGCACCAAAAAGACTAAGATTTTTACTTCAAGATTGTAAAAACTAGAGCTGATCAACAGACTGTAACCTGTACCACCCTGCCAGGTACAAGCGCAACAAAAACAGCTATTCTTACTGCAGGTATATCATCTTGTAAGTGTGAGAACATAATGACTTTCAACATTTGAAATGGCATGGTTCTACTGGTCTTAGCTTAATATATGTGAAGATGGCAAATTCAAACGTTGAGTCTTAATTCTGCTGCATCCAACAAAAACTGCCAACTTGGGTTACTTACTTGAAAACTATCCAGCGCAACCAGCCCCTGAAATTATGGTACAGAAACTTCCTGTTCTTAGAACCAGTGGCAGAAAACCATTATACCCAGGTTTATATGCTAGTCTGAATCTGAGGACCTCAATGACCACGTAGTCATAATTAGAGAAACACTTTGATATATGTGTTTTCCACCAGCATCTACTCACACCAACAGAAGATTGGATTCACATTCTACATCAGTATTCCAGGACGCTGAAATACACAAATCTAGAATCACTGCAAATATCACTAGTCAATCTACAATTTAAGAGGGTCAATCTGTTTTTATGGTCATTTCAGTAGTATTCACTAAGCACCTTCTATGTGCCAGGAACCATGCTAAACTGTCAACATGGAGTATCTTTTTAATCATCACAACAGATTTTTAAAAAGTAGCATCCGTCTTTGCATTTTATGGTTGAAGAAAAGGAAGGTTAGAGAAGTTAAGAAATTTTCTTAGATCACACAGCTATCAAGTGGCAGTCACAATTCAAATCTAGGAAGCTGCCTGTACTTTTATACTACCCTAGGCTGCTTACACTGCCATGGAGTGTACAAAACAAGCATAGGGTTCCTGCAATCAGAGCAAAGGGATCAATGAAACCAGGATAGAGCATTTCTGGAAAATATCCTAATGCCACCAGGAATGATGCCACTTGCATCACACCACACCATAGACTTCTCCTTTGAATTAGGTAACAGGAGTTAAAATCTAGAAAGCTCTATCCAGCTGATAAGCTAGACAACCAGAATCTCACCAGCTCACCATAGCTCTGGCAACACAAATAAGAGTATTTGCTCAGATGTTATGTGAAGAGCTGAAAAAGAATTATATATTGCTGAGGAATTCAGGAATCTGATCATCATAGCTAGCAGGTAGAAAGCCATGCCCTCTCTTAACAGTGAAACAGTTAGGAACACTACCGATTTACAGAGGCAACTGAGGTGATCCACAGAAAAAAAAACTAATAAAAGACCTGGTAGGGAATTCTGCCTTTCAACCCTGAGCCCTGCTGTAAGACAACAGGACAGAAGAGGTACTCTCCCACCTAGCATTTCAGGAAATACAACGAGTGACAAACTAAAGAAGCCTCATCCACACACAGTGACCTCTGAATTGGTTGTTCCAGTCAGTGAAGTCTAGGAAGCTCATATTCAGCCAAAGAAACCGGAGGTCCCATCATCCAACTGAGGGAGGTACAATGGGAATGAAGATAGGGGCGCACTCAGGTTCTGCTGGTGGCAGCATAAAATAACAGCCCTTCTGAAGGGCAACTTGGCAGTACAAACCAAAAGATTTTTAAAAGTTTAGGCACGTCGACTCAATAATTCCATTTCTACTGAATTTATTCTAAGTAAATAATTAAAGGTAGAGGTAGACTTGGCTACAGATGTTCATCTCAGTGTTATTTAAAAGACTAGAAGGTTGGGACCAACATAAATATACAACAAAGAGTACTGATTAAAAATCAAGGAATACATCCATACAAAAGAATTCTGAGTTAGGTGTAGAATAATATTAACATGATAAAAGATTTATAATACATTAAGTGAAAGGCAAACTATAAAGCAGTATTACCGTAGCATGATACCATAGTCTTTTTAAGTTTCTACATACATAAAAAAACTGGAATGTAATACATACAAATGTTAAAACAGGTTATCTCTGGGTGGCAGGATTATGGGTGATTTTCATTTTATTTTCATTTGTCTACATTTTCTATTTTCCTACAATAAGCTTGTATTACTTATATTTATCATGTAACAAAAGTACACAGGCTGGCTGTGCTAACACATTGTTATAAATAAGCTCAAAATATAATTAGCTATCAATCAACAAGTATCAATAACTACAACCAGATTCTATCAGAACCCTGTGGCTGGAAAGAGTGCCAACTGAGAATGTAAAACATACAAAAAGAAAGCTGAACATAAAATCTACCATCTTTAAAATACTATCTACCCTAGATTGGAGTGGATTATCTATCACCATGGCAAACATTCAGTATGTTTACTGCATGAATAATCCTGTTTACACTCAGCCAGGCATTGCAAAGAAGCACAGTGTTAAAGTTAAAATTAAAATTAAAATTAAAATTAAAATTAAAGAAGGAAGGAAGAGAAGGAAAAATCTGCTTCACCATCAATGCCTGAACCGCCTGGGTTGGAACTGCACCAGTGTGCTTATAAATGGATTTTTTACAGTTCAGTATTGTAAATATATTTTCCCTTATAACTTTAACAGTTTCTTTTCTCTAGCTTACTTTATTGTAAGAATACAGCATACGATGAGAGACTATGGACTATGGGCTTCGGAGGGGAGGGGGGTGGGGGAATGGGATAGGCTGGTGATGGGTAGTAAGGAGGGCACGTATTGCATGGTGCACTGGGTGTTATACGCAACTAATGAATCATCGAACTTTACATCAAAAACCAGGGATGTACTGTATGGTGAATAACATAATATAATAAAAATATTATTATGAAAAAAAAAAGAATACAGCATACGATACATATACAAAATGTACGTCAGATGACTATTTACGTTATCCATACACTTCCAGGTTACTATTTCAGTCAACAGTAGGCTATTATTAGTTAAGTTTTGGGGGAGTCAAAAGTTATATGCCTATTTTCAACTGTGTCGAGGGCATGTCAGCACCCCTAACCCCTGTGTTGTTTAAGGGACAACTGTTATTTCCAATTTTTTAAAACTGCCAAGTTCAGTAAAAAATGAACATATCTGTATTTAAATATAGTGATCAAGAGTATGTGAGTATGGTTCTTTGAAGAGGGTACCTCATCCCTGTACATCCCGGATTACTTTGTTCCATTCCATGAGAATGACTGCAGTTGCATTTGGGTAGGGTTTTTAAAAACTCCATTTATACTTTCCTGTTCACAGCTCTACTTTAGAAAGCTAAAACCCTCCTTCAAAAAAGAAAAAGAGCTGGAGAGAGGGGATACGGATACACACACACACAAAGAAAAATAATGATTTTATCAAGGCATCACGACAGCTAAATTCCAGGGTTTTATATAAATCATGTTCTATACGTTCTATCAACTATTTTCACTAGACTTAATTAGCTTCTTTGAAAAAAAAAAAAACTATAGGGGTGCCTGGGTGGCTCAGTCGGTTAAAAATTTTCCTTCAGTTCAGGTCCTGATCCCAGGGTCCTGGGATCCCAAGGTCTGGCTCCCTTCTCAGCAGGGGCTCTGCTTCTCCCTCTCCCTCTGCCTCCCCCGCCTCCCTCCTGCGTGCAGACCTGTGCTCTCTCTCAAAGAAATAAGTAAAATCTTAAAAAAAAAAAAAAAAGAAGATAGGGATTTGTTTCTATTAACATCTTAAATTTTAATTAATCATATCACCATTAAAGACAAAGGATTCAGAAAAGAAGGGTGGTAATAAAAAACTTGGGCTGTGAAGAAAGACCGGGCCTGAATCCAGACCATCACTTGCTAGCTGTGCAACCCTGAACAAGTCAGTTAGCCTCTGAGTTTGGTTTTCTATATAGATGTACAACTGGAATAAGAGCTATCATGAGAGTTTAAAGCAATCTAACATAATACTGGATGCAGAACAATACTCAAATTCCTTTTCCTTTCTTTTCCTCAGGGAATATATTTGTTTTTGACTGAGAAGAGGAAGTAATTTTGGAACACGAAAATGTTTGGTTGTCTGGATATGGTGGAGGTCCCTGAATTGCTAAGGTACAATATGAAGGAAAAGAAGAGCAAATAGCAGGGTGGAGGAGGAAACTGGGATAAGGAAGCCACGTGTAGACAGCTACTTGCTAAGCCTGTCATGCTTTAAACCCCCCCCCATTCAGTTCAATCCCCCCAATCTACATTTGTCTTGTCTTGCATAGTCAACCCTCACCTGTCACTACCACTTTCCAAGTGGAAAGTAAAGAACATGCCAGGAAAAGTGGGGGAAACCAAACAATTTACAATGTATACTCTTGGCAACATCCTTCCTCTGGGCTCCCCCTTCCTCTCCACCTTTATTATTCCTACACCATGTACCTTTCCTAGAAACAGCAACCCCAATGAATACAAATGATCTCCTGTGCAAAACCTTAAACTATCAAATTCTAAGGGCCAAGATTCTAGAAAGGTGTAAATGTCTTTTGCTTCACTGGTTTCTTTGAACATACGCATTTAATCAGGTACAAAAACCTTTAGGATTTTATCTTAAAACCACTTAAGGACATAATCAAAAGGTTTGAGTATCAAACAAAGCCACCTATCCATAACACATCCTGGTCGCAAAAGTGTCCCAGAAACTCGATATAAACAAAATCCTTCTGTTTATTTCTAGGAGATAATACTGTGGTTTTCTGTATCCAACAGTATGCCTTACATACCCAAGGCAATTATGTTTTCTTCCTCTACTCAAACAGAGCATCTGTTGCTAACACAGCACTGAAGTCCAAGTTATTTTCACAGACAAAAAAGCAGCTGGTCAAGCTAATCCATCTGCTGACTAGCCACCATCAAGCTTCTGTAAGACTGTCCAGTTAACTTAACCCCTATTGTCAGATTGCATGAGTCAGAACTCCCAATCCTCTTTCAATTAGGATTTAACAACTCTTCTTTGACACCACCATTTGAAATCACTTATTACAGATATAAAAACAGAAAACATATTTTAAAACTTAAGGACAAAGGTTAAAAATGGTAGACTGGATTAGAAAAATAGTTATACAAATTATTAACAAAAGGAGAAAGTTATTTTGAAGTTGGGATTATGATATTCATAATAATACCAGCAGTACTTAATGTGTGCTAGGCACCAAGGATTTTAAAAATTAACATGATCCTCACAATAACCCTTTGAGGTAAGTACAATTGTTATCTCTATTCTATAGATGAGAAAATAGAGACACACAGCAAATTACCCAAGCTCACTCAGCTCATAGTTGGTAGCTGAGACTGGAGACCTGGCTCCAAAGCCATCCTCTTAATAATTTAAAGCCCAAATCCCAGTGCTTTACTAACAGGTATATATCCAAGCTGTCCTCACCATTTGCCACTGCAGTACCTTACCATTTTCCTTACGATGACTAAAGTACATTCCTGATACTATTTTCATTGTAACATTTTATTTTATTTTTATTTTATCTATTTATTTGAGAGAGAGAGAATGTGAGAGACAGCATGAGAGGCAGCAAAAGCACAAGCAGTGGGGAGGGGTAAAGGGAGAAGCAGACTCTCCAGCTGAGCAGGGAGCCGGATGAGGGACTTAATCCCAGGACCCTGGGATCATGACCTGAGCTTCACTGACTGAGCCACCCAGGCGCTTGTCATTGTAACATTTTATAACAGGGAAGAAAAATCATTACTACTTACTTAAAGAGAAATAAATACACAGTCCATTATTAGTTGAGGTATATAATTGATTCTGCAGTAATTCATGAGAAAAAGATGCTCAAATTCATAGCAATAAATTGGTTATAAGCATTAACACCAGATACTCATTTTAAGTTATAAAAGAAAATAGTTTTTTTATTAGAAATATTATTTGATACCAACAAATGAAATGAAATTCAGCACATTTTCTAACACTGAGAAGTTGATTTTCAAAGTTATCACAAAGAACACCTACTTCTTTGCTAACTGGGGAAACTGCTCACGGTACTTGTAGTTACTCAAAAACACCGTTTGGAATGAGACCAAATAAGTTCAAACCTTGCAGGAGCCACAACTTCCAACTCTTGAGTCCTTACTGAAGTGAGGGATAATGCATGCCCCAGCAAAATAAGATGATCCATATTAAAATACTCTTTAAAATTGTATTTGCCACCACATAGAGTATTTTAGTACTTTGTAAACTTTAAAACACTGTTTTCATAATGAATTATTTTACCTGATTTTTACAGTAACTCTATAAAATATTCTACTTCCACTGCATAAACAAGGAAATAGATTAATCATACTTAAGTGATTTGCTCCATATCACAGAGCCAGTGAACAGCAGCATGGAACACAAGTCTCTGCCCTTCCATTTGCCCTGAACTAACATCCATTCAGCTATCATATGACTTTTACCTAAAAAGTTAAATAAGCTGTGAAATGTTTAACAAATTTAGGCAGAGATGTTTTAAACATATATATATTCAAAATACACAAAATGTAATTTTTACATATGTCCAATAGTCATGGAAATGAAACTTGAGTATACCCAATTGGGTTTCAAGATGTACGCATACAATTAAATCAAATGCATTTTAATAAAATAATAGTCAACGCTTAAAACATCACTACGATTTTCCCGTGCCCCCGTGCTCCTTGAGGAGGTGAATCCGAGCAAAATTAAAGAAAACATTGTTCTAATAAGTTTTTCCAGTGCTTTCCATCTAATAATAGAAAAGAATGGCCTCTTGGATAGATATGCCCTTGTTTTTCCCTGCTACATTATTAATAACACTTGTGTTCGCCTCCTACACTATACTATACTATATTTCAATTACTATCAACTAACAAAGAGAACAGGGTGGTTGATTTCTATACAGGGATTATGATTCAATATTAATAACTCTAATTGTATTCAAAACATTAGCTATGTTCTCGAAACATTTTTTTCTCTTAATTGAAATTACTAGTTCTGTATATCCTCTCTTTAACTTGTTCGGAAAGTATACAACAGGCCACACCAACCATTAAGGTAACTGTGACTAGCAATGAACTGGTCGAAGAGGGTGGGACTACTAACTGTCTCTTCTCCCAGTTCAACTAACACTAAACACCAAGACCTGCTTCCGAACTGGTCACGAGGCGGGTGGGAGCGGGGGGCGCGGTACTAAGGAGATTTGGTTCCTGCCCTAAAGCCGTGTGTATTGTGCCAAGAAAGAAGGCTGAGTCGAGGAAGGAGCATCGGCTTCGGCGTCAGCAGGTAGACCCCACGCGCCTCGGTTTCTGCTAAGGAATGATAAACCCGCGCTCGCATGTGGGGAGGCTCGCGAATCAAAGGCGGGCCTAGACTGCTGCAGAAAATGAGAAATGGGGACAGCTCCCTTCTTCCCCTCAGGAGCCAGGGCCCAGGGCCAAAGGCCAGCTTGGGTCACCGGGCGCGGTCCCCGCAGCCTGGCGGGCGAGGCTTTGCTCTCACAGGGGAAGGAGGGAGGGTGGGGGGCCGGCAGCCTCGCCCTCCGCCGCCGCAGCCCAGCCTGGCTCCGCCAGCCCCGCGCGCCCACCGCGCACCCGGCCCCGGGCGCCCCGCCCACCCACTCCCCAACCTCGGCGGCCCCGCGCCTCCTTCCCCCACTTACTTTCTGGGAGTCCATGGCCAGGGACTAGGTCCGTTGGGCCCGAAACCGCGTCGAAGAATCGTGCGGCGAGGCGGACAGAAGTCGGGCACGCCAACACCGTCCCCGTGTCCACCGCTCTCCTCCACCGCCGTCTCAGCCTCAACCTCAACCTCAGCCTCAGCCTGCACGGGTGCCGCCCGGCCCGGCCCGGCCCCGCCCCACCCGGTCCGCGCCCAACTCGCGCGCGCGCCGTCGTCGCGCCGCGGTTGCCAGGGTGAAAGGGCGGCCCGCAGGAGGGAGGGAGCCCGGAGCGCCCTGCGCATGCGCGCTTCCGCGGGACGGGATGGGGCGGAGGGTGTCCTGTGCTGGATGGGAGGGGCAGAAACCAGGGAGCGCTCGCCGGTTAGTGCCGTGGGTCCCCTGAGAGAACCTTTCTTTCCTTTTCCCGCATCCTTTTTCCTCCAGCACGCGCTATCGCTGCAGGCCTTGGAATGGACCTCTGGGCATCCAGCAGCTGGGCCTGTGGGGAGGGCAGGGGAAAGAGAGCTCTGACCCTTGAGATAGATCAGCCCCCTCTCCATCCTGCACCCCTGACACTCGCTGCGCAGGAGCAGCCAGGCTAGACCAAGCCCACTGTCCGGTGGAAAGGAAAGGGCTGGGGTGGAGGATGTAGTGAAGCACGGGAAAGGCCTGTAGGGACGTGGCAGAAACATGGGTAGACGGTGGAGCCTAGTAGGCCTTTCCCGGAGAGCCCTCCTGGGTATCGTGCTGTGATTCTGAAAGTCACGCTCCCTGAGCCGGATTTCATCTTCCTTAAAATAAGAGCAATTATGCTGACTTTGCAGAGCGTTGTGAGGATAAAATAACGGATTTGAAGTGCGCTGTACATAATTAATGGCCAGTAAATTATAGTTGGTGGGGGGCTAGAACCTGCTCAGTCTGGCCTGAAGGGGCCATGCAGACTGTAGAAAGCTAGGGGAGGCAGGCGTGAAAAGGTTCTTCCCCAAGCAGAAAGGCCTCATCCTCCATTTCGATGACTCTGGAGAGGCTCAGAAGAGTTCCAACTAGGCAATCACTCATGATGAATGAACAGAAGGGAAATATATATTCAGTACCTATGAGGTGCTAGTTCTCTGAATTGAGAGTTCAGCAGTGACAGGGCCCTGCTCTTACCTGCAGAGTTTACGGTCTAGTACAGAAGGCAGGGGAAAAAAGTGTATATATATATATATATATATATATATAGTAAATGTAAATATATATGTATATACACACAGTGGTTAAGGGCACTATAAAGTATATATATTTATATATGTGTGTATATATATATGGCAGTTAGAGGCACTGTAAAGAAAAATTACATGGGGTAAATTACATGACTCAGAGAACTGTGAGGGCTCCATTTTCCATAAGAAGGTCAGAGAAGTCCTCCACAGTGACCTGAGTGAATTGAGAGAATGAGCCATACAAAGATCTGCGGAAGAGCATTCTAGATAGAGGGAACAGCAAATACAAACGCCCCAGAGGGCATGAGCTCTATTTAAGAAACAGCATTTATCCTACAAGGCTATAGTCGTCTCTATACTGTGACTTTCATGAGGGTGGAAATTTCTTTTTCTCATATCTGTATCCCCAGCACAGGGCCTGCCATCTAGTATGCACTCAGTAAATCCATTTTTTTTTTTTTTTTTTTACTGGGCAGACATGTACAAGAAATAGGACGAAGGGGACAAAAGGGAAACAGGGACTTGGCTCAAGCCAGGTGTTCAGTGCTTGAAGGCCAGGCTCCAGGGAGGGCCTATGGGCACAGTTTTGCTCTCACAGCTGGAAGGAGTAATGGCATGCAAAGAGAGATGCTCCCTCTCTTGGTATCACGGGAAAGGAGCCTCCTATCCAAGCAGTGGGCGCGGCCAAGCACCCAGCCTCTAGTGCAGGGCTACAAGCATGAAGGCCCTTCTCCGCACTGCGGACTCACTGCAGCAGAGTCAGTTTCCCGGGAGGGAGAAATGTAGTCTAGGGATTGCAGAACATTAGAGGTCAAACTGCATGACTGCGAGTACCCAGCCTTCTGCTGTGGGACACATCACTAAGGGGAAGAAACAGCATTTAGTGCTGTCCCTGGTTCTCTTGCTGCAAGGACTTTACTTCAGAGAGCAACCCCTGGACACTTTATGACTGACAGGTATAACCACAGGAGGAGACAGAAAGAGGCTTTGGAGACAGCAAGTCACCGCTGAAATGTGATCTCCAGAATACTGTCACAGGTCACATCCCAGGAGCTCGCTCCTGGCTCCTTGCCTCCTCACTCCTCTAGTTGTTTCCCTGCAGCCCAGCCAGGAGCCTGCAGCTTTGGACAAGAGCTCTGCCCCATTTGACATCTGCCCTTGCCAGATCTCTGTTTCTTCAGGCCGACTGACTTCCCTGCCCAGCACCCCCCAGGTCTTCTGCTTGCCCTCCTCCCTGCCTCTTCTGGCTGTGACTTCTGTCTCCCGCAGCTCATCTAGGCTCTCTGGCAGCAGTACTCACCTGGCTGGGCACTCAGTCTACACCCCAACCCACTCCCTCTGCTTCTGGCCCATGGGCGAGTCCTTTGCCTTTTCTGTACTTACCTTTTCACAGCCAAGTCAATTTCGAAATTTTCAAAAGTAGCTTTACTAACAAAGTGAAGCTGCTGTTCTCAAATGTAATCCCCAGACCAGCTGCATCAGCACCACCTGGGAACTTGTTAGAGGGCAAATTCTTAACTTCATCCCCAGACGAACTAAATTGGAAACTCTGGCATGAGGGTCCAGAGAATCTGTGTTTTAACAAGTCTTTCAGGTGACTGACGCCACTAAAGCTTGAGAATCACTGAACTAAGAGAAAGCAAATTGTTAAGGAAAAAAAAAAAAGAGAAACAACTACAGAGGTGTTAAAAACAAATGATGTTCTAACCCTTAGGTTTCCAATTCTGAGATAGCATATCTAGTCATAGGTATTTATTTTATTGAGGTTCCTGGGCCTCCAGGAATGCCTTTCCCAGGAAACATCAAGTTAGAATAACCTCAGGATTGGCACTGCTGATGTGAAGAGTCTGGCAAAATTGTCTCTTCCAGAACCACATTCTCTGTCCTCTCTTGCCAGGTGTTACCCCTGCACCCTGAGTACCCTCATAAATTCTGGGATTCCCCCATCTCTTGGGAGAGAAAGTTCCTTCCCTTGTTGCCAACAGTATTCCCCTTTGGGAGTCAGTATAGGGCCGTGGGCCTGGAGTCAGCAGTCTGAATTTAAATCCTGACACTGCCACCTACCAGCTGTGTGGCCCTCAGTGAGTCTTTTCGCCTAGATAAGCCTCAATTCCCTCATCTGTAACAGTGATCATAATAGTAGTCATTCCCAGTTACGGTTGTTGTGAGGATTAAGAGGATTACATATGCAAAGTGCTGAGCTTAGTACACGTTTCACAAATGATAGCTGTTACTATTATTACTCCCTTGTACGTCATATCCTTCTGTGCCACTGTTGGATGGCTTTTTCCCCTCTTCATCTTTGGGGCCTTAGAAGTCCTATTCTCACCCCTAACTCCCATTTTCATTATTACCCTGGCTTTTCTGAAGCATAATCGCTGGCCAGATGCTGCCCTTTGTTGAAGCCTCAAACCTCCACCTGTTTCTCCCTGTTGATATCTGGCCTGAGTCTTAGCATACACCACCTAACCCAGGAAAACCCTGAGTTTCTCTAAGCCTCTGTTTCTTCAGTTGTGAAAGAGGCATCATAACAGTACCACGTACAGGGTTTTTGAGTTGATGAAATCAGATCATTCATGTAAAGTGTTTAGCAGTGTCTGTCATGTACTAAGTATTCAAAAAATATTAGCTATCCTCTCTTCCCAATCATAGAAACCTAATTCTTTTTTTTTTTTCCCTGCCTCTTTCTGACTAAAACAAACTCAACCGAAAGTCCTGGAATCCCCTTGAACTCAGAGTACTAATTTCTGATGCTAGGAACTCACTGTAGACATTTAAGCTCTCCTAGGAGGGAAAGGCTGGTTCTGCTCTGCTATGAGCTGGCACCGTATGGGATGGCCTAGCTCCATACTTGGAGAGCTCTAAGCAAAGTGGGGAGCAATCAGTGCACACAAACTTGACAAAGGGCCTGGAAACCATGTGAAGAGAACAGTTAAACATGCCTGTGAGTATTTAGCCTGGAAAGGAAAAATTTCTCATGTCAGAGAGGACATGATCATTTGCTTCAAATCTCTCTAGGGCTGTGGTTTGGAAGAGGCAGGTGACTGGTTCTCCAGCCCCCCCCGCCCCCATAGACTTAGAGCCAATCAGTGGCAGCTACGGGAAGATGCGTTTCTGGTCAACAAAAAGTCCAACTTTCCTTTTTTTTTTTTTTTTTTTTTTTAAAGATTTTATTTATTTATTTGACAGAGATAGAGACAGCCAGCGAGAGAGGGAACACAAGCAGGGGGAATGGGAGAGGAAGAATCAGGCTCATAGCAGAGGAGTCTGATGTGGGGCTCAATCCCATAACACCAGGATCATGCCCTGAGCTGAAGGCAGACGCTTAACCGCTGTGCCACCCAGGCGCCCCCAAAAGTCCAACTTTCTAACAGCCATTCAGAGCTGGAATGGACTTTGGTGGCAGGTCCCTGTCCGTGCAGGTACCCAAGCAGGAGTGGGGCATGTGCTTGGCAGAGCTTTCCTAGGGGGATCAGGCAGTGGAAGGGTAGATGGCAGAGAGAACTTTTAACATCTTCCTGAACCCTGAGGTTCTGTCATTCTGACTCAGCTTTGCAATTGTACTCACCTCTGGAATGTGCTCTTTTATCTTTTCTCCCCACCCCCACTCTCATTTGCTCCACTGCAAGAGGCCCCTCTCCTTCCTGGGATAGGGCATGAAAGGGGAAGTTAACTAAACTGTAGCCATTATGATGTTGCTATGTCACAATACCTTCTCCTTGTATGATGGCTTGCTTTCTGCTAGGCACTGGAGACACCGAGATAAGTGAAGTCTGGAAGACACACAGAAGAAACACAGGTGTTTCCATCACAGCCTGCCTTGGTTCTCAAAATGCCTCCGGACTCATCTTGTTCAGAGAATGACCAAGCACAGAGCAAATTAATCTGCCTGTTGATCTCTTCATTGTGAAAGGATGCTGCCTGCCTCCCACCCCACCCCCACCCCTGCCTAGTCTCTCCAACAAAGCAACAGGCTCACTGTTGCTAGTGACAACATTACTCAGCAGCCCCTTTCCCTCTGCATATACTTTGAGAATGGTGTGGGCCAGATTGAGACTGAGTATTGAGACTAGGAAGATAATTGACCGCTGGTGAATTGACCACTGGCTGAGCACCCAGCCAGATTCTGAAGCCAGACTGAATTCAAATGCCAAGTCTACCACTTACCAGCTGTGTGGCCTTGGGTGATTTGGTAACCTCTTTGTACCTCAATGTTCTTATTTGTAAAATGAGAGTATTATTAATAATACCCACCCGAAAGGGTTGTCATGAAGATAAATGACTATGTAAAGTGCTTACCTAGAATAATGCCTGATTTATGGAAAGTACATACTATATGGTAGCTATCAATTATTTATGTCTATTTTTATTTTTTAAGACAGAGCGTGAGGGGGGTGGTGGGGCGGCGGGGCGGGGTGGGCAGAGGGAGGGAGAGAGATAACCTTAAGCAGACTCCATGCACAGCATGGAGCCCAACGAGGGGCTCCATCTCATGACCTGAGATCATGACCTGAGCCTAAGTCAAGAGTCAGTCACTTAACCGCCTGAGCCCCCAGGTGCCCCTATCAATTATTATTTTCTAAAATAAGCCATTCTCCTGAGCACGGCACCGGGAAATAATCTGCCTGTGAGCCCTTTGATACTGCAGTGCTGTTGTAAGATTCAGATGGTGCCACGTCAGCACTTCCTAGGGAAATAAGGCTCCTGAAGTCCATCTCTCATTTTGCAGGGCTTTTCCCTAGCAATAGGAGTTTGAAGAGGGAAGGTGACAGAACCGAACCTGGAAGGGGGACCTTAAGACAGCAACATGAAGGGATGACAGGACCCTCTCCAAGCCAAGGAAACAGCCTGAGCAAAGGTGGGAACCAAGGAGAACAACTCCAGGGAATGGAGATAGGAAATGAAATGAATGGAAATAGGAGCCCTGCATGCCCCAATACCGGAGAAGTATTAGGAAAACATTGGAACACACAAGTGATGGAATATTCTGCAGCATAAAAAATTATGTTTGTGAAAATTCATAGCATCGTGGGAGGAAACTTTTATTGCAATTTAAAAACAAAACAAAAATTTTAGCCAGAGTTTTTTTCAAAATATAAATCGATAATGTCTACTGTAGGAAAGTAAATAACACATTTATAAATTTTTCTTTTGTTTTTAAATTTTAACAGGTGCAGTGGCATCATATATGAAAGCTCCACCTGGTTTCCTGTTATCAAAATTTTTATGTTTACTTTTCTGCTTACACAAAAGTGAATCAGGACCTGGGTAGCTCAGTAGGTTAAGCACCTAGCTCTTGATTTCAGCTCCGGTCATGATCTCAGGGTACTGAGATCGAGCCCCTCATTAGGCTCTGTGCTGAGCATGGAGCCTGCTTAGGTCTCTCTCTCCCTCTCTCACTGCCCCTCCTCCTACCCCACATGCGCACGCGCTCTCTCTCTCTCTCTCTTAAAAAAAAAAAGTGAATCAAAGGGTGAGAGGATGGGTGAAATAGGTGATGGGAATTAAAGAGTACACTTACCATGATGAGTGCTGAATAATGCATACAGTTGTTGAATCACTATATTAATAGTACACCTGAAACTAATGTAACACTGTATGTTAAGTATACTAGAATTAACATTTTAAAAAGACTAAAAAAAATGAATCAAAGACAAATTGACTTTGAGATATAAATTCAAATTTGGCATGACTTCCTCATGATAAAAAAAAAAAAGGAAGGATGTGGAAAGAGATTAGTAGGGATCAGATTATTATGGTCTCAGGGGCGCCTGAGTGGCACAGCGGTTAAGCGCCTGCCTTCGGCTCAGGGAGTGATCCCGGCGTTATGGGATCGAGCCCCACATCAGGCTCCTCTGCTGGGAGCCTGCCTCTTCCTCTCCCACTCCCCCTGCGTGTGTTCCCTCTCTCACTGGCTGTCTCTATCTCTGTCGAATAAATAAATAAAATCTTTAAAAAAAAAAAAAAAGATTATTATGGTCTCTAAATTCCAAGCTGGGGTGTTGGGATTTGAGCATGTTGTAAGTGGGAAGCCACTTACAGGTTTATGAGCAAAGGGTTACTTTAGGAAACTTGATTTGGCAGGAGGAATAGGAAGGACATGAGTGGGATAAGTCTGGGGTGAGGAGTTGACTGGGGACCCAGAGGCCCAGATGTCTCCCTTCTGGTCCCCGTCCCTTAACCTTCCTGGGTTAGATCCCCAAACCCTCCACCCCCCATCCCGACTCTGCCACCACCACCACCACCATTAGAATACAGTGATTATCTCAGCATTACAAATCTTTAAGTAGTTTTTCAGTCCAATGGAAAAAATAATAACTTGGCCTTAATGAAAACTGTTGGCTTTCTTCCTAAGTCACCTAAAAGAGGGATCAGCTAACTTTTTCTGGAAACACCCAGAGAGTCAGTATTTTAGCCTTTGCAGGCCATAGGAGCTCTGCCACAACTGTGCAACTAAGCCACTGTAGAGAGAAAGCAGTCACAGACAACACATACAAGATGGGACATGGCTGTGTTCCCATAAAACTTTATTTACAAAAATAGGTTGAGGGCTGAATTGGACTCACAGGCCGTAGTTTATCAACCTTTGACCTAAAAGCGCATCGTGTTATTTTTCTTAGAAAATAATTCCATGATTATTCAAGTGCCTCTCAATCCTCCCTGACCCTCTGTCTCAGACATTTCCCATACACAGATAGCCCCATCCCCTGCTCTAGTTATGAGAGGAATACCAGTGATGATACGATGGGCTAATTATCCCTACAGTAGTGACAGGCAAAGCAGCGTGTTCAAGTGAGGGATCTAGATCGAGCCCTGTCTCCGCCAGCTGTGTGATCTGACACAGAGCGCATGGCCTCTCTGAGCCTCTCTCTCTGTTTCCTCAGAGGCAAAATGGAGAAAGGAGGTGCAACCTAGGATTTTTGTGACGATGAAATGTTTTCAAGCATACAGCCCACTGACTGGCATTGGAACAGGCATTCAATACATAGTTATGAACCCACACTGGCTCTATAAATAGCCCGAAGGAAGAGAATTCCATTGTGGATCCAGCCTTCAGGCCAATAGCGGCGCTGGAGAGAAGCCGCAGAGAGCACACAAACATACACGGGGCTAGATAAGAAGGCAAAGCTGACTTTGAAGAAACTGCTGTGAGATGGATTTGTATCAAATACTCCCGATGAATCATTTATGAGGCAGCCCCACTGTGCCAAAGCCACCTGGCTGTTGGTGGTTGGGCAACGTGGTCGCACGCTTCCAGTGAAGTAATGAGACCCAGCTCTTCATCCACACGCTCTCAGCAGCTGGTGAGTGGGAGATCCTCGTGTCAACAGGCTCTTCTGAGTCCCCTCTTCCGGGCTCATGGGACCGGTCACCTTCGCTTCAGCTGAAAAATAAACACATCAAGAAAATGAATGCTTCTCTCCTAGGGGAACACGACACCAGGAGAATAGATCAATAACAAGAAATAGCAGGGGTCATCTTTAGAGAAGACGCTGTGAAATGTAAGAAGGCCACACACACACACACACACACACACACACACACACACTCTAACAAATAAGAAAAGAGCCTGAGTTCAAATCTTGATTTTGTGCCCTCATCAGCTGTATATTTGGGGTCTAGTTATTTAACTTCTGTGCCTATGTTTCCCCCTGTAGAAAATGAAGATAGTCATGTATGTTCCTTTACAGTTGTGAGAATTAAGTGCATTAATATAAAGTGCTCAGAGCACGGCCTGAATGATAATGAATGTCCGCCAGTATTGGTACCAGCATCATCCTTTGAAAAAGATGTTTTTAGAATAGCTGAACAATGGACTCGAACACATCATGAGCCAAATTCAAAAGGAATCTGAAAAATCTGCATCTGTGGCACTCTCAAAGACCCACACCTGAAATTCAAATGAGACTTTGGATTTCTCTCTTCTGTGACTCAGCAGTAGGACAGGTCAAACCAGGATAATGGGTGTTCCTATCGTTCGGTTCAATTCAAGAAACAGTGACTGAGTACCATTGTTGACAACGATATACTGTGGTTTTATAAAAAGATATCCTTATTCTTAGGAAATACACAATGAAATCATTAGGACTAAAGGGACATGATGTATGCAAATTATTCTCCAGTGGTTCAAAAATATTGGCTGTACACACATTCATATATATGTATATATATATGTACACCCAATATTATATATAGAGATATATATAGAGAGAGAGATGTTGAACAATAGGTGTAACAAGAGTCTGTAGTGTTCTGTGTACCATTCTTATCCCTGCAGCTTTTCTATATTTGAAATATTTTCCAAATAAAAAGTTTTTAAAAACCCATTAGGATGGGTTAAAAATAGAAAAGAAGCATTGACTCCAGCTCGACTATCAAACAAGCACTGGGCGGCTGCAAGGACAAGCAGAGGTGACAAGACACCAGGAGAGTTTGGACTTGAACAAGGGGACATACAGCAGTTCTGGGATTCAAACGTGCAGTGGAGCCAGGCTAAGATCGCCTTGATACATGTCTCCCTGGTTGGCCCTGCTTGTCCCCAGGCACCTAATACAGGTTGTATGTGGCACTAAGAATAACATCGCATGAAACCCTTGCCCTGCATTTCATTTTAGGGTTTTTCGTCTTGAGACCTTTGTTTCAGATGCCAATTACTGCCTTTTTGCGGATCCCCTGCCGCGGATGTCTCCCCATCCTCAATGCATTTTGCAAAGTGCTGATAGAATAAATCCCTTAGGGGTGCCTGGGTGGCTCAGTCGTTAAGCGGCTGCCTTCAGCTCAGGGTGTGATCCCGGTGTTATGGGATGGAGCCCCGCATCAGGCTCCTCTGCTGGGAGCCTGCTTCTTCCTCTCCCACTCCCCCTGCTTGTGTTCCCTCTCTCGCTGGCTGTCTCTATCTCTGTCAAATAAATAAATAAAATCTTTAAAAAAAAAAAAAAGAAATCCCTTAGTCACTGTTCTCACTGCATCAGTTTCTCACTCAAAAAATGACAATGCTTTCCTAGGCTCCAGAACACCTTTTCTAAACTTGGCTGTCTCATCAGGTCCATGTTTTATGGTTTTACATATTTTGATTTGCAGGTTCAACTTTCAAGATTTTTTTCCTGCCACTGAAGCTAACAGAAGCTGTGATTAGACTGACATCTGAAAGTGATGGATGCTTAGGTCACCGTCTTGTGGCCCGAATACTAGGCTCAGGCCAAAGCTGTAATTTGAAATTGAGATAAAAGTTTTTGCTTGTATTTTTTTAATTTAAATGCACTTTTTAATTTTAGAACAGTTTTAGATTTACAGAAAAGTTGCAGAAATGATACAGAGAGTTCCCATAAACCCCATACCCTGTTTCCCTTCTGTTTCTATCTCACATCACTGTGTACATTTGTTAAAACTAATGAACCCATATTGGTATATAGTAATTAATTAAATTTTACACTTTATTCAGATTTCATTAATTTTCTTTAATGTCCTTTTCTATCCCAGGATCCCATCCAAGAGACTATGTTACAGTTAGCTTTCCTGCTATTTTAAGACAGCAAAATAATGTTTAAGAAGCCAGATATAAATAATGTGTGTAATCTTTTTTAAACATAAAATGTGTGTTTATTTCAAGCATTCAAAGTTGGTTTAACACTAAAATCTCATTATATACCCAATTAATAGCATAAAAGAAAATGTATGTATTCATCCTTATAGATACAGAAAAGGAATTTGATAAAATTCAACATTCATTCATGATTTAAAACTCTTAGCAAACCTGGAATTTACTCTCTTTTTAGTAGTTTTTTATTTTGAAATAATTTTAGACTTCTAGAAAAGTTTCAAAGAAGAGAAAGAACTCCTGTATCACCTTCACCAAGATTTGTAATTATTTACATTTTATCACATTTGTTTTATTAATGCCATTCTGTCTATATTTCTTTTCTGAACCATTAAAAAGACATGATATCTCTTTATAATGTGTGTAGCCTGATTGAATAAGATTTTATATGACACTTTGATGCAATCATTATCTTTCCTACTGCCCTTGGACACGAAAAAACTCATAGCCTCTAACTCATCCCGAAACATGATTATAACATTCATTTCAAGACTCCCTGAATTTTCCCTTTATGTCAGATCCCTTGGGAGCCCAGATTTCATGTCCAAGACTAGATATAATTAGCTGATCCAAGAAAGTTTTCTTCCTATACAGGATACAGCAGTTCTGTACACAGGATCTCACTCGAGATTTCCTGAAGTCTCGTGTTTGCTACAAACACATGATGCTAAAATAAGCTCTCACTACCACCATATATAAAGTAGCTCAGTAACATCACCGCTGGTACTATTCCCTTACTGGCCAGTATTAGAGTGTCCTTGATGGAAAACCATGGTATCAGCTGCCTTAAAGCTGCCAGTGACTTTTCTCTGGTTCAGTTTTAGGGAGCCTATTCACCTTGCTCATAAAGCTCATTAGCTCATAGAGCTAATTAATAGGCAAAGTTTCACAGCTCTTTCTAGCCTCCAATTTAACATTGGAGCTGCATTCCTTTCAATACCTTCATTTTTCCCTGCAGAGCTGGAGTAAAAAGAAAGCGTTCATGATAACATCTCATCAAATGGCCATATTTTTCCCACCAGGAGTAGGTAATTTACTATTCTCTCTCTTAAGGAAGAGAAACAATACCCCTTTGTTGGACCATTTTTTAGATGACACCTGAACTTAAATACCATATCTGTTAGTACCCTACTAGCAAATAGTATCCTATTAGCAAGGAGCTATTAGTTATAAAGATTTCAGATAATAAACATATTTGACAGCAACTCTTTCCAAATGAAATGCTAGGCATTGAATTTTAAACAGCCAACATAGGATTTTTACCAGTTCTGTTCTTTAAAACTTTTTGATGTTTCCCTTGTCCGTTTAAAAACCCAGTGTAAAATTAAAGTGAATATTTACAAAAAAAAAATTTATTCATCATTTCACCATTGTAGCATACCTATTTCAGGTTTATGACTTCCTTTTTATCTTTGGTCAAGCCTGCGTTCTTTTTGCCTCACATTACAAATATTTCCTATGTCTCTGGTATTCACGTATATTTTTAAGAGTTACATAATATTTCACTAAGTGGATATATGATTATTATTTAAACATTTCCCTAATGTGCTTTAGAAGGACAAAGACTTTTGTCTATTTTCACCACTGTACTCTAAACATTTAAAACAGTGCTAACAAGGGGCACGTGGGTGGCTCAGTTGGTTAAGCAGCTACCTTTGGCTCAGGTCATGATCTCGGGGTCCTGGGATTGAGCCCCATAGCAGGTTTCCTGCTCAGCGGGGAGTCTGCTTTTCCCTTTCCCATTGCCCCTCCCCCCTGCTTGTGCGTGCTCTCTCTCTCTCTCAAACAATAAAAGCCAAACAGTGCTGGCAAAAAGTAGACACTAGGTACATATTTGTAGAATCAAAAGTGAATTTAAATGGTTTCAAATTTTACTCTCATGTATTATTTTTTTATCATCTTTTCTTCTGACTTAATTTTTTCTCATTCTACCTCCTTGAAATAAAAACAGTTGATCATGATTATTATTTTTTTTAATGTAGAAAACATTTAGAGTGATCAATTGTCTTTGATTATGATCTGGTATGGTTGTTATGATCCCATGTAAATTCCTTATATATCTGAAATGTCTTTATTTTCCCCTCACATTTATTTCACAGTTTGGATAGATGGAGAATCTACAGCGGAAACCATTTTCCTTCAGAATTTTGAAGGTGTCCTTCCATTTTTTTGTAGTTACCAGTGCTATGTTGAGAAAGCCGTTGTCATTCTGATTCTTGATCCTTTTTCTATGTATAACATTTTTCCCCTCCCCTCCTCCTCTCCCTTGCTCTCCTTCCCTCCCTCCCAGTGGCCCCTCCCCTGCAACCTCTCTGGAGTGCCTATAATTTGGATGTTGAATCCCCTAGAATGAATCTCTAATTTTATCTTTTCCACCTTGTTTTTGCCCTACTTTCTGAGAGATTTCCTCAAATTCGTCTTTTAACTCTTCTACTGAGTTCTACATTTTTGTTCTATTGTTAATTTTTAAGAATTCTTTTTTTCTCTGAATCTTCCTCTTTTAAATAACAATTTATTTTCACTATATAATCTTTTCTATTATCTATCTGAATTTAGTACTTTTTAAAAAAAATTTATTTATTTATTTGAGAGAGAGAGTGCTGTGGGAGAGGCAGAAGGAGAGGGAGACAGAATTCTCAAGCAGACTCCCCCCTGAGCATGGAGGCCAACATGGAACTCAATCCCAGGACCGTGAGATCACGTCCTGAGAGGAAATCAAGAGTTGGCTGCTTAACCGACTGAGCCACCCCAGAGCCCCTGAATTTAGCACTTTTTAAAATGTTTTCTTCTACCTTACTTCTGCTTCCTCCCAGTCATTTTTTTGTTGTTTTCTCTTTGTTTTGATCTCTCTCTTGTCATAGAGACTTGCTTCAAGGGACTGGTAATTCGTATTTAAGAATGGGGCATGAGGGGCACCTGTGTGGCTCAGTCAGTTAAGCAGCTGCCTTGAGCTCAGGTCATGATCTCAGGGTCCTGAGGTTGCCCTGCATCAGGCTCCCTCCTCAGTGAGAAGTTGGCTTTTCCCTTTCCCCTCTGCCCCTCCCCCTGCTTGTGCTCTCTCTCACACTCTCTCTCTCAAATAAACAAATAAAATCTTGGGGCATGAAAAACTATTGGAAGTCTTTTATTTGTGGGTGGATTTTATCACTGAAGTGCTTCACTAAGGGTGATCTGGCTGGGCCTTTTATTTGGAGAACCCGTGTTAGTTTCTTTAGGTATTTTCCCTTGGCCCGGTCAGATTCCCCAGAGAATAATTTTCCAATTTCCTACTCAGTGGGCCCAGTTACTAGAATTTCAGGAGCTATAAGGCGGTAGAAGGCCTCAGGTCCTCTCTTCCAGTATTCAGACTTCCAATTAATCCCCTGATTGAAGTGAGGTAGCTCTGCTTCTGACGTCCCCTTAAATTCTATTGTACCCTCTTCAGAGAATACCCCTCTAGCTGTCTGCCGGGGATAAGAAGGGGCAGTTGCCTGACTTCACAGAATATAGGATGCTGTCTGGAAAAATTTATTTTTTAATATGTATTTAAAAATTTTAATTACAACTTAAATACAATAAAGTACACAAATTTTAAGTACACATGGCTAATGCATTTTTACATGTGTATGTATCCATGTAACATCCAGATTGACATACAGACTACTTCCAGCACTGGGAAGATTCCCTCATGTCCCATCTCAGTCAAAACACTCCACAAAGTAACCATTATGCTGTCCTCTTTTACCATAGATGACGTTTTCCTGTTATTAAACTTGAGTTAAATGAAATCACACTGTATGTACTCTTTTGTGTCTAGCTTTTTGCTCAATATTGTATCTGTATGATTTATTCATGTTGTTTCAAGTTAGCTATAACACATTCTTTTTCACTTCTGTGTCGTATGCTATTGTTTAAATATACCACAATTTATTAATCCATTTGACTGTTGTGGACATGAATTATTCCCAGTTTTTACTATTTTAAAATTTTTGTTATATTTTTTTGAAGATTTCATTTATTTTTATTTATTTGACAGAGAGAGAGAGAGAGAGAGCACAGCAGGTGGAACAGCAGGCAGAATGAGAGGGAGAAGCAGACTCCCCAGGGAGCAGGGATCCCAATGTGGGGCTCGCTCCCAGGACCCTGGGATCATGACCTGAGCTGAAGGCAGTTGCTTCACCAACTGAGCCACCCAGGCGCCCCTTTACTATTTTTTAAAGTTGAAGTATAGTTGACATAGAGTTTCTTCCAGTTTTTGGCTCTTACAAATCATCCATCCATGAAGATTATTAAATACATCTTTTGGCACACTTATGCATGCACTTCCATTGAGCACATATACAGGAGTGAACTTGCCGGATCCTAGGACATATATTTATTTTTAGCTTTAAAAATATAGCCAAATAAGTTTCCAAGTGCTTGCACTGATTTATTTTCCCATGAGCGGTGAATGAGAGTTTCAGTTGCTCCACAACCTAGCCGACACCTTAAATTTTAGCCATTTTGGTGGGTGGGTAGTAGTATCACATTGTGATTTTAATTTGCATGTCCTAGATAACTGAAGGCAGTAAGCATCCTTTTACATGCTCACTGAACATTTGACTGTCCTCTTTCGGGACGTGCCTGTTCAAGTCTTTTACCCATTTGGGTTGTTTTTGTCTTACTCATTTGCAGAAGTTCTTTATCAATTTTGGATAGGAACCCTTTATCAAGTGGGTATTGAAAAATGTCATTTTTCCAGTCTGTGGATTGTCTTTTCTCTCTTAATGGTGTCTTTTGATGAACAGAAATTCTTAGCTGTTATTATGGCAAATGTAAGGCTCAACTTTAAGCAACTTAAAAAGGAAAAATTTTGTCTAAAAATCAGGCTCTCTTGGGGCACCTGGGTGGCTCAGCTGGTTAAGCGTCTGACTCTTGGTTTTGGCTCAGGTCATGATCTCAGGGTTGTGAGATCGAGTCCCACGTCTCAGTGGAGTCTGCTTGAGATTCTCTCCCTCTGTCCCTCCCCTGGCTCATGTGTGTGCACATGTGTGTGCTCTCTCTGTCTCTCTCTCTCAAATAAACAAATAAATAAATACATAAAATCTTTTTTAAAAAATCAGGGTTGTCTTTCTGGGTTTGCTGTAATACACTGTAATAAAACTTGTGCTGAGCAGAAAACCATCTTTGTTCCAAAGTTCAGAGTTATGGTTCTTGTTCCAGCTGTCATCATAATAGAACATTACCAGATACAAACTCTATCGTGTGCTACTCCATCATCTCTGGGATCCAACTCTGGATGTTCTGGAAAACCACATTGCAACAAAGCTTTTGGACAAAACTTCCAGGCCCAGAGAATCATTGTCTCTGCCCCCTTCTCTTTATAACTCCCCTATTAATAACATGATATCCTTTTGGGTGTTTTCTTCAATCCTGCAGATGCCTCCCCCCACCTACCTTCGACAAAGTGAAATAGAACAACAGGCATTCTATTATACACAAATGATAAGGTTTTATTACTTCTAACAAGGAGTGGTCTGAAGAGGTAGTTGGCCTACAAGGTAATTATTGACAAAGAGAAGGTCTATAAAGCAACAATTCAAAAACTAGAGCCACCATTCAACTGTTGTTAGCCTATGAAAAATGATAATAGAGTCAACTTACTGTTTTTGGTGACCTTGGAAAAATTTGGAAATACGCCAGAAATAGAAGTCCTCAGTCAAGACTGGTTTATTGTGCACAGTAGAGAACAGGAACTCAATAAATATTTATTAGACGAATTTGAGGGTGCTGGGGTGGACATGCGGAGTTATACCTGCTTAAAATTTACCAGGCTTCAAATTCTTTTAGCCATACTATATGGACTGGAATTTGGGTCTTATTCGTCTATTTGTCTCTGGGAGGCTCTTGGAACTGGTCAGAGCTACACTCTCTTTTCAGGGGCAATTCTGAATGGGAAGGATAATTATTTTTAAACTAATGTTTTCCAAATTAATTTATAAATTTAATAGTCTTCTAATTAAAATTGCAGAGACCTTTTTGACAGTAAACTGTTACCAATTGATTTTACACATCAAAGGATAATGAATGCTATATGGAAAAATAAAGACAGGGAATGTGGTGGTCGAATTACTATTTTCTGTAAGTAGTTCAAGGAAGGCCTTACTGATAAGGTAACATTTGTACTGAGACCTGAGGCATATGAGGGCATGAGACAGGTGGAAGCAAGTACAAAAGTCCTGAGATATACCTGGTTGTACAAAGAACAGCAAGGTGCAGGAGGGAGTCTCCAGGAGGAACACAGTGATTGAAGGGAGAATGGTAGGTAATGACTTGAGAGCAGCAGTGGGAGTGGGCGGAGGGTGAATCATGTAGGGACTCTGAAACTTATTCAATTTATTCTGAGGGCGATGGCAAGCCTTTGGAGAGTTTCGAGCAAAGGACTGAAGAGATCTGACTTAGATTTTAAAAGGATCCCTCTGACTCTTGTGTTGAGAATAGAATGTAGAGGGACAAGGCTGGAAGCAGGAAGATGAGTTAGGAACCTGTTGCCATTTTCCAGGTAAGAAATAAAGGGTAGCAGCAATGGAGGAGGTGAGAATGATTGTATTATGGCTCTCCATGGAAAAATAGAGTTGACAGGATTTGCTAATGGGCTGGGTGTAGGGCGTGAGAGAACAAGTGTGGTCAAGGATGATTCACAGCTTTTGTTCTCAGCAAATGCAAGGGCAGAGTGGCTGTTTACTGAGGAGAGTTTGTTTGGGAATGTTAAATTTGACATGCTTGTTAGAAATCCAAGTGGAGATGGCAGGTAGGCAGGTGGAAAGGCTTAAAAATGAAGCTGCATTTCATCTGGAAGAATAATGCGCAAGAGTTGCTATTAAATAAAATTTCAAAATAAAGATTAAGGAGGGAACTGGCTTCACAGATATGAAAGTGCAATCTAAAACTACAATAAACAAAACTGACACAGGAAACCAGAGATCGATGAAACAAGAAATATGCCTTGCAACAGTTCCTGCAAGGCTCATCTGCGTTTACAGATTTAAGCTTTGATGTTTTTACCGTTTGCAATGAGCTCTAAATCTTGGTGATGATTCATCTCTAACTGTGTTCAGGTATGCAGTTTTTTCAATGGAAACTTCTTTATTGGTCTTCCCTAAACATGCATAATTTTTGTCAAAAACTTAAAGTAATACAAAAAACTGTACCCTCAAATCCCTCCAGGTTTTGAGATAATCCGTTTTTGGTTTTGCTTTCTTATCCTTCAGGTCTTCCGTCTATTGCATAATATGAATTGTGTGCCCTGTGGTTGTGGAAGTGTATCTCTCAGCTGTGAGTGAGCCTAGCTAATATCCACTGTGGAGATGTGAATGCGGCTTTGTTTTATTTTTTAATCAAATTCCCAGTACTCATTACAGGTTACAACAAAGGTAGCTGTGTCTCCTTTTTCAGATTCCCAGTAACTCATTAAAGCTTTCTACAGCGTTCAAGAACATTGAGATGTATTAAAATATGGAATAATTTTACCCATATCACAGTCATAATCACAGTAGCTAATATGTAGTCTGTAGAATGTTTCCCAGGTGACACACCTCACGCTAAATGCTCTGTATGCGCCATATATTAGGGTTCTCCCTACAATACCTCTTTTATAGATGGGGAAACGTAGGATTTGATGAGCTAAGTAACTTCCTCCAAACCAAAAAAACAGCAGAGTCGGAATCTGAACCCAGATGTGGGAGATCACAACGTCCAAACTCTTGGCTACTACTACACTTCCTGGAAATAGTAAGGGGTCTACTGCATATGATAAAACATCTTTACAAACCAGTGGGGGAAGGGATGAGTTATTCAATAAATGGCTGGGTAGAAATTTGTTAAATATTCAATATGGGCCTCATTTCATATTGTATAACAAAATTATTTCCAGCCTTTAATAAATAGGAAAAATGATAGATAAAACCATTAAAACAGAACATAAACCATACATTAATTTTAAAAAGAAAAAAAATGGAAAAAATAGAAGAATATCTAGGTAAGTATTTTATTGATTTAGGAGAATAAGGAAAAACTTGAACAAAAAAATTGGAAAAACAACACAAAATAAATCAATTTGTCTATCGTAAAAATTTAAACCATTTGTAGATAAAGTATCGCTAACAAAATTAAAAGACAAATTATAAATAAGGAAAAATATTTTCAAGGACGTATGACTGAAAGAGTGCCAATATCCCTAATATATGAAAATCTTTTATCCAACAGTAAGGAAAGCAGTGATATCTCACAAGCAAAATTGGCAAAGGACCTGAACAGAGAATTTACAGGAGAGGAAATATAAAGGGCTGATAAATTAATGCAAAATATTTGATTCACTAGCAAAGAAGTGCAAGTAAAAACAAAAGACTGTCATTCATCTTCTGCCTTTAGGGTTATCAGAAGTGAATGAAAATGGTGTTATGAGTATCTGCCAGGTGTGGGAAAATGGGGACATTCATAGACCTTAGTAAATATTTACTTTAGTAAATTGGTACAGCCTTTCTTGAGAGCAATTTGGCAACATGTATCAACATTCATAAAGAAGTACCTTTACGTTTTGATGTAGCGATACCATTTCCAGAAGTCTATCTTAAGGAACAATTCAGCAGTATGACAAATACATCTCTACAATCAAAAGACTATACATAATCTAAAAGTTTAATGATAAAACATTAATATAAGGAAATATAAATCCACTATTATAAATCATGTTTCTGAAGAATACTGAATGATCTGAAATACGTTTGTATATATATACATACCTACATACAATGTTAAATGGTAAGGACAGGATATGAAAGTTTCTATGTGTGTATGTTTATTATCAACTCTGTGGAAATGAGACATAAATGTGGATAAATATAATAGATACATTAATATGTAGTAGGAAATAAATCAAAATCATAAAAGTAATTAATTCTTATTAGGAGGACACAGAATAATTTTTCTCTCTTTTCTGGAATAGCTGCTACATATATTGAAAGGAAAATGTGTTACTTTGATCATCAGGTTAAACCTTTAACTTAACAAGAGCCTTCTAAAAGTTCATTTCTTTTTACCTAATAAGTCATTCAAGTTCCAGGAATGTATCCTTAACAATGGACAAAGAGAAAGATTCTATACAAAGGTGATCATTTTAACATTATTAATAATTCTTTAATTTTGAGAGGGAACTGCTGAATTTATTATAGAAGAAAGACTGAAGAAAATATAGTACCTAAAAATGAAAGAAGATTATCAATCTATTAGTCCTGTTTGCAAGGAATTTTTTATAACACACAATATAATTCTCACATTTTATATTAAGGAAAAACAGAGGATAGAAATTATTTAATATGTATCTAATTTACTGTAAGCTTTTATTTTCAATATGACCTGAATTAGACAGATAGACAGATACATACACCCTCTCTCACTGAGCAAGAGTAAATGAGGTAATGTTATCTAAGGACCCAGAACAATGACTTGCTCATAAAATGTTTTCAGGAAATATCAGTTGATATTATTTAATAGTTATTTTAAAAAATGAAAAAGACTTAGGAAGCAAAGAAGTAGTGAGAAACCAAAAATGTGTGGGCAGAGAGAAACTTTCACATCCTCCCAGTCAGGGGAATTATTTACCTTATAATTTAAAAATAAAAACCACAAAACAGATTACATTTTTAGGACTTCAAAGGAATGTAAATGCCAATGTAAATCAAAGATCAGATAAGAAAAATAACATTCCTAACGAAAGGTGCAACGCGCTGAGTAATCACAGCAAATTCCCTCATGTGGCTTAATGACTATGATATTGCCACCTTGTGGAATTAGTGATGCATTTCACATCCCAGGGAATTAGAGATTTTATTTTGAAGTCATTTATACAGAATGCCTAAATTCTACAAATATTCTTACCAAAAAAATTAACATGTAACAAGAAGAGATCAGACATAGATTGTTCAAAAATGTAGAAATGTAGAAAATGATATTACAGGGAGTTTGTTGAACAAAAGAAATGGCCATAATTCTGTCACTGCAAAGTGATAACATCATTTAAAAATTATTTTTATCATTTCATCCTACTTTTTAAATTTCTTTTTTTCAGTTTTTTAAAAAGATTTTATTTATTTATTTGACAGAGAGAGAGCAAGAGAGCACAAGCATGGGGAGCTGCAGCTAGAGGGAGAGGGAGAAGCAGGCTCCCCGCTGAGCAGGGAGTGTGATGCGGGGCTCAATCCCAGGACTCCGGGATCATGACCCACACGGAAGGCAGACATTCAACCCCCAAGCCAAGCAGGCGCCCCAGCCCACTTTTTAAATTTCTAAGTTAATATCATCTCATTAGCATTTTCCATGCTGTGGCATCCTTCACAATGATTTTTTAATGGTGGCCTACCATTTTAATTGATGTGCCATACCCTGGCTCAATATTCCCATAATGCTGGGCATCTAATCTACTTTCAAATAAAAGGTCAGGGGGCGCCTGGGTGGTGCAGTCGTTAAGTGTCTGCCATCGGTTCAGGGCGTGATCCCAGCATTCTGGGATCGAGCCCCACATCAGGCTCCTCCACCAGGAGCCTGCTTCTTCCTCTCCCACTCCCCCTGCTTGTGTACCCTCTGTTGCTGGCTGTCTCTGTCAAATAAATAAATAAAATCTTAAAAAAAAAAAAGGTCAGTTTATTGTGATAGTTTCTGTACAGGTGGATACTAATGTCTTTATTTAGTCATAAAAACTAAGATACATTCTTATTATGAAGATAATACAAACTCAGTATTTTAAAGGTAAGCAAAAATAAACTACGCTTACCATTTTGCAACCCAGAAAACCACTGTAGCACCTTGCAGCTCTTTTTAACACACACAAACGTATGTGTAGTATATATTCACATTTTTAAAAACAAAAATGGGATTCTGTTACTATACAGTCTGCTTTTTTCATTTCAATTTACATCCTGTGCAACTTTCTATGTCAGTAAACATTATTTTTCTGACAGAATGGGACTCCATTTACAGATTAATTAATCGCACACATGTACTACATAGTACAAAGTTCTGGCCTGCATAGTATTGAATGTGATGATTACAACTGGATGGAGGTAATAGGCATGAAACAAACACCAGAAATAACTGCAGTGGCTGAATTGGGGTAAAAAGCCGTGAAGGAAAAGCAGAGGGTAAGAGAAGATAGTAGAGGTACACAGGGTGTTGAAGAAGGTCTGTCTGAGGGAATAAGGGAGTAAGGAGGGATCAGTCTGGACTTGAAGGACATGGATGGCATGTGAAAGATGAGGAAGTACCTTCCAGGCCAAGGGGGCAGCCTAGTTGAAGGCCCTAAAGTGGAAAAATTCTTAGCAAGTGCTGGAAATGGAAAGATGATGGACGTGGCTGGCGCTCACTGAGGCTGAGACAGCAGAAGCTGAAGGGCATCGATGCCACGGCTGGGAGTATGTATTGTATTCTTACCCTGTGGCAGGTACGTGACCTGATTCATATTGGAGAAAGCTNAAGAAGGTCTGTCTGAGGGAATAAGGGAGTAAGGAGGGATCAGTCTGGACTTGAAGGACATGGATGGCATGTGAAAGATGAGGAAGTACCTTCCAGGCCAAGGGGGCAGCCTAGTTGAAGGCCCTGAAGTGGAAAAATTCTTAGCAAGCGCTGGAAATGGAAAGATGATGGACGTGGCTGGCGCTCACTGAGGCTGAGACAGCAGAAGCTGGAGGGCATCGATGCCACGGCTGGGAGTATGTATTGTATTCTTACCCTGTGGCAGGTACGTGACCTGATTCATATTGGAGAAAGCTCGCCCTGCCTATTCTGCGTAGGAGAAGGGGTTGGGGGGCAAGAGCATAAGACAGGNATTGGAGAAAGCTTGCCCTGCCTATTCTGTGTAGGAGAAGGGGTTGGGGGGCAAGAGCATAAGACAGGAAACTAGGTAGGGGAGCACAGCACCAGTCTAAATAAGAAGTGACGGGGTCTAGAGTAGGGTAGAGGTAGTAACAGGTGGATACGAGATGTAATGGAGTTGGGGGGGGGTGGCAGTAAACACTGCATCCAGGATGCTGCTATCATTTATGGGGTCAGAAGCAAGAGGACAAATGGAAGACCCTATTCCCATTCTTTTCCCATCCCTTGCTCCAGCCCACACTGGAAGGGGCTTCTGATGCTCCGCTGTAGACTCCTGAGCCCACTAGTCCAAGCTGCATCCACAGCACCTGCCACAGCCAGGATCCGCCTTTGGGAAGAGGTACCTGGAGAAGAAACCCACTCAGGCCTTGTTGGGAGGAGGAAGTACTAGGGGCCTGGGTTTCTTCAGTGTGGTCTCAGGGGAAGGAAGTGGGCTTTGGGGGGCCATGTCCCCTCAGCTCTGTGGACTTTTTGCCCTGTGAAGGGGTCAGAGGGAGGAGGGCAAGAGTGAGGACCTGATGCTCAGTGCTACTTAAGGCAGTACTGATTGCATATAGTTAAAATTAACTTTGAAAAGTCTCATAGATCATCTATAAAGCATAGTACTGTATGTTTTATGTGTATGACCCTATATCATTGTTTTCTAATTTTTCCTTGTCCATGTTTCTCTATGTCTCTCAGTTAATTTCATCCTACATGACATTGATGGAGTCATCAACACCCACTTCCCTAGCTATTGGAACAATATATTTCCTTTCTTTATGACAGGTAAATCCTTGAAAGCATTCATAGCTGTTCCACACACTGGCTTTTAGGCTTGATGGCATGTCTTGCCTGCTTAAGTTAATGCATCTATAAGATGAGTCCCTGTATATTTTGGAAAATAAGAGGATTTAGAATAATAGTTGAAATAGAGGGTGGAAAATTTAGGACTGATGCTGGATTTCCAGCCTGAGCAACTGGTTTAACAGTGATGCTATTTACTGAGCTGGGAAAGACCAGGGGAAGAACGGGTATAGATATATTGTAATTCATTGATCTGACTCCCTCTTGTTGGACATTTAGGTTAGTTGCAATATTCTTTCATTAGGAACAATACTCTGATTTGTGGCAAAATCTTTTTGCACATCTTTAATTTCTAAATAGAGAATTAACTTGATTAAACGATGTGCACACTTTAGATTTTTAATGCACATTGCCAAATAACTTTTAAAACAGCTGTTTCCTCACACTGTTAACTTTAGGGCAGATTTTGAACACTGAAGTTCTGAGCCTCCCTCCCTCTTTCCTTCTCTCCCTCCCACTTTTCCTTTGTCCACTCAATAAGTAAACTTTGTTGAGTACCTACTATGTCCCACACAGGCCCTGAGATAAACCTAGCTTTGTTCCTTGTTGGGGCTTGGGAGAAGACTGGGGAGAAGGAAAAGCTATGGAAGACTCCAGAATTTTGAATTGGGTGACTTGGATATTCTGCCCCAAACTTCTTCTTTAGCTCTGGATAGCAATTTAAATAAGTTAAAATTCCTTTTTCATTTAGATTGGTGATGGCACTCTAAGAGTTTTGGGGGAAAATGTTTACCTTTGTGCAGACCACAAATAGGACACTGAGACCAGACTTTGCCCCCAAGGAACTATAATTGGGAGTATTATTTCACAATGAGCTTTTAAAATACGATACAAATTTTACTCTTGGCCGGTGGCCGCATCACCTCACCAGGACTTGAGGCAGGATTGCCCTAGCAAGGAGTCTGTGTCATGGCAGGTGACAGAGAAGGATGGAGCAGGATACCCTAGATCAGGGCATGAGGCCCTTTGTGCACACTAGGACCAGCCCCTAAACTCTTGATTTAAAGTACATTTCCTACTACCTGGCTTGAGCACCTAAGTTGCTAGATTTGACTTTGAGTTTGAGTTAAAAGAGGTGCTGGCGGACGTCCTTATGTTTGTTACTCAGATAGGAAGGTCCAACTCAACAGCACCATCTTGTCTCCTCTCAGCTGGCACCTAGTAAAAGATTTCAGCATGCACACACTGCATTTAATGCTAGTTATTGGAAGACTTGGGCCCTATACAAGGCTGGGAAGTAATAAGAACATACCCAGGCACCAAAGGAATTATAAGGAGATAACTGGAGTATTATGAATCTAAAGAAAGACTGGATTATGAGTGTTTATCTCTCTTGTGAACATGAGCTATTATATAAACCCCCATAATCCAGAGTTCTGCTAATGACTGTAGCTCGAACACTTTAGTAACCTGCTAGAGGTCCTCTGATCTGAGTCATTGTGTTCTCATCTTTAAAATGGGAACTGGGGGCACCTGGCTGGCTCAGTCGGTAGAGCATGTGACTCTTGATCTCAAGGTTGTGCATTCAAGCCCCACATTGGGTGTAGAGACTACTTAAAAATGAAATCTTTAAAAATAAATAAATAAATAAATAAAATGGGAACAATTCAATGCCTCATGATTCCTATAAGGATTTAAAGAGATAATCCACATAAAGACCACTACAGTAACTTTCACTTAGTAAGTGTTCAGTAAATGGTGGCTGTTCCTGAAACAATGTACACCATACTAGCACATCTGATTCATAAAATATTAATGCATCTTATTTATCAGACCATGTATTTGAAAACCAGAGGAACCATTCCCAGGTATGATTTTTTAAAGGCTCAACATCTTAAAATATATGATTTTTTAAAGGCTCAACATCTTAAAATATATGATGTGGTTACACCTCTGGAACTCTAGATACTTGTTAGTTCATTCAACATCTGCTGAACACTTCTTATGCACCAAAATTATGCTATCTATATGGATAGCCTTTGAATGAGTCTTTGCAGTTCTTTGCTTGCTGGGATATCAAAGCAACCCAAAAGAAGATCTATCTAGACTGTGCTATTTAAATAAATATTATATTGCCTGTAATCAGCTCAACTTTGCAGACTTCCTTACTTTGGAAGAAAAGAAAGAGATGTATACAAAAGGAATGTGTGACTCCCAGTGAAAGGAAAGAGTCTCTGTAACTCCACTCTTAACTCCCCCATGCACACATATCTGTCTCCAGAACAAACTAAGAATCTCGAGATAACATTAATTTTCTATTTCCTATAGGAGGCCAACCTTTTGTAAATAATAGAAATTACAGATAACCATGACCTTTATTTAATCAAGTCCTATGACTTGACTCTAACAAGAAGTTAAACAGGACATTTGGTGTCTCCCCTCTCTTCCTGCCACAATGTTGGAGTGCTGCAGGCAGCAGGATGCTTTCCATCCAGACCAAGGGAATCCCGGATTGGATGGGCTCTGGGGACTGTGGCATTTGTCCTGAATACTAGCAGAGAGAAGAGACCTCTGAGCAAATGATTGACAGGTTTCAGAAAGCACGAGCACCAGCTGTTTCAAAAGACAGAGGAGAGAGTACTATGGAAGGTGCAAAACACCAGATTCTGCTCTCCAACTGTCAGAGCAGGTGGCGTGGAAACAGGCTGCCTTCTACGAGGACTCCTAACCTGGTTAGAAGGTAGGGATTACTAAATTAATTTTTACTGATAATTAGCATTTGGGTGTCTCTGTAAGTTAGGAGTTCCAGAGCAAACAAGATGCTTCCTGGAATATAGTTCAAAGCTTTTAAATCCCAGCTTGGGGCATATGGTCTGTCCAAAGGCTCTTTCTCCTGACTCATGTATTTCCTGAAAGTTACTCTCTTTGTAAAACTATAGTGAAAGCACCATCTCCTTTCCAACCCTTTGAGCTTATTAAACACGAAAATTAAAATTGCCCTGAACATACTTTAAAATCCTTCAAGTACAAATAAAGCAGAGTAATGTTCGAGTGCCGTTGTTATCTCCCCACGGCGTCACCAGCTTTGGGTACAGCCGACCTTGGGCAGGCGTTTATATGGTTTATATTAATGCTGTTGGGGAGTACTCAAGCTGTGCAAACCAGCACATCTCCTACCACGCGTCCGTGTGCCGACATTAGGGTTCCTCAGCTTCCGCGTCTTTTTCCTTTGTGGCTTTTCAATCTTTTGTCACTTGGCCTTCTTTTGATTGTCATGCCCACTGCCAAACTTTGTTTAGGCACAATTTGCCAATATCTCAGCATTTCCAGGACATTAAGAGTAGGTGAGTACAATAGAACAGACTATATACAATTTGGGGGAACTGTCCCCACAAATGTTATCTCTTTAAGTCAAAGATTAACTTTGGACCAAATCTTTGAGAGTAATGTCCTTTAGGCTGTTGACTTGCCTAGCAAACAAGCACCCTCAGTGTGTTAGGTAATACCTGTTAATAAGAAAGTCACTCTTGGGCTTGAGTGGCTAAGAGACCCTCTCCTGATTTGGGGTCGGGCCAGTCAGGCACAAGCTCTTATCTGTGCAGATGGGGCAGCCCCACCCATGGGTCAAGAAAGCCTGGCTTGGGGATCACATCAGAGTTATGGACAGTGTCCAGCAGTGAGCAAATATTGACAGAACTGGATTCCTCTCGGGACAGCTGGTTAATGACCATCAGACTCCATACTTGAAAGAGCTCACACTCTTTACAGAGAGATTGGGACAGAAAATCTGTAAGCTAAGAAAAGGTCTCTTATTTAATTAACCTGTTTCAGAGGTAGACCCCATAGAACAGCACAGAACAGCATGAACTAATAGCCAGTTACCACTGTTGCAGTCTGAATGCTGTGTGCTTCCTGGTCTTTTGATGATTCATTGGTATTGAGGGAAGGAGAGAAAAAAGGGAAAGGAGCTAACATTTATTAAGAACCTGCTGTGTTTTGGGCACTGGTCTCAGTCATTTTATACATATTTTTCTCACTCAGTCCTCAAGAGAAGGTGTTATTAGCTCCTGTGCCCAGGTAAAAAAGAGGAAAAGCTAAGTGACTTGACAACATAATGGCAGGGAGGAGGCAAGATTCAAATTCAAGTCCATCAGTTTCCAGGTCCATGCTTTTTCTGCTAGACCAGGCCAAATGTGTAAAGATATGCACGGTGTGGCTGAAGATGGAGCAGAAGGGAAGAGGGAGAGACAAAGAGATTCTGTTTGTCCATCTTTCATGAGGAAAGGTGTTGATTCTGTAGCATGAACAAAAGCGGAGCACCTTACACTGTTGTGAAAAGCAACATGGAAATATATCCACTAACACTTAGTATTTTGTTAAAGACTTTATTTATTCATTTGCAAGAGAGAGAGAGAACAAGAGCGAGAGAGTGCACAAGCAGCGGGAGGGGCAGGAGAGGGAGAAGCAGGCTCCCTTCTGAGCAGGGCACTCCAAGTGAGGCTGGATCCCAGAACTCTGGGATCATGACCTAAGCCGAAGGCAGATGCTTAATCCACTGAGCCACCCAGGCACCCTGATCCTTAATATCTTTAAAAGGTGAAAAATTATGCACAAAATAATGAATCCGTTTATTTCCTGCCTCTGGCTCTGAATATGAACCGCTGTTAGCTTTTGGTCCTGGCATGAATACCTGTGGGATTTTCCTGGGTGTTTGTGATAGGCAAAGTTCATGGAGAGTCCTGTAAGGACAGGAAGAGAAGGCAGTGCAGATGCTCTGAAATGAAAGGCACAGATGGGGGGCTTAGATGGCTCAGTCTGTTAAGCATCAACCTTAGGTTTTTGCTGGGATCATGACCTCAAGCTCCACACCCAGCGTGGAGTCTGCTTGAGATTCTTTCCCTCTTCCTCTCCCTCTGCCCCTCTCCCCTCTTGCATTCTCTCTAAAACAAACAAACAAATAAACAAATAAGTAAAATCTATCTTTAAAAAAAAAGGTGCAGAAATCCAGCTTGGCCACATACCTACATAAAAAGAACCCCGTGTTAAAAGACACAGGTCAAATCTAATTATCAGAATACTAAGAGACTTTCCAAAAGGACTGGAACTTTTTGTGTTGAATCTGCACAAAATTCTCAACTACTACATATAATCTCAATCAGGAATTTGCACTCAGATTTGACTAGTTAGTTACAAAGGAAGTCCTGTACTTACTGCATTGGTAGTCCAATGAAATAAATAATTTGATAAAAAGTAAATCTTAAATTTAAACTTTTCAGTGGTTGCTTACACCTACAGGATGAAATCTAAGCTTCTTGGCAGGTGGATGAGGCCTGGCCTGCTTCCTTGGCCCCATCACCCTCACTTGCAGCCTCATACTTCACAAGAGCAAATTCTTTGGAGGCTACCCCTATCCCAGTGTGGACACCCCAGATAGCATTTCACAACTCTATGTTTTAGCACATACCTGTCTCTATTCTGGTAACTTCTGCCCTGGGAATGTCAATGTAGGATTTGGAAGAAGGACTTTTTCCCAGGCTTCATCTTATTCCTGGATTCCATCTCTATCCCCTTGCTGCTTCTACATGTCACACACTCTTCCATGGCCCTGACCACACCCGCCCCCTCTCCACCCCTGAACTGTGAGCTCCCTGAGAGGAGGGCTGGCATAGAGTAGGTGTGCAGTAGGGAAAGGAATCAATTGCTAAGATATCTTGAAACATTTTTTCTTTATCTTTCTTGGAGTCTTCAATGAGAGATAAATGTTGGCTTCTCCTTATTTCCCTCAAACAACCACAAAGAATAAGTTCCCTAGTTGAAGTTTCAGTAAACCCTTGCAGAGGACATCCAAAAGTTGTCAATGTTTCATATGAGCATGAGATAAGAATATTTGTTCTAAGAAACATATAAGATAATTGAAGGACAATATTCTTCAAGAATCTATTGATTCTACCCAAAGCTAGTGAAAAGAGGATAGAAATGTGAAAACAGGTGTCCCCCCCCAATACCTGGGGCTTTGGGTATATTATTCATTGCTGTTAGAATTCAAACACTAGAATGCAGCACCCACAGTATTGTGGGCCCCATAAGAGAAAACAATTCTATAGTCTGAAGGGGTTGAACGTTTGCTAATTGTTGTGTCAACCAGCAGGTGTCGTCAGAGACAAGTGTTTCTGCGATGGCTGCCTTCTCGAGGATGACCACCCCAAATCCTGCTCCAGCTGGAATTCCTGATGCTCTCTAAGGTCCCATCCCTCTGTGGAAGCTTCAACAGGAACAGCCAATACACAGGCCCGTGGTTCTAAAGTTTATTACCCTGGAGAGTCACTTGGAGGGCAGGGATCGTTAAAATGCAGATTCCTGAGCCCCAGCTGCAGAGATCTGATTCAGTAGGTATGGAGTAGGGCCTTGAATAAACAATTTCCATTTTAAGCACCACCTTTTTATCCTCCCTCAACCCTCCATTGTGAGGCGCTTTGAGAAACACTGATTTGCACCCGCACAGACCATAGGATATCATCGCACAGCCCTGACTGGGAGATAGGCTGGAAAGGGACTCATTTGTTCGTTCATTCACCAAACATCTACTGAGCCCTGACAGCTCACCAGTCACCCCCTGGGTGCCTTCACAAAGTCAGGCAGCACATCCTCAGGCTTGAGATCACCACTGAGGGATCTGACATAGCACTCAGTAAAGACTGGAACTATCTTTTCTTATATTTACCCCATCAAAGAACCTGGCTTCCATCATGAGAGGAAAAAAGTCCTCCTTTCCCTTAAAAAACACTCCCATGTTTACAGAAATTCTGCCAATAAACTGATCCCTAATGGTTAGTTTACAAGACATATAGTCAAAAAGGAATCTTGTTACCAAGATCCATTCTTTAAAACACAGACAATAATATATCCATTATTTTAAAACAAGGACAAAAATAATAAACCCATTAGTATCTGAAAATCAAAATGCTGCTGAGCATAGGTTCTACTGTCATGTTAACTTTGCAAATCGAAGATAAATAAAAACCCTAGTAGTAAAGGAACGGGATAAATTACATTACCACAAAGAAAACATAAACTAAAATTCCATTAGAAACTTAAAATTGGCATGATGTGGTTACCCGGGGGTGTTCAGGGAGAGTGCTTTTTTAGAAACTAATGGAAAGTGTGTATTCCAGTGCAGTCTATAGCTGAAACCCACCATCTGTTCAGTGACCAACACTTTAAATACCCTGAGCCCACTTATTTTTATTTTTAACTACCTTTCTGACTTTTGAAAAGTTTTTGCTCTAGAATGGACTTTTAAAGTTCATTGAGTCCAACTTCTCACTCCACACTCAATCCTGCTTTACAACATTGCAGCTGCAAGAGTCCTTCCCAGCCTCTGTATGCATTCCTCAGGGTCAAGGGGATCACTTCCTTCCCTGGAGCTCAGTCCATCTTAGGAATGTTCCAGTTTTTAGGAACTTTCTCCTCACATCCTGACAGGCAGGAAAAGCCAGTGACTCCACAGGAGGGCCTTCCCTGACCCCTCCAAGTTAGCATGGTGCCTGGGATAGGACTAAGCCGTCACCTGCATGGTCAAGAAACCTGTTACAGTGGCCTAAACAAGGAAGGCGCTCATCTTTCTTATCCAACAGGAAGCCCAGAAGACAGCAAGCCCAAATGAAGGATGTGAGGACGTCCTCCAGGGGCTAGGCTCCTTCTGTCTTTCTGCTCTGCCAGCTTTCAGCGTGGTTCTTTCTCCTGTTTGTAAGATTACTGCTGCTTCTCCACGCATCGCATCCGCATTCCAGGTAGGCAGAGGCTGGGGAAAACCAGGAGCTTGGAAGGCACCTATATTGACAAGGCAACACTTGGAATTCCCCCTTATAGTTCACCTCCTATCTTGTTGGCAAGAACTATGTCACATGATCACCTCAAACTTCAGTATGAGAAGGTGGGTGTTTTCTTTGGGCGCTTTGTTGACCAGAATATCTGGGTTAAACTCCTGAGGAAGAAGGGCAGAACAGATATTGGGTAGGGTAATTAGCAGTCACTGCCAGAGCCTGATGGTAATAGATGATTAACATGTGAATTGGCTGATAAAATCTGTCTTTCTAACCATTAGAACCCTTCAGGGGCTTAGGACAAGATTATAGAAACTCTTCTTTCTCTGGAACATCCCTTCAGATAATTGAATACAGTGATCGTTTCTTTTCACTTTCCCCACCCCCAGATGTCTCTTTTCCAAGTACATGTCTTTTGCAGACTTGTCTTTGAAAACACTCCCATTTGTTTATATTCCAGGTGCAGACTGACCTATAAAAATGAATGCAGAGTCATCGCCTTCTTCCTGCTGTACACCATGCTATTTAACTGAGCCCCAAATCCCTTGAACTGAAACATCCCACCGTCAATTTATACAGAGCATGCCTTGAACTCTGATGCTTGTGGGGAAGAGGTAGGGCAATGGGGACACACACCACTGAATATATACCCTGTGAAAGCCACTCTGCCATATCCCTTATTAGACATTCCATTCAGAAGACCCCAAGGCCATATCAACCTCATTCAGGCCATTGCAAGGCTGGTTTTATGGACCCAAGGAAGTACTTCACATAATCATTGCTAAACTCCATGCTGCCAGATTTAGTCCATTGCTCCTGAGCTCTGCTAATGTTACCCAATGAACTACACAGCTAGCATTTTTAGCTCTAAGTCACCTTAAAATATGATCTATCTTTAGTATTAGTTAGGATTGTGTTCAGGTATAATGGGGAAAAAAAAACCCAACCAAGTAACAGTTACTGACATAGAACAAGTTTATTCAAGAAGTGTGGAGGTTGGCGGTGCCTGGGTGGCTCAGTTGGTTAATAATCTGACTTGATTTCAGCTCAGGTCAGAATCTCAGGGTCATAAGATCAAGCCCCATGTCGGGCTCCATGCTGGTCAAGAAGCCTGCTTAAGATTCTCTTTCTCTCTTTCCCTGTGCCCCTCCACCCCCAACCCCTGACTCACTTGCTCTCTCTCTCTCTCTCTCAAAAAAAAAAAAAAAAGTCTGGAGGTTGTCAGCCCAGGGTTGATATGACGTGCCAAAGTATCAGGGATGCAGGCACCTTCTACCTTGTTACTCTATTATGAAGTTCTGCCAGTTTCAAGGTCACTGCCTTGTCCAGGATGGCTGCTGGACTTCTAGACATCATGTCTGAATTCCAGCCAGCAAGGAAGAGGAAATCAAGGAAGAGGCAATGGCCCTTCCTTTTACACATTTCCTGGTAATTACATGTCATTTCCACTTACATCCCACTGGCCAGAACTGAGTCACATAGTCATAACTTAGCTGCAAGGGTGGATGGGAAATGTAGTCTTTGTTCAGAATGGCTATATGTCCATCTAAAAATCAGGTAAATGTCACCATTAAAGACTGAAAGGATATGGGGGACAATTTGTAGTCTTGGCTAATCTTTTCCTTTCCTTTCCTTCCTTCCTTCCTTCCTTCCTTCCTTCCTTCCTTCCTTCCTTCCTTCCCTCCATCCCTCCTTCTTTTCTTTCCTTTTCTCTTTTCTTTTCTTTTCTTTTTTTTAAGTAAGCTCCAAGCCCAACATGGGGCTTGAACTCACAAACCCAACATCGAGAGTCACATGCTCTACCAGCTGAGCCAGCCAGGCACCTGTCTTTCCACTTCTTCATCTACATCAGTGGCAAAAATATTAACTGTCCAAGACTAAGGCCAAAGACCAAGAACAAGAGTTAATATTTACTGAACATTCACTATGTGCCAGGAACTGCTCTATGCATTTTACATGTAATAATGTCGTTAATAATCATAAAAACACTCTTACGTTGGACACTATTACTCTACTACATAGGTGGAAAAACAGAGCCCTAGAGAGGCTGAAGCCCAAGATCATCTGGCTCCTAAAGGACACAGGTGTGCTTGAATTGGAGCTCACGCTCCTAATTAATCACTGTAATGCATTGCTTTAGGGCAATGTGTGAGAAATATAAACTTCTGTCTTATTTCAGCAACTGTTATTTTGGGGGTTTTTGTTACTCACATCTGGCGTCTGCCTCCTCTCTCCCTTGGGTTGAAATTAATTAGCAAGCCTTAGGTTTGGTCCTTCAATTAAAGACTATTCCACCCATATTTCTTCTCAGGTCTGCTTAGCTCCTAAGATCCTTGGCTTTTATAATTTAGATAAACAGGAAGGACTCCCAGAACCAGGCTAATGCGGAAGAAAAATGGGAGATATGACCTGAATGCAGAGAGCAGGTGTGGCAGCCCAGCAAACACATCACAGCAGTATGGAGTGCTTTCGTGTGGCAAACAAAGTTCAAGGACTTTGGAGTAAAAAAGACCTCAGGTTGAATCCTGGATCTGCCATTTGTCAACAGAAAAACTCCTTAACCTCTTTGTCTCTCAGTTTGCTCCGTCAGACCTACTTTGCACATTTGTGGTGAGCAGTCAAATGCATATACATGCGTGCACAAGCACACAGCTCCAAACCACATAGCACAGAATTAGGCACCCGGCAGGCACTCCTTGCTTTACGACTTTGATGAAGACTAGTGAAACTCCAATGCACTGTTGGAGCTCCAGGCATCCTTGAAGGAGAAAGAAATGTGAAAGATTAAAGGTTGAAAAGATAGTGAGGAAAAGAAATTGTGTTATACTTAAAAAAAAAATCTTTTCTGACTTCTGGGAATTTATCCAGAGGAACAAATACAACTGAAGAAAAAACATAGATGCTAGATTTTCAGAACCATCTTTGAACAGCTAAAACCTAAAAGCCACTACATGCCCACACTAGAGAAGGGCACAGCCACTCCGTGGAACACTGGGTAGCCATTTGAAAGGAGAGGGATTAAGCCCTTACAGCAGCATGACAACATATTTAGGATCAGGATTTAATGTAAATGAAAAAAGGAAGACACAGTGATATGACATATGGTTGCAACTTTGTATACATAACAACTATAATTATATATATAACTATACATATATAACTATATGTATATAACTATATATATATGTATATGCACATGTTCATTCCCATGTAGAACTAGAAATAATGTATACAAAATAAAAATAGAACTGGCACAAGGTAGAATATTTTCAGTATTTTTATATTGCCTTTCCAGTAAAACAGCAAAAAAAGCACTGTATAGTGCCATTAGGTAGAAAGTCAGTTTTCTGTATTTTCAATAAAAGCTACCACAATGAGTACTTCTAGTGCCCAGATCTTGGTTTCTAAATACCAATTTCCATTAAAAGGAACCAGGATTCCTTTAAGACATTAGTGATTACAGAGCTGAGACAGGGCAAGCCCAAGATGAGCCTGGAAAATCTGGGTTGTGTCAGTAAACAGGGAAGTACTCAAAGGCTCATAGAGATAGGTCCAAAGGAGACAGAAGACAGTGTGGATGTGCTTTTATTGGGCAAATTGGAGACAATTGGGGCATAAAGATAATGATAGAAAAAAAATCCATACTTCAATATCCAATGAATAAATAAATAAGTGGGAGAGAAGGTAAAGTTCTTCCTTACAGTAGAACACCAACTAATAAATGTAGAAGGAATGATGGTATTAGAAAATCACCATTAGGCAAAATCCACAGTAGTACTGGTTTCAGAGAAGAATCATGAATAGATGCTAAAGCCAGTGGGTGAAAGGTTGATGAGAAACAGGGTCTTTACATCGTCTCAAAATATCTCCCCATAAGATACTTTTTAATTACAAAGGGAGAAATAGCCAATTTATAGTGGAGTGACCAGGAAGATCCACCTTAACCAAATGATTGAAGTTAACATTACCAATAATGGACAAGCAGATATTATGTGCCTCCTGATATGAGGCACTGAGAAGAACACAACATGATTTCTGTGGTATCTCTACCAATAATGCATAACTTAATCTAATCATGAGGAAACTTAAACCCAAATTGAAGGACTTTCTATAAAATAAATGGCCTGACTCTTAAAACAAATGTCAAGGTTGTAAGTGACAAAGACTGAGGACTTGTTCTAAATTAAAGGATATTAAAGACGCATGGAACTAAATGCAATGTGTGATCCTAGATTGCAGTCTTGACCAGAATTATTTTTCATAAAGGACATTAGTGGGACAACTGTAAAAATTTAAATAGTCTATAGAATACACACACACACACAGAGTCAGAAACAGAGACAGACAAATATAGAGCAACAGAGAGAGCGAGAGGGAGAGAAAATAATAAAGCAAATGTGACAAATGCTGACATTTTGGGAATTTGAGTGTGTGAGGTATATAAGAATTCTTTGTACCATTCTTCCAACTTTTCTGTAAGTTCTAAAATTTCAAAATAAAGTTAAATAAATAATATCTACCAGTGTCATTAGTTTTTTCTTAATTGTGATATAACATAAAATGTTCCATTTTAATAATTTTAAAGTAAAAAATTCAATGGCATTTGTACATTCAGAAAGCTATGCAATCATCACCACTATATAATCCAGAACATTTTTATTATCCCAAAAGGAAACCTCATACCCACTAAGCAGTAGCCCCTTCCTCCCACACCTCCCCCCAGCCCCTGAAAACCACTAAATCTGTTTCCTGTCTCCATGGATTTGCCTATTCTGGATATTTTTCTATACGGGTATTCATACAATATATAGCCTTTTGTGTTTAGCATAATGTTTTCAAGGTTCATCCATATTGTAGCATTATCAGTACCTAACTCCTTTTTATGGCTGGATAATGTTCCACTGTATGGGCATACCATACATTTTGTTTCTCCATTCATCAGTCAATGGATATTGGATTGTTTCCACCTTTTGGTTATTGTGACTATTGCTTTGATGAACATTTGTGTAGAAATTTGTATCCCAATGTCTGTTTTTAATTATTTTGGGTATATATCTAGGAGAGGAATTGCTGGGTCATATGGTAATTCTATGCTTGAGCATGTACCAAGAAACTGCCAAATTATTTTCTATAGGGTCTGCATCATTTTACATTTTCATCACTAACATATAAGGGTTCCAATTTCTGCACATTCTCATCCATGCTTGCTATTGGCTGTCTGATTATAGTCGTCCTAGTGGATATGAAGTCATATCTCATTGTGGTTTTGATTTGCATCTCTCTAACAATATTTAATAACACTGAGCATCTTTTCATGTCTTTCATGGCCATTTATAAAATATCTTCTTTAGAGAAATGTCTATTCAAGTGTATCGCTCATTTTTAAATTGGGTTGTCTTTTTGTTGTTGAGTATTAAGAGTTCTTGAAATATTCTGGATACTAGACCCTTATCAGGTATATGATTTGCAAGTATTTCCTCCAATTATGTGGGGTGTCTTTGCTTACTTTTTAAAATAGTATCCCTTGGGGGCGCCTGGGTGGCACAGCGGTTAAGAGTCTGCCTTCGGCTCAGGGCGTGATCCCAGCGTTACGGGATCGAGCCCCACATCAGGCTCTTCTGCTATGAGCCTGCTTCTTCCTCTCCCACTCCCCCTGCTTGTGTTCCCTCTCTTGCTGGCTGTCTCTATCTCTGTCAAATAAATAAATAAAATCTTTTAAAAAAAATAGTATCCCTTGAAGCCAAGTTTTTAATTTTGATGAAGCCCAATTTACCTATTTTTCCTCTGTTGCTTGTGTTTTGGTGTTATATCCAAGAAAACATTGCCAGATTCAAGGTCATGAACATTTACCACTATGTTTTCTTATAAGGGATTTATAGTTTTAGCTTTTACATTGAGTCTTTGCTTCATTTTGAGTTAAATTTTGCATATGATGTGAGGTAAAGGTCCAATTTCCTTCTCTCTCTCTCTCTTTTTTTTTTTTTTGCATGTAGATATCAAGTTGTGCAAGCATCATTTATTGAAAATGATAAGGAAATGGTAAATTTCCTCATTGAATAGTCTTGGCAATTTTGCTGAAAAACAGTTGACAATAGATACCTGCTTTTATTTTTATACTTTTAATCCTATTCCATGGATTTCTCTTTCTATCCATGTGTCAGTACCATGTTGTTTTGATTACCATAACTCTGTAGTAAGTTTTGAAATTAGGAAGTGGTAGTTCTTCAGCTTTATTCTTTTTCAAGATTGTTTTTGGCAAAATGGAGTTCCTTGCAAAACTCCATATGAATTTTTGAATCACCATTTCCGCAAAAAAAAAAAAAAAAAAGGCCATTGGGATTTTGATAAGGACTGCATTGAATCAATCTCTCAACCACTTTGGGTAGTATTATCATCCTAACAATATTAACTCTTCCAGGGGTACCTGGCTGGCTCAGTCGGTACAGCATGTGACTCTTGATCCTAGGGTTGTGAGTTCAAGCCCCACGTTGGGCATAGAGCCTACTTGAAAAAAAAATTAACTCTTCCAACCCATGAACATAAATGTCTTCCCATTTACTTATATCTTCTTTTCATTTCTTTCAATGGTATTTTGTAGTTTTTAATGTAAACACCTTGCACCACCTTGGTTAAATTTATTTCCCAGGATTTTATTCTTTTTGATGCTATTGTGAATGGGATTGTTTTCTTCATTTCCTTTTTGGATTAGAAATAAAACTGATTTTTATGTGTTAGATAGGAATAAAACTTAAGATAGAAATAAAACTGATTTTTATGTGTTGATCTTATATCCCACAAACAATAGTTAATTTGTTTAAATCTAATTGTGTAGGTGTGAATTCATTATGATTTTCTATATATAAGATTGTGTCATCTGGGAAGAGAAATAATTTTACTTCTTTCTTTCTAATCTGGGTGCTTTGTTCCTTTTTTTTTTTTTTTTTCCTTACTGGATGGCCCTGGCTGGAACGTTCAGTATAATGTTGAATAGAAATGGCAAGAATAAGCCTGCTTCTCTTCTAAACTATCTTAGGGGGAAAACTGAGTCTTTCACCCCTGTGTATGATATTAGCTATGAGGTTTTCATAAATACTCCTTATCAGGTTGGGTAAGTTTCCCCACTGCTACCACAGTGATTTTTCCCCCTAAAATGTGCAAATCATCAAGCACTCTCTTGCTTAAAATTCTTCAGTAAGTCCCCATTTTCTTTAGCATAAAATCAAGTCTTTGAGCATGGCACACAAGACCCTCAAGAGCTGATTTCTGTTTAGTTCTCCAATTTCATGTCCCCACACCTGTCCTCTGGGACAGATTCACAGACATGTCATTTCTTTATGCATGTTGTTCCCTCTGCTTGGAGCAGAGACACTACCTCCCTTTCTCAAAAGGTTTCTTTACCTCACCACATCCCATCGCCCTGCCCTTCCCACCTTCAAGTAGTCTGCATGCTGCTCCTGAGTGAATTCCATTAGAGTGTCTGGCACACTATATTACAATCATCTGATCACCCCCTTGCCTTCTTAAACACTGTGAGACTTTGTAAGGCAAAGACTGGATCTCTCATTTTTGTATCCTTAGCTAACATAGGACTTGGTAAATGTCTTTGGAATAAATGAAGACTCCTTTCTGTTTTATTAATACTTAAGAGTGTGTTTTTTTTTTTTTCAAGATTTTATTTATTTAGTTGACAGAGACAGCCAGCGAGAGAGGGAACACAAGCAGGGGGAGTGGGAGAGGAAGAAGCAGGCTCATAGCAGAGGAGCCTGATGTGGGGCTTGATCCCATAACGCTGGGATCATGCCCTGAGCCGAACGCAGACACTTAACGACTGCGCCACCCAGGTGCCCCAAGAATGTGTCTTTTAAGTCCTAGTAGAGGAAGATCTGGGTAAGGATAAAGTCACACATTCAGTTGAAGACTCAGGAAGTTACATGTTGGGACTTTATCAGCTCAGCACCTCCAAACCCCAATGTGACAGTCATATGCAGATTAATTTTGCTTTCACAGTCACCTAAAGCATACACTTACTTCCATCACAGAATAAAAGTCTATTAATCTTGGTGTTTTCCTTTCGTTTCAGGTTGTCAGGAAGCTCAAAATATTAATGCCTTATTATGCTCAAATTTCAAGTAGTCCTAGAATCTAACATATTTGTTTCTTCTTGCTTATCCTTTGGTCTTCCTTTTTTTTTTTTTTTAGAGTTTACTTATTTATAATCTCTACACCCAACATAGGGCTCAAACTCATGATCCCAAGATCAGGAGTTGCATGCTTCACCGACTGAGCCCGTTAGACACCCTTGCTTTTCTATTTTTAATTATCTTATTGTATACATGCCTTTTTGGAAAAAAGGAGAGCATGAATATGTAAACATACAAATACACCATATATATTGCATTATTTCTTGTTAGTGTGGAAGTGCACAGATGATAAAGGTAACAATTAGTAGGACAGAGTTACAGCCGCTGAGATGGAGTCTGCCCGTAGTTACCTAAACCACACAGCCATTGTTAGGTTGGGATCTCTAAACTGAAACCAGAAATTGGGTGGATTTCTTTCATCAGGGAGCGAAAAAAATAAATATTTTGTTGGCACAGAGAAGAATTTTTGGACCTTCAAACTCTTCTCCAACTGACTCCTTCTTATCACTGCAGAAATTTTATGTTACATAGCATTGAGAAGAAAAGGTAAATATTTCAGATATTCAGTGAAGTAGAGAAGCAGAGCCTGGATGAACTTGACCATCCAGTGAAGGCCCCTATCTTTAAATGCAGAGGTGACATGCACCACTCTGAGTGTAGAGCTCCATGATTTCTTTTTCCTGTTCCCCAGATCTAATTGGTCACCAGGCCTGTTAGATTTCACCTTGGAATATTCCTCTTCCCCTTCCTCCTCACTCCCAGGTCTCCCTCTTCCTGTCCTAGGCTTCTGACAGCTCTTGGTTCAGGTCTGAATGCACAGGCAAGACTCCTGTATCCTCTCCAGGGTCACAGTCAACTCACCACAGTCACTTTGCTGCATCTCCACATACTCTTCGCTTAGGACATGCTGAACTAGTGGTGTTCTTTCATGTTGCTGTCTGATCGCTCCTACTCCTCAGAGTAGAATCTTTCCCCCTCCCACCATCTCCTCTTTCATCACCTGGCTAATTCCTGCTCATCCTTCAAGTCTCAGCTCAAGGTAGCTTCTCCTAATGACTCCAGTACCTCCTCATGGGCTCCCAAAGCACCCTGTTCTCATCCTAATCCTCCCTGCTGTCTCCCTCATTAGGCTGTGAGCTCCTTCAGATCAGGGAGTGAATATTTACCACTGGTTCCAACATTATAGATCTGGCTGACCAGAGGAGGTCTCAGGAAACGCTTGTTGAATTAAAGTGAACACACCCAGCACAATGCTGTAGATGTGCTTAGCAAATGCATCTGAAATGGGCCTCACTTGTTACATTTTCCACAAAATGTGAGACATGGATCTTACCAACTCCCAGTAGTCTATGCTTTTTTTTTTTTTTTACCTAATCCGTCTAAATTTATTAAATCCCTCCCACTCCTTCCCCTGATCTTTCCCTCATCTAATTAAAAAAAAATCCTTAATCCATTTGGATTTGACTTAGATTTGTTTTCAAACCAAAAGCCAATCGTCCTAAACATCGTTTATTAAATGAACTCTTTCTTTCCTTATTCATTTGAGGTATATCCTTAGCTTTTATTAAGTTCTTATAAAAATATAATTTGTTTTGGGAACTCTCTCTTCTACTCCATTAAATCTATTATCATATGGGTTTAGTTACTATCATCTTATTATACTTACCTATTTGCTTTTTAATGTGACTGTGTTTTTTCATAGTAAGAAACTATACAGGAATATTTTAAACATACAGATAAACAAAGAAAAAATTAAATCACCCATAATCCCATAATGCAGAGATAACCATAATTATCATTTTGATGTAAAAAGGGTGGCTTTCTTAGCTGACTTCCACTTCACCATCTTGCCAGATTAACTGACATTCTGCACTCCCCTGTAGAAGGGACTGGTTGATGTCATAGCGGGCTGAATGTTCCCAGGGAGCACGTGTACTCTGTTCTCAGCATCAGTGGATTATACTTAGCAAGAGTCAGGTGTGCTTATTTCAACATATTATGCCAGGTGCAGTGTTTATTCTAATGGTATGATTATTTATACTATACACATTGATAAAAACACTGAGTATGAAAAGAGTAATTGCAAAAAAAACTAAGTTGAATGCTTTGGAAAGACTGTAAAGATACTAAAAATATTACTCTCAAATTATGTGTGAGAATTTTAAACAATGGAAAGAAATAATAAAAATCTGGGAGTCCGTACACAGATGGCTTCATAAGCATGTCTAAACTCCTGACCCACTTTTAAAAACCAATATTTGACTTATCACGTTTTTAGGCGGTTACATTATTGGTGTGGTTAAAGCAGAAAAAGACAACAGACAACTTCAGAGGAGTCAGTCCTAAAGAAGAACTATACCTATGTCAAAGATTAGCCAATGAATATTTACCTGTATTTAAAAACTTTTTTCATTAATAACGATTCTTCCCATGAACCAAAATTTTCAATTAACCGATTTACTACTAGTGCTTACAGAATTGCATCTACTGTACCTTCAGTCATTTAAAAATGTATAAAAATACTGATTTACATAAATGAGATCAGGCTGTCAATACTGCTTTATCCCTTTTTCATTGACTATAGACATTATACCAAGTCATTAAATATAGCTCATTTTTAATACCTGACCAGTCACTCTTATTAAAGTTCTAGTCAATGCTTCCTTTCATTAGACATGTAAGACTATGTACCTTTCTTGATTTCCTCTTTGCAGGACTGACAGAAAACTAGCAGTTCAGTCTTATGCTCATCCTTGGGTTTCTTATACAGCTAATTTTTTTTTCTCAATTTTCATTTGCCTTTTATTTTTAATTTTAATTTTGTTGTTTTATTTTGTAAGCTGTGAGAATCCTTCCTGGCAGATGGACAGATCAAACCCAAATCCCTAATATCCTATCTCCAAGTGCAAATTTATACGATGAGTACGAATGACTTAAAGCCCTTTTGTTTTGCCTTGAAGGCAATTCCTTAAGTCGCCTCTCTAGACTGACATACCTGTCCAAGGAGCTTATAACTATCTAGAAAGCTTTAAGACTTCTATTGAAATTGCTGATAAGTCCATGAAATGGTCTAATAGCTTAGTTTTGCATTTTCTGAAAACCCAAATTTAATTGAGGTGCATCTTCTAAAGTTATTTTTCTCAGAATTTCAACAGTTAATGTGTAATATCAAATTAAAGGCACAAGGCACTTCTTGCTTTCACTGCTACTTGACACAACTAAAAAAATAATGTGAAGAGGCATTGATTAGTTACTTTCGCAGTACTAGACCTAAGGCCAAAGATTCTCATAGGACACTGGCTTCTTTCTGAACCTTTCAACACCTGTAAGAGCTTTGAGCTATACAGCTATTTGAAGCTCAAATTTCAATCCTAACTTACATATTAACCTAGAGCGCACAAATAATATTCTTCCTGAAAGAAATCCTACAGATTTTTCTTTATTTTCTAAAATTTGAAATTGAATACAGAGTATACTTTCCACAGCCAAACAGAGAAAAAAAAATTCTGGGTACCTTTTAGGTGATCTGAAGCTTTTCACAGGCTCTTTAATCACTAGGTGGGCTATAGAACAAGAAATTGTGTAAATTTGCATCAGAACCACCAAAAAAAAAAAGAATTAACAGTCTAGACTTATTAATATTCTTCAGTACATTAAGTACCTCCAGTGTCTGAGGATGCCTCACAAATGTTCTATAACAACTTTGGGCAAGATGGTATAGGCAAACATCTGGGACTATGATCTGGGCATTATTCACATCTACTAATGAAAAGCAGTCTGTACAGCAACCTCTCAAACAAAGTCCAAAATTATGAAACAAATTAGGAGAGGTTTATTGGTATTACAAAAGGTCTTCCACTTATGAACATCCCCTTCCTTAGTCCTCAGTATCATTTAAAAATATAATTCATTTCAAACAAGCTTGATTTTTCCAAGTTTAATGGGGCACAGCCACTGCATAAATGAGGGCATGCCACAGTTTCACAAAGCCACTAACTAAGCCCATATCTAGGCTTCAAGTTATGTGCAGGGCACTGTACCCGGCAAAAGTGTTTTCCATCGTAAACCTTACCCAACAGGTTTTTTCTACTCTACCTAATGACTTAATTCAGTTGCAACCTTAGCATTCACAGGGCAACTCAGACTCAAGCCTGGTCAGGCAGTGGATGAACTTTGTACTTCTTTAGTTTGTAGCCCTTTTATATTTTGTACTTCAAGGACCCTAGGATATGCTGAGAGGCACTAGAAAGGAAGAGCTGGGAAATTCTAGGGAACCCTTGCAGCATAATGATCTAATCTAAAGCCAAGCTGCTGCCCAGGATCACTCTCTATTGAGTAGAATATGCCACCCCAAAATATGACTATAGGATTTCAAAACATGCCACCCCCAAAATGCCATTTTGTCATATTGATCATTTTGAACTGTAGGTACTTGAAAAATAGCAAATGCAGGAAGAGGCCTTCTCTGAACTCTCCTTATCTGCCTGAAGACAGATCCTCCAAAAGGAACTCAATTGTCATCAACTCCCTCCTTGGGAGGGTTCATCAACCAGGGAGAACTGATTTATCACAAGAGACAAGAACACACACCCAGGCAAACTTGCTCACAAACTTACTTCTCCTTTATGCTTCTAAGGGCTCACTCATCTTTCTTAAAAATCATCTCCTCTCCCCTAACAGACCTACCTCATCCCTCTCCCCTTTCCTGGTAAAATGGTACTTAAGCTTGAATTCTAGGCCACCTGGGGGGGTTACTCAATTTTCCCTGGGTATCTCCCATGTATACATGAGGTATACATATTAATAAATTCCTGCATGCTTCTCTCTCATTAATCTGTCTTCTGTTACGGGGTCTCAACTAAGAACTCAGAAGGGTAGGGGGAAAATTATTTTCCTCCCTTCCACTACTATTAATCACCACCCTGGGCATGAGAAAGTGTTCCAACACAGTAGACAATGACATTCTTTCCTATAAAATTTTATTTATTACATAAAAAATTCTATACATTTGTTAGACTAAAATACAGTTTTCATTATAATTCTGGCAACTGAGTCAGTACACAGAGAAAACTTAGCATTGGATCAGCACTTTTTTTCTAGTTCATATTTCTGCACAAGAAAAACATTTCAAAGCTCCATTTCATATAGGCTCATTGTGCTCTGAAGCCAGATGGAATTCCATCCAATTCAGAGCTCTTGGAAGTTAATTTCCCAGCAAGATTTGATAACTCCAGAAAGTTAATTGCTTAATATACATATTTTTAAAGTCCTCTGAGAGCATAATGCTCTGTCTGTAAAGTCTGCAGTGTCAATAATGACAGTCACAAATAGTAGGGCTACAACCGTGTCTGTGGGGCATGTTCAAGCACCTACATGTTTGTTTCCCCACCTGAATGAATACAGTGTAGTGACACTGGGATAAGGAAAAGCTCAAAATAACACTCAGGTAAAGGATCCCAAACTACAGAATTCATGGAAGGCTGGAACTGTGATCCTACAGTTCATAATGGACAGACAGGACGTGATACAAAAATTCACTTTGACACTATGAAATAGGATGCAAATGGCGAAAGAAAATGACAAAGACAAAAAAAGGCATCAGGTTGAGAAATATGCGGCACCACAACATATTTCTCATGCTGGATCACACAGCAGTGAGCAATCGAGACACACTGATGCGTGTTTTCTATTCATATCACCCCATACGCTGGGCTGGGCCCCACACTGGATATAAGGCGCAGAGCCTGAGAGATCAATAGCAGGTCCCTATTGCACTGAATCACCTTAAAGCTCGGCTACCTATTGTAGGAGCTCTATTCTAAACTCCTCAAGTTCAGATGGGCTGTGCCAGCAAGTACTTAAAGTTGGACCTTTGGTCTTCAGAAGATATGCTTTTGTCTTTGGTTGTTTTACCAGAGCCCCTGTCATTTTGTTAGGTGCCCTCCACACTTTTTTCCCCTACTTTTTTGTTTGTTAGTTGTAATGTTTTTCCTCCTATAATCAAATCAGCTACAACCCACTGAACTTACCTCATTGGGTACAAGACCTGTTTGAAGTGCATTCAGTGGTCAAGAATATTCTGAGACAGTACCATTGAGACTTCTTTTCGTTATGGAGCTCCCAGTACCCTTTTATAGGAAGGAAGAAGTCAGGAAACCTCAGCAACACAACATAACCTTGTAGCACTAAGGCAACACAGAAGTAAGGTAACTCTCCCCATGCTAAGTCTCCGAAAGTCAAAACTAGCACAAAAACAAGAGGAACCAAAAAGAACTTCTGAGCACAGACTACTGGAACCCAGAGGATGGGGAAAATTTACTTAAGAGTCTCTGTCTGAAATCATCAGCCCCCAACTCTGTCCTATTATTGTCTCATCCCTGTGAGGCATCTAACACAATTTATGAATCCTGGCCTGATGATCAACACGGTAAATAGAGAGAGCGCTCACATTTTCTAGTGGCAGGTAGAATGGTCTGTGGGATGCTGGCTGGAGCTCCTCTCAGTTCCGTGTCCATTCATTCAAGTCTTCTTTTCAGTCCTTACTTTTACTCACACAGAATGATTTAACACAAATTCCTGAAAAAATAACTAACTCAAACTACATTCCAACCAGACGGGGTGGGTGGATCAGATTCAGATGTGAAGATCAGAACATTCTAAGTCATACACGTCTACAAGAAAAGGAATATCAAATGCAGATACTTACACTGGACTTAGGCCCTTTTTCACCAGTTATGGGAATTTCCACCCACAGTCTCTCCATTTGCTACTGTTGAAGGTTCATTAAAGCTCTTCTGGAGGTGTGGGGTGGGGGAGGGAGCTGACTTTCCTCCTGTCTTCTCCAGCCAGTTAGGAGATTCCCACTGCTTTCTTCAGCTTGAACATGTAGGTAACGGTTTGATGTCTGACTACAAATCATGACTCACTGGAATCAAATCTTAAAAGAACTTCAAACTTCTTTAAGGATTTCTGCCTGCTCTTTTAAGGGCCCTGAGGGCCCTCCATGTCGATACAGCACCCTTACCTAATAGTAAGGTTGAGATGTTAAGAAATCCACATGCTTCCCTAAAGAAGCTGGGGTAGATGTGGGGGAGTGGAGGCACAGTCTCATTGGCAGAGTAGTCAAAGACTGCTCTGCTGTAGTGGGTGACTAGAAAACACTCAAAACAACAAAATACCTCCCTGAGTTAAGTAGGGAGAAAAATACCTTTTGAATTCCCTTCCTCCCACCCCAGCATCTTCTCCTCCAATTTTCTACTAAAATGCTGTCAACTGTGAACTATACTGAGTTTACTAATTTCTCATCATCTTCAACTGTTCTTGGTCACGATGACTGATATACTTTTAGACAATGATCTACTGATAACATTTGTCATATCTGAGCAACAATAAAAAAGAATCAAGTGTTTTGGTAGATGGATAATTGTAAGGATTCCTTCCTTATTCACTTCTTGGATTTTCTTATCCACTGCAAATAACTGGGTAGCTTGCCAAAATCCTTCCCCGACACACTCCATCACACCTCCAAGAAATGAAATCTTACTGTCTTGAGGATTCAGTGTTGACCATTTTCTTACTCTTTCAGATTAGTGTGGTTTCTATTTCCAAAGCTGGTAGTAAATCAAAGTCTTCAGGTTATACAAATGATCCCAAGTTAGAAATTGGTAAATACCATATTATAAGTATTTGTAGTGAAGGCCTAATCACTACCTTATCTCAAAACATGTTATCAAACCAACTTTAGAGCACCGTTTGATTGTGTGCATTAGGCCCTGAGGGGATGGTGGGGTGGAGGCTGGCAGATGGAGGGTCCTAAAATTCTATTACCATTTTAAATGTTCATAAATGTTCTATGTGCATTTGAGAGAAAGATAGTCCATTGCTTTCAGAAGCTTCTCAAAGGGGCGCATAGTCCTCTCAAAAGATTAAGAACCTGCTTATGAATATCAAATATTAAATTCAGGTCTTAGCAAATAAAAGTGAAAAATTTCTGAAACATTTGGGAATTACAATGTTTTCATATTCAGCTAGATCTTGACTAGACCTTGAGTAACCTAAAAGCTTTATTATTCTGAATGCCCTGGCCTGGAATATTTATTTATTCCTCAGGAAATCATTTTAGTTGTAAAACTGGGTATCAAAATGGAATAAAATTGCCTAATATTTTGGTTCCTAATAATTTCATATCTTTGCTACAAATTTACTAATGAATTACTTAGAAAATAACAAACTTAAGTCCTGTCCATGTAATTTACAAAAGTGATCATTGTTCATGCAATACTGAAACTGAAGCATCATTTGTCTTTTTTTTACACAGATAAAAATCACGAAGATGGGAAGGAAGAAAAGGTACTGTAGTATTTCTATAGAAAGGTTTCCCACAGAAATTCTCAAATTTAAAAACTTTGAAGTTTTCTGTAAGAAAGACAGTTTAAAAGATTTGAATCTTGGATTAAAATTTTCCTCTTAAGGGCGCCTGGGTGGCATAGCGGTTAAGTGTCTGCCTTCGGCTCAGGGCGTGATCCCGGTGTTATGGGATCGAGCCCCACATCAGGCTCTTCCGCTATGAGACTAATTCTTCCTCTCCCACTCCCCTGCTGTGTTCCCTCTCTCACTGGTTGTCTCTATCTCTGTCGAATGAATAAATAAATAAAATCTTTAAAAAAAATTTTCCTCTTAAAATGTGGAGAACAAGAATTTGGCTCATATTTACGAAATCTGAATGGGGAGAGTGTGCTATTTTAAATTGACAAGTGTATACAACAAAGTTAGTTTTTTGTTTTGTTTTTGAAGTTTGTTACAACCTTTAGATTTTTCTCTTGGCACATTCAAGGGTCCTGCTTTCAAAATTTAAGCTCTGTGCCACTAATCAAAGATGAGCTAATTCCAAAAGTAGCCCTGTATCTGAACAGTGCCTACTTTTCAAAAGGGCTAATATGCATCCTTAGTACACAAAGATACATGAATATGCATTTAAAGCAAAAGGCAGTCTATGCTGTGAATTTATAATACGCAAATCTCTGCTTTATGTGTATTTACTTACGAACCTGCAATTTTCCAATATATATTCACAGGCCACGTCTTAACAACTCTAGGCAAGCCCTTAGAGAGCACTCCTATCTGTCAGATGGAATATATGAAAAGAAAACAGAAATTAACTGTGGCAGGTGCATTGATAAGCCTCCAGACCCTCAGGGTTTGTTTGTTTGTTTGTTTTTTAAGTGGCAATAAAAAAGTAGTAGAGAACTTATTGAAAGGTGAAAGCTTAAAGACTTTTCTGAAGGTAACTTCTCACAGGCTATGTTAAGGCTACTGGAAACTCCAGAAATTCAAATGAGGTTACTGACCAAAGATAAAATAAAATGCTTAGGTCACCATAATTGGCAGCTCTGGTTTTGGAACTGACCCCATAGTCCTATTTTGCAGATGGGGTGGGTTGGGGGGCAGGGATCTCCTGAAATGGCCTTTATTAGCTAGTACTGGTGCATGGTGGAAAAGGTTGAAGCTTCGCGGGCACTGATAGGGCCTGATACTTGGTGCCCGCAGTTCTGGTGGGAGAAGCATTACTCTGGTGTAGAGCAGCAGCTCAGGACTAGGATAAAGGAAGAGATCATCTCTTTAACTACCTCCTACTGGGATGAAATCCTGAAACTGCCCTGGAAAGACAAGGGCCCTTGGCAGACTCCAAGGTCAATGGTATTGGAAATCAGTGGCTTAATGTTCTTTGCTGAAAAAAGAAAATATAAGAGTAAGGGAACATCTCTACAAAGAAAAAACTTATTTTCAGCATAATTTTAAAAGAGACTCAGTGAGTGCCTCCTCCCCAACGATTATGGAAAAAGTTTGGGGACCAATGCACAGTTAAGCTTCTTAAATTGCAGTAACGTGGGACTTAACCATGCTATAGGATAGGATAGAAGCTCTAATCCTAAACATTAAGCATTGCATTAAATGGTTTAAAGGAACAACCTGCTTTGAGCGCTGCTCATCCATGCCAGGATTATATAATCTCAATGCCCTCGCTAAATTCCTAATGTTTACCTAACGTACTGGTTAAGTCTCCCACAGAAGATAGGTCTCTTGGATTTATACTGAAACACAACCTTTTCCCTTCCATGTTCTATTACAGCAGCACTCACTCTTGAGGCAGGAGCCTGCAAAGTCTAAGTCATGTACCGGAGGCTCAGTCGTTAAACGGCTGCCTTTAGCTCTGGTCCTGATCCCAGGGTCCTGGGATCGAGCCCTGCATCAGGCTCCCTGCTCAGCGGGAAGCCTGCTTCTCCCTCTCCCACTCTCCCTGCTGGTGTCTCTCTCTCTCACTGTGTCTCTCGGTGTCCAATAAATAAATAAAATCTTAAAAAAACAAATCATGTACCAGAGCCTTTTCCTGATGGCAGAACCCACAGTGATGACACTCTGGTCACCCAATCACCATTTCCAATAGAGGACCTTGACCATAACTCTGGAGGTGTCAGCACTGAACACAGTTTTGAAGATCCACCACAGAAAAAGACAAAAACCACAACACAGAGGCAATGGCTTATAAAATTACTCAGGTCACCACATACCACAGGAAATTTTTGTTCTTCATCTATTCCTCTCACTTGGGCCAAAGATGGAGGCAGTGAGCGAATAGCAGTAAGGCAGCCCAGAGCTAGCTGAAGAATGACTTGCAATGAATGAAAGAGGCAGCAGGAATATCAAACATAACCTCAAACACTGAGATATTGCTAAAAAGCCTCTGTGAGGCTTTATAAAATGTATCAAGGAATGAAGCTCGTATGAGAGTGATATTCTATATATTAAATATCTCTGTGTGTGTGCCTGTGTAACATACATATGCAGAGATGCATATATCTGCTTACATGGCACACAAATTTACTTAGGGGACACAGCTTGGCAATTAATTTGGAACTCAAATGACATGGTTACACACAGATCATCATTTCTAAACACAACGTTAGTAAAACAAAATTTATTTGTAAAACAGGACCTGTTATATAAAATGGCACACAATCAAGTTATACAAAAATACAAAATTTCTTTCTGATTACAGTTCTAGTTGCAAATGATAATTAGAAAGCATTCCTGTGGCTTCCAAATAGCTGAGATTGTGAGCAAATGGAACAGGGGAGCAGCAAGAGTCCGTGATGCTGGGATGTCCAAGTGAGTAGAACCTAATTTCCAAATTCAAGACTCCCATCAGGTCACTTTGGAGGGACATCTCCTAAAATAGCTAGCTCCTAGAATGTCTTCTGTTCTGATACTCATCTTCCAAACTTTTCCAATCCTAAATTTAGTTCCCAATGTTTCTTAATGTCCAAAATCTGTGTGGCTAGGAAACAGAAGGTGTTCTGGATTTTCTTACATGATTTGCTCTCTCATCTATTTGGACAGTTGTTAGTTACATAGTTATATTTGTTCCATTTCAAATGATACAAAAAGAGTACAATGATACTGTCTGGCGATGTTAGATGTTAACTTCTGGAGAATTATTGTTTCAAAACAGCTATTTTCACAATGTTGGTTTCCCAGGTCTTGCCAAGATATGAGCTCTTAACTGTGTGTGTTTTTGTTTTTGTTTTTAAATCCAGACTCTTATTGCAAATATTCTGAAAAATCAGAAATATTACATGAGCTTTGAAAAGAAACCAAGGCATTTAGCAAATTTTAGCTTAGCTAGAGTAAAGAACACGGATACTAAAAAAAAAAAAAAAGAAAGAAAGAAAGAAAAAAAAACAATTTACCTTTTGCAGCAATTTAAAGGTCTAACCCTTTGAAAGCAAGCACATGAGCAAACCGCTGCTTATTAAGCCCTAGTGACATTAATTGTATGCATTTCCATAATAACGGTCTAATTCACTGTCTAATTCTGGTAAGAGGCAATGCTTTCTTTCAAAAGATTCTTCTTCCACGGAATGATAAAATGCTGAGGCTTTTTTTTTTTTGTACAGAGCCTGTATTTAGTGCAATAAGTTTAAAAAATTTGCTCTGAAATATTTACTTTACATTAACAAAAATAGCTTTTTTTAAAAAAATCGTAACAAAAAGGAGTTATCGCATAAACAGATCATGAATTATTCTTAGCAAATTACACTTTTTTTTTCTTAAAGCATTCACCATTACAATAAGCAGAACAATGGAATATTAGCCATTCATATCTGGTAAGCTTCAGGAATAAAAAAGAAAAACAACGAGAAACAAACAAACAAACAAAACCCCAAACCCATTCCCAAACGAAAAGAAGAATATTCAACACTCGAGGATCAAAACATAACCAATTCTTCAGTTAAACACTGTAGAATTCTGGATATGTAATGAATTGCCGAGGAGAGGAGCACCGGCCAGAATGTTTTCAGATTTTACAGCAAGCATTTGAATAAAATGGCCACGTAGCCTGAAGCCACTGGAGCTCCTTAGAAGCAGAAGCCCAAGCACTGGAATTTACAATGCTTTGTGTTCCACGTTTCTCTCCCTTTTTCATTCCTCCCAGCATTACTTAATCTGCAAATCAATACACAGAAACTTAAAGGCTAAAGTTGCTGGGCGCCCCAGCTTCCCTTCAAATCAGGCACACAAATGTGTGGAGGATGCTACTAAGTAAAAAATGAAAGAAAGACAAACTATGAGAACAAAGTTTGCATAAGAAAGATTATCTACCCTTTTCTTTTTAACCTACTCTCTTATAGAAGCTTAGGGTAAACTACAAATACCTGAGGAGTTGGTTACTTTTTAATGTTGGCTGACAAATGCATGAGCTATTATGAAAATTCCCATATTGAGTCCACTAGTATGTTTCTAAAAGTAAAATGACATGGCTTCTTTGATTGGGGAAAACTGATTGGAGTATCTCCTTATTTATCTGAAAGCATATGCCTAGTCTCCTCTGGCTAGGACTTATGCATCAGTAAAATGAGACCTTGATTTTTATGCACACATCAGGGAAATCACCCCTGAATAAACTTTAGACAGAGAATTCGGTACAATCATTTTACCTAATTTAAATAACTAAAGTTAAAATCTCCTCTAAGTTATTAAAAATGTTAATCAGATATGAATCTTAACATTTCCATTAAGACAATTACAATTGAAAACATTAAATGACGGCAGTTGCCTTGTAAAAGCCACCCGTATGAAAGAAGTACATGTTTGACAAAAATAAGCATAAAAAAGGTATTAAATCCCTGTTCCTTTTCTCTGATTTTGGCTGATTATGTGTGTGTGTGTATATACATATATATATATATGTATATGTATATACACACATACATATACATATATACACACACCCACACACACAAATACATAGTTATGTGTATATATTGTTTTGGAATGTCAATGGGTTCCGTAACGGTCGGCTAGGTTCAAGCAGAACTTGCTCCCGAAGCCTAGAAAACAAAGTCATACAGAGTAGAATCTTAGACAATTACCATTAAAAGGAGATCATGAATGATGTTACAAATACACAGATGGTCACAAGCAGCAACAAAGCAAAATGGACTGAGAGCCCTTCTCCCGCACCTATATTCCAGGGGCTGCAATTCCTATGAATGTTGAAAGTCACACTTCCTTCTGGGTAATCTTTGAGGTATGCAGAGAATACGTCTCTGGCCTATGCTGCTACGGTGTCCAGGTTTTTTCTCCCTTTCCTCTATAAATTCTTTCCCGTATGCGGAAGGCCAGAATGTGTCTTTCTTAAACTTCTACATCACATTTGATCAATGTTTCTAAAATCATTTAAAGATGTACAGAAGGACCTCACAAACCTTCAAAGTTTCCTTAACTAGGGAGGTTCTCTCAAAAAAAAAAAAAAAGAAAAAGAAAAGAAAAGAAAAGTCGTAAAGGAAAACTGGAAGTCCTTATATTTAGTTCAATGATCCCCTGTCAAAAGGGAAATTTAAAACCTCATTTTTCCTGAACATTATCCTATAGGCTAAAAGTAAACCTAAATTAAAATATCCTATTAAGAAAGAAGATAGACCAGTGAACTTAAACAGCAGATTGTATATATGGCAAAATAGGTATGACACTTTTATAGAACTTTCATCTAAGGGAATAACATGTGAATTAAAACAAGCAAATACAAATAAGCAATCCTAAATTCTACCAATCCCTAATTATTGAGGGACACATCCAAGATGGTGGTCAACTCTTATTATGCTAATGCAAAAGAGAGGTAAGAATTAGCGGGACTGATTACGCTTAAAATATTTAAGTACCCTGTGAGCAACATCACAACTTCTCTCCTTGGAAGTTTTTAAACCATATAAAACATCGTTCTTAGGGACCAAATGTTATAACGTCCAAAGCACCAGAAGAACAATGCACATAAAAGATATATTTTGGGACAGAGTGGAGAGTTTTGCCATTAATCTGCAAGCAATGAACTAATGAACAACATAAAATAAAAGCAAAAAATGAATGAAGATTTTAAAGCAGTGTTTGAGTTAAGTGGCATTAATTTAAACCTGAAAGTAATATTAAGAAAAAAAAAAATCTTTCGAAATTCTTGTCTTCTGGTAAGATGCCACATAACTTGGGCAATTCTCCTAGTACTGTTACCTATGAATTAGAGTTTAGGTAAGAGAAAGCATACTTGCATTCTGGTCTACCACAATTTATCTTTCACTAAAGGATAATGCAGAAATAAGCCAATTCATGGTTCAAACTAGTCTAGACCTCCACAAATTTCTCCCTTTTGAAAAATGATTATTACTGACAAATGATTTAATAGAAATGTCAACCCCTGGAAAGACAGAAAGTGGTGGGGAAGATAGTTTATATTTTAAGATTCTATATTTCACCTTCTTAAGTTATAGGCTGGGAACCTTATTTACTGAACAAGTAAGATAAGCCAAGAGTGACAGGAAGAAAGCCTTCCTCATTTACCTATGCCACCAGAAGGCTGGCAAGAATCTTTACTGTTGTTTCTGTATGCCAGTGTCAAGTAAGAGGGATATAGAAAGAAAGGGTAGGGAAGGCAAGGAACCAGACCGGTGGCATTGTTGATGGTGCCCCTTGCCCCCTCAATACAGTTCTGGCTGATGCATGCTTAAAATGAAGAGCTCTACATCCTTTTACTTATGATTAGAGTTATCTGTACCTTGGGAAGTAAACATTGAAGGTTTGACTTTATAATCATCAGTGTTATTAAAAGCAAAACCAAAATAGGCCCCGGAAGGGGTTGTGGAGGAAAGAGTTTATATCTAAACATTCTGCTGAGGCTTTAATTTAGGTTGAATATGCAATTATTTTGCATATACATATAGCCTTCCTCCCCCCCACCTTAAAGGAACTCATTTCTTTTACTCTCATATATTTAAATGGGCTTGTTTTATATTACGTATTTCTCAAGATGGAAACCTATGAAATCAACCACTTATTAAACTAGAAAGAAGAAAAAGTGGCCTTCATCTCACACTTTTAGATATTATGTGCAATTAGAAGGCACGTTATTTAAAATTAACTGTTTAAGGGTATAGGCAATTATATAATATTTTGAAGTCAAATGCTCTTTAAGAACAATACATTTGTAAAATAAGCAGTAATTACACAAATATATGCAAGAGACATCTGTCATTATGCAGAGGTGAGAATATCTGTGGGAAAAGCAACTCAGGATTCTCTTACACTGATTAAGTTGCTTTTTGTGAAATGAGAGTACTTATAATTCATATGTATCACTGACCAGAGATAATTTATCCTTCTCACAATTAAGCTGAGGTTAGAGAAGACCAGGTTGTCTTACTGAGCGGGAATGTGAGTGTTGATGGAAATAACCTTGTTTTCTACAGAAAAATAGCTTAAGAAACAAAGAAAGTACAATCCAGGCAACAGAAGAAAAAGTCAGCGAAGGATAAAAGACAGCAACATAAACAAACCAATATTTAAAAAGTGGGGGATATGAATTTTAGCAAGTTGAAAGGAATTATTATCACCTTCTAAAAATGACAAAAATCAAACTGTCAGTTCACATGTACAACCAAATGTTCAATCAGATGAAAACCAAACACTGACAGTTAAAAAGAAAAAAACAAAAACAAGAACAAAAAACACCCCCTACCCCAGAAACAGCAATTTTACTTTAAGGACAAAAATAGCTCCTCCCCACCATGAGCACTGAAAAAGATGCTCTTCCTTTCAGCTTACTTTTACAGAAGGTGATCTCAGTTGTGACAAGAATTCTGCCATCCAAGTGATGGGTAAACACACAAACAGAAAGAGCAGCACATCCTGCGTGATACAGATAACAACAGCTTCTCCCGAGGAAGTGCAGTCAGTGAAGACAGAGAGAGAGAGGAAGTGAAAATGAAACTCTTGGAGGCCGGCCACCTCCTCATCTCCACCTACCATCGGTTTTAGCTCTCTGGCATCGGCAACGCCTCCCTTACCAGCTTCTCTCATTGCTTTTCTACTGTTTTCCACAAACTCCTGCAAAATACGGATCAAATGGCATAAAGTCTTAGGTCCTTTCAGATGGTGGTTGGTAGATGAATTCTAAGGAGCATTTACATTTCGGATACAATGTTAGTAAAGGGAAAACATAGCAATAAATAATAGTATTACGCAACACAAGAGCTGCTACGTTGGTGTGGATAGGCTGCAATTTGTCAAGATAAAATCTTTTATCCATCCATTTGTTGGGATCATCTCCCTTAGGCTCAAAGAGAATGTTACTTCTTTTTGGAAGAGAAAATACCTAACTTTTTTTTTTTTTCTTAAGAGGACTATTTCCCCATACTTAGATTATTGTTTTATTTGTTGTTTTACTTTTTCCATACCAAGGTTAAATGGAACAACAAGAACATTTTACTCCAGAAGCCCTCTCTTTAAAATAACACTAGAAGGTAAAAGAAAGCATCGATACTACTAAGGCCAGAATACGGTTTTTACCAAACCATAAATAAGCTACTTAAAAAAAAATGTCTATCTGGCTTTGAAATTACTCCATAAAGCAGGAAGACAGGAAGTAACCACCAAAATCTGTGGTCAAAAGTAGTTAAAATGGGATTATGCCCCGAAGGAAACATTTCTATCTTGTCAAAGTTTATGGAGCACTTCTCCATTAAATATCCTCATCATTCTTACAGAAAAAAAACTAAAAGAAGAAAAAGTGTATTTCTTTTACTCAGCTTTTGATCAGGGGTTTAAAAAATAAAAAACAAGTAGTTCTTCCTTTTTTTTTTTTTTTTTAAGATTTTATCTACACCCAACATGGGGCTCAAACTTACAACCCCGAGATCAAGAATCACATGCTCTACTGACTGAGCCAGCCAGGCATCCCCAAATTCTTTTAAATGCCTTAATCAGAAAGGAGATGGAATGCTCGCAAGTCAAATTCAATCATGAAAACAGTTAGAATTATAATTTAGACATTACGAAAATGTCCGAAATTCAGCTGATGGTGTTCTCAGTGAAAGAGATAATCAGTACCAAATACGTCAGTTAAATCATTTGGAATTTTTGTGATTGGAAAAAAGAAAAAGAATCTATTTTATTTATTGACACATTCATTTTAGATTTAACTAGATAAACCATGCTCCTGGAAGAGGACTTGTTATTTCAATGTCTAATGTTTAGTCTTCAATGTTACCCACTCTTCAGATAGGAATATTACACAGCTTAATAGCAAAGTACTATTATTAAGAAGTATCCTTAAGTTGGTAGCATTGGATCTTGATAACAGTATTTGAACCATTTAAGTAGGATTTCTAAATTTTTAAAAAATTTCTATTGAGATTCTAATATAGGGAAGCTGCAGAGGCTACATAACTATTAAGAATCTGAATGTAATACCTGTGTAAAGGTTCGGCTCTTGACTAATGGAAAACAATACAATCATGGGTCTGTTAATCTGTATTCATTATGAAACACCTTCAATTTGGCCTGGCATACTTAGGATAATGAGTTTTAAGGGGCTGACAGCAATAATATTTGGAAAGGTGATAGATGGAGAATTACAGGCAGGTACTACAATCTGGGAAGTCTTTGAGCTCCACTTTAGGAAAGGGCACTTAAAACATCGGTGGTCCAATGTTCCAATTCAAGGGCTAACACTGAGGTTTAAAAAGTCAATTCTAATCCATCTAATCGCAGAGAGGGCGGCAGGAGTCTGAAATAATGTGAACTCAGGGCTATTCATGGGTTTGCTCCATCTAGGTGTATTTAAATGGTCCCCATCTATACCAAGAGGACCTTCTTCCCTGATTTCCCCAAGACTAAGCTCATTCATGAGCACTACAGGTCTAATTCTGAATAACTCAGTTGCATATAATAGGAATGAAATACAGAGAACGTTTTGCAAGGCATTCTGACTAGTATTTTTACCCCTAAAGCAGATGAGGGCATTTGAAGTCCTTACCATCAGCACTTTATCCATATAGAATTCTCTGCCAGGGCTCCCATCATTGTATTTTGTATCAATGGCAAAACACAAGAATAATACATCCACTACCATTTCGTAAATGGACAGGAAGCAATGAGCGACTAGGAAAGCAAAGAGGCAGACGATGATCAGAGGCAGCACCCAGACTGTGTAATCTTGCTGGTAGTTGAGCAGCATAATTCCAGCCAAGCCTGTGCTACAGACTATCAGCACCTGAAGCAGAGAGAAAAAGAGCACATTTAATAGCCTATGACAGAAAACCACTATTTCCTCATCATGTGCAGACTTCAAGCTCCCTTCAATATTTATAAATGATGGTCGCATACATTCATTCTACCTCACGCTCGGAAGTATCATTCACATAGACCCGCAGACACACATACAGCTGTATATGTGCACACATATATGTGCATATCACATAAGTAAAACATCATCTTTGAAACACTTCCAGTTTACATGAAAAACAGTCATGTTTTCCAAATGTTATGCTTGTTCCTTAAAACTTCCCATATGTAGCACCTGTGGCTACATTTAAAAAATAAATTTTAAAAATAAATGTATGCCTATTTTAGAAAATGGCCCTATTAACACTCAGAAGAAAATAATAGACATTCCAGGGTATTGCTATGTACTTTTCTCTAAGTAATTTTACATATATGAAATAGTATTATATATGAATCATTAAAAGCTATTCATTAATATTTATAGTATCATTATAAATGCTTCATAAATACTTAGCCACCTAATTTCATCTTATGGGTGACTTAAAATTTGACCAGGTTCCTACAACTGGAGACTTATATTGTTTTCTGGCATAAATAATGCTGCGACAAACATCTTTAAGAGTTTTTTCTTTGTTTCATATTTTATTTCATACAGAATATGTGGTGAATTTAATATGATTTTCATGAAATTTAGATTTGGATTACCTGTGAGGAAAGAGGTTGCCACAAACATCCACCATAGAAGAATATAAAAAATAGCCAATTTGCGTAGTGTCAAGAATGACCTACTCTGATCCTTCCCACACAGCACTTGACATTTCTTGTGGTTCTTTTACTATATTTTAGTTCAGCTTTTCAGTCCCTACGAATAGTTTAATTCATTTAATTAAACACTACCATCCTCATCATCATCCTCATTTTACAGACTAGGGAATGTGCTCAGAGACACTAGGCAACCTGCCCAAGGTCACAGAGTAGAAGAGCAGATACCACCCAAATCATGGTCTTACGATGCTAACTCCAGCATTCTTTGTAGGTAAAAACTCAGCAAATATTTGGATACGGATATAAAGCAGAGAGAGGTTATATGAATCCTAAACGCAGTCTTGCTCAGCCCCTTATTGGCCTACCATCCAGCATTAAATAACAAAGCAAAAGAAAGAGTCCTCTAGAGCCACAAGAGCCTTTCCTTGTCCAGTGCTGAGAATGAGCAGACTGAGAATTCTCTTGCCTTCTCCCTACTGTTTATCCACACCAAAGCATCTTTCCTTCACCATTATTTTTAAGCAAGAGTTATAATGCATTAGACGAAATACTGGTTAGGCTATAAATTGACCCTTCTCGGATGATTTTAGGGAGCAAATCTGGGTCTGCCCAAAATTTGGAAGACCCGCCACCATTTTTTGTGGCAAACACTCAGGAATCCTCTTACAGTTACTTATTTTTTGGGGTGACTTCTACAGATAGGTAATTATATCCATTTTTTTTCACTCTTTTTTGTTTTTAGAATGAAACCACTGTTTTTGATATCTCTTCTTCAAATTTTTGATATCCGCCCTACAGAAGGACTGAGGTTCTTTATGCTCTCATTATACCACTAAAAGTTAAGCCACATTTGAAATGTTAAAGCCAATTATAGGGTAAAAGTGGCTTAGACAAACCAACATTGAGATAAAAGCTGTTGAGGTGGAAGGCTGGATATTGTCACATTAGAAACCATTTCAAGAATTGATGATATTTAGCCAAAAAGGTCAGAGACATGTAATAATTACTCCCAAATATAATGGAAGGGTGTCATGCATTTATTTATTCGAGCAGAGGATACATTAATGGCTCTCAAACAATGGAGGGGCTAGGTATCACTTGGGGAGTTCATGAATAACACAGATTCCTGGGTCCTACCCCCAGAGTCCAATTGGCTGGATCTAGGATGAAGCCCAGTAATATTCATTTAAAAAGTAGTTCATGTCATTCTGATAAAGTCCACAGCCTATAAGAAGTACTGGTCTATATCAGTGGTCCCCAAGTGGGGTACACATACCCAAGGAGTATTTAAGGGAATCACTTAGGACTTCAAATTATATTTCTCTTTTATTGAAATTTTCTTTTATACTAGGCTTTATATTACATATTATTAAAGGCTGTACATATATTAATAAATGTAAATATATTAGTGTGCTCAAAATTTTTTTCTAATAAGGCACGTGATTTAAAAAGTTTAGACTCTTCTGTCCTACAGGATAAATTTTGGTGATACAATAGTAGAGATTCATACACAGGGCAGGATGTGAGAAGCAGGAAGGAAAGGGTGCTAGTTTTGGAATCAGAAAGATGTAGATTTGAATCGCAGAATTAATACTTCCTAGTTCCGTGACTCCAAGCAAGTTCAAATTTAACCTTCCTGAGTCTGTTTTTCTGCCTTTGAAAGAGACTAATAGTACATATATCCCATAATTGTTAAAATAAGCATTCTGAAAGCATATAACACAATGCTTGGCAATCTTTGTTTCTTCCTGTCATTTTAACCATAAATCTTGCATTTATGATGCCCTTTCCATACGGAACTCAAGTTTTGAAAGATTTTGTTTACCAGTAAAATAGCACTTAAAAGTAATGATTCATATTCTCGTTTTTTATTAACCAATGCCAAATAAACTGCCAATAATTAATGTTAGAAGTATTATCAAATAGAGATAAAATAATTTTGCACAGAAGTGAAGTACCTGAGATTTTGTGGGGTTTTTTGTATAGCTTTATTGGGCAAATATCCATTATCTATTAGACTTGAAAATATTTAAATAGCCTGTAAATCTCTATTCTTACCTGTGAGGACCTTATAGGCCAGTGATCACAGGTCACAGGTCACAAGCCACTAAATTAGAGGAGCTAAAATCCCTCCCAGATCTAATCTACTAATCCATGAAACTATTTGGGTTCTATAGAAATGGAATCCATGACATTGTCTTTTGTTTTCTTTTAAATTCAGGGTTTTTAAAATTACATATTAAATTTTGCAACAATTTTGAATTCACATGTAGTTGTAAGAAATAACACAGAATGATTCCATGTACCTACCCTTTACCCAGTTCCCTTCAATGGTAACATCTTGTAAAACTATAGTACAATATTATAACCACAGTATTGACATCGACATAGTCAAGATACAGAACATTTCCATCATCACAAGAATCCTTCATTTTAACCTTTTACAACTACCCCTACTCCTCCCCCACCCCACCTCTAACTAGGTGACCACAAATCTGTTCCCAAATTCCATAATGTTGTCATTTCAAAAATGTTATATAATTGGTTCAAGCCCCACGCTGGGCGTAGAGCTTAATTTAAAAAAAAAGGCATATAAGAATGTTATATAAATGGAAACATACAGTATTTACTTTTCTGGGATTGGTGTTTTCCACTCAGCAATATTACCTCATGATTAATCCGAGTTGTTGTATATTATAATAGTTTGTTCCTGACACTTTTATTTTTTAAAATCATTTTATTTGAGAGACAGTGAGCGAGAGAGAGAGACAGACAGAGAGAGAGAGTGCACCAGCAAGGGGAGGAGCAGAGGGACAGAGGGGACAAACAGACTCCCCACTAAGCAGGGAGCCTGATGCAGAGTTCAATGCCAGGACCCTGGGATCATGACCTGAGGCGAACATCAGACACTTAACAGACTGAGCCACCCAAGTGCCCTCTGTCTTTTAGAATGCTTATTCTGATCTACCCACTTGAACTATCTGATCAGAAACTATTTCTGCATCCTAGCAGCCACTTTTAATTATAATGAGAGAAATGCTTTCAAAAGATTTACTGTATTCTGTGATCAGAACTACATTTTTAAAAAAGGAAACTAAAGAATGTTTATCTCAGCATGTTAGAAACCCAGAAGACTTTATTCCCCTCTCTTTTTTTTTTTTTTTTCCCTTTTCGGGTATCTGGATTAAAAGACAGTTTATCTTTCATGGTTTTAAAAGCAATTTTTTATAGTCTTATACATTTTATATTATTCAAACTTAAATGTTTCTGGGAAGCAATTTGGTAATGCACATCAAGAAACATATTATGTAACTCTGACTCATTAATTCTACTTTGGGGATTCTGGACTCAGGAAATAAGGATTGATGCAGGCAAGGATTTGCATACAGAAGTTTCACGTTCACTATAGAAGTTTCACTATAAAGTATTGTATTTTATATAAGGATATAAAGGAAAATGAGAACAGTTTAACTGTAAAAAAAGATTGGAGGTGGTTAAATAAATGATATAATTGTATAACCATGTTTAAAACATTTTTAATAAAATAGAAAATGCTCATAACATAATATAAAGTGAAAAGAGAGATATAAAACTGCCTCTTGTAGTAGATTAAAAACTTTCTTTATTGAATAGTATATAACCAGTACCCAGAAAAGTCCCTACCACATTACTAGTGGGCACTCTAGGATATTCGTGAAATGAAGAAACGGTTATGGTAAAATTAAGAAAAAAATTTGACAGGCCACTAGGCTGCTGAAAAACTCAAAGTCAATTTTAAAACACGGTATTTTATCATCTCTATATTTCTCCATTATAAAAAAATGCATATTTAATATAGAGAACTTTATTATGGTAAAGCAGGAGGAGGGGTTTGTAATCACTCATATTTTCAATACCCAAAGATAATCCTTAACATTTTCAGATAGTAGTTCTTTTTCATATGTATGAGAACAGTACTTTAACAGTGATAGTCAAGTAGTTTTACTCAGCCTTTTTACTTATATTATATGTACCGATCATATTATAAACTTCTAATGAAAAACATGGTCTAACAGGTGAATAATAGTCTGCTATTATTTCTAACGATTTCTCTATTTGTAGGCAGTAGATTTTTGCAATTGGTAACTATTAGAAATAATGCTGTATTTTTCTGTGTTTAGAATTATTTCTAGCAGTGGTTTACCATCAACAGAATTACTGAATCAAAAGACTTTTTTTTTTTTTTAAGAAATCCAAGGGCAAACTTAGTGTCAGCACACAGTGACTGAAAACTGAGAAGTCGGACAGACCTAAGTTTGAACTCCAGCTCTGCCACAGTCTAGTTCTCTAAATTTGGGCAACACACTTAGTTCTCTAAACCTCTGGTTCCTCTGCTATAAAATGAAGGTAATAGCAGTGGCTCACCTTACAGGAGAGGACGAATAACACTTCACATAAACTACATTCCTCAGTACCTAGTACTGAGCAAGTGTCTCCATCAGAGTTTACTAAAATCACCATCATGATCAATGCTGTCCCTGAGTATAATTTTTCTGTTATTCCTCTATATGGCTTCTCTTCTATTTTAACTGCTCTGTGTACATATGTTCATATTTTAAGCTGCCTCATATCCTTCTTAGCAGTAGGGATAAATTATAAACATGTAAAACATAAAACAGACAAAAAAATCTGAAGCCTCCCTAAATTAGTCATATAGCGTATAAATAATAGCAATAGTTATTAAGAGTGTCAAACACTATACTCAGTCCTTAACATGGATTGACTCATTCAATCCTTACTATAAAACATTTCCTCTTATAAAAACATGACAAGAACAAATCCAACAGTGTAAGTTTAATTATGGATTTTCAAAATAACTGCAGTTTTATAATTCTTTTTAGATGACAGTTGCCTGAGAACTTGATACCACACCGTACAATCCTGGCCTCTCTACACCAAATATTTTTTCCTTTTCAAAAACACTTTCAAAACAGTAAGTAGTAAGAGAATATCATTTGTAAGAGAACAGTAGCAAGAGTAAGAAGAGCATTTGATAAAATACTGCCCATTATGATCATGAATAATTATGAAGATTATTGAAGCAATATGAGAACTGGATATGATGTAATATGAAGTGCAAAGGGCAAAACAAACCGATAAGTATGCTATGATTGTTAGACTATAGAAATATAAGCTTATGAAAAAACACTGGGAGGGAATATATAAAAACGACATTATTAGGTTATAGTTGTGTCAGCTCAGTTTTTCAAATTTTCTGAGTATTTTATGGTTTGAACTACGATACAAAGAAATCCAATTATAATGTTACTTATTATTCTGCAGATTTTAATAGTATAGAAAAATTACCTCTTTTCAGACACTTTAAGGACAGGTAAGTCTCATTCCCTAACAGCTCTGTTTTAAAGGCATTTACATACAGTAACAATGACAGCCAACATTCATCAAGAACTTACAATGTGTCAAGCACTATCTTAGGTACACTACATGTACTAACCAATCTAATCCTCACAACCCTAGGGGATTGGCGCTATTATTATCCCATTTCCATACATGAACAAACTGAGGCACAGAATGGTTGCGTACCCTGCCTCAGGTCACACAGCTAGCCAGTAACAGAGTCAGGATTTACATCCAGGTAGTCAGGCTCCAGAAACAGCACCCCTAACCATGAAGCAGACTATTCCTGAATTCTTTACAGATCAAAATATGTAAGGAGAAACATGGACAAATTACTTAACTGCTGTGTCTCAGTTTCCCCATCTGTAAAATGAGGACAATAACAGAACTTCCTTTACAAATCTGTTGTTACAATTAAAAGAGCACCATACATGTAAAGGACTTAGAACAGTGCCTGACACATATTGAGGGCTTTGTAAGTGCTTCTTTTATATTGTATCTATTACTTTTAGGTTTTTTTTGGTGGGCTAGATATTTTTCAAATGAAAAAGCAAATTTATATATACATACATATGCAAAAATTCACTGTATGTCTCAGATAACATATTTGGTCTTACCTTGCCTAGGAATAACATGAAATCCCCCACTGTGTTGATGGCAGCCACCCGTAAAGCATTCTCCACAAGAATGACAAAGGCATCCTTCGCGGAGGTGCAGAAGTTGGTGCTGTTGATAGCCGTGGCTGTGTATGCATTCTGGACAAAACCAAAAAACAGTATTTTCATGTAATTTTACTTTGTTAAGATATAAACCAAATAAAGTTAAAGCATCATTTGTGAAAAGAGTTCATAGTTAAACCCATGACTCTGGTGAGGTACAGATTAAGACTAAGCACAAGGAAATACTAGATATTTAAAAAAACCAAAAAAAAACCAAAAAAACACCCCGATACGGTAAAAAGAGCTTTTCAGTTGGCTTAGTTTTAGTCCTTTTAAAACACTGACATTTATTAACGCACACACAAACCTTTCCAACATCCATTAACTTCTTCCCTGTCTTAGTAAATCAAACATAATTTAACCTTTCCTAGATGTCTCAGATTCATCACTATGAATATCAGCGATGCATTATTACCATTTCAGTGATGCTTTAAAAGCTACACAAGTACGTAAAAAGCGTAAGGATGCTGTGCTGTTTTATCTGCAACACGTCCTCTTTGGTGCTTTCCTCTATGCTGTTCCTTCTCACAGTTCTTGTAGTAGACAGCTGTTTGTCGCCCAACATACCCCTCCCTCCTGGGAGCAGGGCCCCATAGCCCCTTTGCGAAAACAGTCCTTCCCCATTCTCTTAGAGTCCGAGTGGGGGACACTACCTCTAGCTCTGGGGGCCGGCCTTGATTGATGTAAGCCAATCAGCACATTCTACCCACCTCCACAATGCCGGGTTCAGGGACTGGTACATAAACTAATAGAGCAATGAAAGCAAAGACAAGGGAACCCTAGGGCTTCTGGGGTTCTTCTCCTTCTTCTTCCATAGGAGCTCCTGACAAAGCTGCTCTCTCATTTTCCTGCATAGCGAGGTGTGAGGATATGAACTGCCAGGGCCATTTGGCCAATGTAATGGGAAGAGCCTGAAGCTGCTGGAGGTCACAGTGTGAAAGGGTGGGCAAGGCTACCGTCATGGAAGTAAGAGCAGAGAGAAACCAGTGACGTGTACTTGGCGACGATGTTTGCATGATTAGGAGCTAAACACATTCCTGGACTTTACAGCCACAGAAGCTAATGAATTTCTAAGAATCTCTGCTGTCTCTCCCTCCCCCTTCCTCACTCTCTCTTTTTTAGGCCAGATGGAGCTGGCTTTCTGTCCGTTGTAGTGCTGAGTCCCAGCTGCCACACTTCTATTCAATTACACCTGCTTCTGCTGCTTCGTGTCCTCTCTGACCCTGTCACAGACTGATTTTTTCCTCCCCTCTGTATACTGCCTTCTAGAGCAGGATTGACATTTTCTGGGAAATGTGAACACATGCTAGAACATCAAATATGTTGGAGTCTTAGGAAGGGAAAGTATGTAGGCTTTGTGACTAAAATTTATAATCCTGAGCAATTTTTGGTTTAGTGCAGACTTAAACTGTTGGTGAGTCCAGAATGTTAAAGATGTTGGAAAACTGCCCCACATAAAGGGCTTATTTCACACTGTGTTGTCTGTGAAGTTTTGTTATCCTTTCTTTTAAGATTTTATTTATTTATTTGAGAGAGATAGCCTGCGTGTGGAGCGAGGGGAGGGGCAGAGGGGAGGGGGAGAGAGAATCTCAAGCAGACTCCACCCTAAACGTGGAGCCTGATGCAGGGCTTGATCTCATGACCCCAAGATCATGACCTGAGCCAAAGCCAAGAGTCAGATGCTCAACCGACTGAGCCAGCCAGGTGCCCCTGTGAAGTTTTTTTGTTTTGTTTTGTTTTTAAGATTTTGTTTATTTCTTTGAAAGAGAGAGAGAGCACACGCAGGGCAGAGGGAGAGGGAGAAGCAGCAGACTTCCCACTGAGCAGGGAGTCCGACGCGGGGCGTGATCCCAGGACCCTGGAATCATGACCTGAGCCAAAGGCAGACACTTAACCAACTGAACCACCCAGGGGCCCCATTTTTTTTTTTAATTGAAGTATAGTTGACACGCAATGTTACATTAGTTTCAGCTATACAATATAGCGACTTCACAACTCTGTAAGTTATGCTCTGCTCACAAGTGTGGCTACCATCTGCCACTGTACAGTATTACACTATTCTCCCTATGCTGTACCTTTCATTCCCATGACTTATTCATTCCATAACTAGAAGCCTGTCTCTCCACTTCCATTTAAACACTGAGCTTGGGAGATACAGTCTTTAATTAATGAATATTCCTATTGTACGCTTGTTAGTTAATAGGAACCTGGTATGAGGATGAAGTTTGAGTCACCAAAAATTTAATTTGCCATTATACAACTAAATTCGTTGATTAAAAATACAGAATATTTTAGGGCCAAGGAAAGACGACTACACGGAGTAGGACACCACTTTTTCAGTAAGGGCGCAGCAGGATATAATGATGCTCTTTGAGAGAGACAGTATGATTTTACTACATATAATCCCATCAAACAAACTGGGGTAATTTATTATCAGAATATGCTACTACATTATGTTTGCAGTTCTTTTTATCTCAAAAGCTAATATAGAGAGTCTTTTAAAGAAATGATACTATTAAATTGTTCTGGTAGCATTCATTTGGGGCTTGCTCTCACATATTGTCATCAGCCAGTGCTTCTTATCAGTTCAAAGATAGCAGCCACCAAAGAGTTAACTACCTAACTGCAGTGGTCTACATTTCTTCATCTATGAAGCTTCTTTTGAAACATTCTGCCAAATGCCTCAATAACATCAAAATAAACTATACTTTTAATCTTATGTTACAGTAACTCTGCTGAGAAATGATGGAGAATAACTTCCTAGGCCTGATCTATTCTCCAAGAACCAAGACCAACCAGTTCCCTCCATACTCACACACACACACACGCACACACACACACAAAACCCATTTAACAATTTTTCTAAAGCAGAGGTTGTCAAACTACCACCTGTCATCCAAACTGCCTACTTCTGTAAATAAAGTTTTATTGGAACACAGCAATGTTCATTTGCTTACATAGCGTTTAAGGTTGTTTTCAAGCTACAATGGCAGAAATAAGCAATTGTGACAGAGTCTATATGGCCACAAAGCCAAAAATATTTACTATCTGTTCCTTTACAGAAAAACTTTGCTGACCCCTGTTCTAGAGTATTACCCAGGGTCAATATCAATCTTGTACAGCATACAGAACCCATCTTCTTATCTCTTTTGAAATACAAACCACATTTCCTCATTTCCAATCTTTTAGTAACTTTCTCTACAACTTCCAAGTCTTTCAGCATCTTTCACTATCATTCTTCAGTTCAACGACTGACAGATGTCTGTAGTGATTTGAAATAGAACATCCCATAAGGAAACTACCTTACTTCCCTTATTCGAAGATATAATCAAGAGACTAATGAACCAGTTACTTAATAACAAGTTTCCAGGGGAAAATACCCTGCCATATTAACTATATACTGATTATGAGATGCTTCCCGAAATTTTTAAAAAAAGGCATTATAATGTCTAGAATCAAGGATATTGGATAAACCATTTAAATCAAGTAGGTGTTGTCTTAAATTTCACCTCCTCAATGAGGATCAACAGCTTACTTTTAACTATGCAGTTTGAAAAAGACCTTCTTTGAAAGAGATAGTAGCAAGAGAGGATCCACATACTTCCAAGCTCTCTCCTCTATCATCAGACCAGCTGACCCAGAGAAGGCCTAACATCTCTTTTTTTTTCTTTTTTAAAGATTTTATTTATTTATTCGACAGAGATAGAGACAGCCAGCGAGAGAGGGAACACAAGCAGGGGGAGTGGGAGAGGAAGAAGCAGGCTCACAGCAGAGGAGCCTGATGTGGGACTCGATCCCATAACGCCGGGATCACGCCCTGAGCCGAAGGCAGACGCTTAACCGCCGTGCCACCCAGGCGCCCCAGGCCTAACATCTCTAAACTAAACCATAAAAGCTTTTCTGTTTTTCAATAATTGCAGAAGAAATTACTATTCCTCCTTTCCTGCTTCTTTCTTCTTTCCCCACCCCACCCCACCTATCCCATCTACATTTATAGCAAAAGCCTATTTATTTGTGGACATGGAAGGAGGCAGCAATAATTTCTTTTCTCCACTCCTATGTTCCAGGGTTGGAGATGCTCATAGAAATTTAGCTTTCTTGGCAATATTCCTACAGATCTGTGCAACTCCTTTGTATTCAACCTAACCGAAAAAAGTTAAGTGGATATTTCATGAGCTCTTTCTCCCACTCCCAAGGCAGGAAGATGAGCTGCATGTGACACACAGAGGTCAAGATGACCTCTTCAGGAGGAAAATTGTGCTACAGATCACAGCAAGCCAGTGAAAATTTCCTTCCACTTCTATACCTCCTAGTCTGAAAGGAGTCACACTAAGGTTCTCAACAAATTCTGAGTTCTTTGTGGCTTTCCCTATTACTGTTCTCTGAACTTTCTGCTCAACTACTCGGTTGATTTTTCCAGCCCACCTCCCTTCTCAGACAGCCTTCCTGATCTTGAGCTAAACCACTGGCAGAGAAGCATCAATGATTAACATTTAGCAAGTGTCCAACATGAGCTCAGGCAGGATGGAGACTTAAGGCTATATAACTCCCAGAAGCAAGATAAAAGGTTATCACCATCAAGGAAGCATTTTAAAAGGATGCTGTTAGGCCCAAGTGGTCCCTGATAACATCTATGTGTGACAGGATGAGGTGAAAAAGTCCTGGTCACGAGGAAGAAAATGTTAGGGAAGGTCACCATGTAGATAACCCAGGCCTGCTTGGCCACATGTCCCAGAATGCAGCGTCTACATTTCCATACCTTTTGTTTCTTCACTTACAGACCCAGAAATTCTCTTTAAATTTAAAATCTCTATATATACTAACTCAATAGGGGAGAGCTAGACAACAATGGCAGGAAAAGGGAACAGATACGTGCAACTCTATGTGTATCATTATACATTAAGTAAGTGAAAAAGTAATTAAACTTATCCCTTTCTTATTCTGAGTGAGAAATGGAGGGGGCAAAAAGTCCCACCTACACCATCCATTTCATTCAGTTTGGTTGTAAATTCTTAGACTTTTAAAGAGATATAAGAATTAAAAATATGTTGCAAATCTTAAATTGACTGTCTTTAAAACCATCACTTGTTTTAGTTTATAGCATGAAACATGAGAGTTTGAGATGTTTGCATACGGTCTATAATAATCTATACTTTAGTCTTCATGTTGCATAAAATGGGTATATATCTATATGGGAAACAGGGTGATATCCTGGCAAGAACTAGGCAAACTTAGATTTGGAAACTTCCTCCATCTCTAGGTCATATGGTCTGCCACAAGATGCTAGTCTCAACTTTCTCTACAGAGGAAATGAGCCTTCAAGTGGTAATATAGATTAAGTGCTTAATATAGTATCAGGTAGTAGGTGTCAAGAAGAGCTTTATAATCTTAAAAGCTTGGCAGCCAGGAAGCAGATCCCCTCCAGTATTAAACACACTATCTCCAAACGGTTTTGAAGTAAACCAAGGCCTGAGTAATGCCCCCAAGAAACAGATTCTAGTTGTAACAGTCTCTCCACCCAAAGTGAATTCTGTTAGATGAGATGTATAATCACCTTCCTGATACATGAAGATAAGCACTTGCAGAAACAAAGAGCAGTTCACAGTTCACTCTGTTTATGTGCAAAACTCTAACACCTATGCTATAATAATTAATGGCTTATTTTGAAAATCCAAAGGTCTTTTTTGAAGCCAGCTGTATTTTCCATGCAGTTTGGCATTGGACCATGGCTCAGGATTACGGAATTTCATACTGTGTTGCAAAATGACTCTGGTCTCCTCTACCTCCCTATCAACACTCCTCTGCTATTATCCTCTAAATTCTCTAAAGCACTGGCAACAAACTGGTGGCCCATGGTAAACTGACATTGTGTGGCCCAAAGACCTTGTTTGCTCTGGCTCACTCAGTCATTCTTTTTATGAGTTGTCAACATTTTAATAGCAGGAGATAAATGCAAACATCCAGAATTCTAGCTTCACTTGAGACACTGGAAATGTTAGAAACTGTCTGTAAATTCTCACATGGCAAGAGTATACCAGAGCTAAGAAGTGACTGCCCTCTTCGGATGGAAAATGAACTCCCTAGCTTACCAGTCTCTACCACTTTCTACTGCCTTCGACCCCATCTGCTGCAGTCATTTCCATGAGTAACATAATGCACCAGCAGGGGTCTGCATTGTCCAGCCCTACTAGAGGCTTTTAGTATATGTGCTGCCTAAGGGAGCACTAGTAGAGTTTTTTAACTTCAAAGTTGCAAACTGATCTCAGGACTGACAGCAAAAGAAAGGATAGGAGGAAAATAATGCAATGGGCATTAACTAATTATTAACCATTTCCAAAGAGTAGACAAAACAGATCTCTGAATGGGAGACTCTACATGTAAAGTGTGAGCCATCATGCCTGGCACATGGTAAGTGCTCAATAAATATGAGCCGGCATTATAATCAATATTATTATTTCACTGTTCCCTATTGAACGTTCCAAAGATAATTTCAGAATGTAAACAGGTGATTAGACAAGAAATTTTTGAAAAATAAGAATGAGAGGGATTTGTATTATAAGATATTGGGATATATATAATGAAGCTATAAAAAATTTAAAAAACAAATAAACATACCCATTGTATCCCCCCCAAAAGAAGAAGCTATAGTAATTAAATATTATTGTACTAGTATAAGCATAGGCAGATCAACAGTACAGAAAAGAGTCCTAAGACACACTCAACTATGACACAGAAGAATTTAATACATGATCCCTGCTTCTCCCTCTGCTCCTCCCCTTGCTCGTGCTGTCTCTCTCTGTTTCTCAAATAAATAAATAAAGTCTTTTAAAAAACATAAAAGAAACTAACTGTGCACAGTACTACAGAGTAAGAGTCATCATTACAGAGGACTTGGCTGTGTCCAGGAGCACGCTCAGAGTACTACAGACACCGTCTCTCTGCATCCTCATGGTCATGGGCACTACAGATACTATTATGATCCCCATTTTACAGATGACGTTTATAGACTGATAAGCCAGTCTGTAAGTAATGTCTGATAAGACATTATTACGCTGAGGTAAAATATCAGAAACTTTTCCGCAAAGCTAAGTATTTCCATGAAGGTAACTTAACGTTAGCTTGGTGAGATCATGGGTGCTGTTTTGTTTTGTCTTGGTTTTCCAAACTCTTCAGTACTTTACACTCTATTTATTTTTAAGGAAAATAGATACATCTTTAGAACTACCTCTTGTTTTATCTTTGCCAGAGCTCTCTTATCTTAGAGTAAAACACTGGGAGTTCTTTATAAAACAATAAAATGAGGGGAGCAGGGGAAAGCGATAACACAAAGCCAGGCACTGTAAGAGTTGATTTATCTGCATTATATTTCCTAAAGCCTATGAGGACAGGTATATTTTTCTCCACTCACTGAAGAAGGAAACTGAGACGCTGAGGTTTCACTGAGCTGGCCAAATAGTTAAACTGCTGGGATTGAAACACACTTTAAAGATCTGGGCTCTCTCCACTGTATAGCCCCCCAATTATCCACTGTGCCTTCTTCAACAAGGTTATAAAAGTATGGACTCAATCCAGTGTGTATGGGGAAAAAGGAACTACATTTTCAGGAAGCGGTGATAAATATTAGAGACAAAAGGAAAGGTGTAAGCCGCCTGTTATCTCGGTGCCAGCTCTGGCTTGACCTCTAGCACAGAACTAATCTCCTAACTGCCAAACGTATGTGACAGCGCTGAAAAGAATGCCCCTTCAAACACCAGCAGATCATACTCTTGGGCCTTACTGCTTTCCCTCAAATTTTAGAAAAGTCTCTGGAGCTCATCTATTCAGTACTGTCCTCTTAAATACTTTAAACAGATGGGTGCCCACCCAGCTTGGAAACATTTCACAGGAGCAAGGGTTAAAAAAAGTTCCACTGCCAACTGATACTTAGGCTTAACCTCTCATGCCAGGAAGGGTTCTAATGTCTTCAACATGTTGCCCTCAATTCAAATGAAATTCCTGTGCAAACAGGAGATGTGAAGCAGCCTGGTAATCAGTCCCCAAAGGGCAGCATTTCATATTCCTGAACAGAACTAAGTATTAGATCGGAATCACTCTCCCTAAACCTTCACGTGTTTATTTATTACTATGTTAACGCTTCCCTTGAATCTTCAAACAATGAAGATCCAAAATGCACAAAACCGGTATAAGAAAGACCAACTTGAAGTTTGGATGTACATCTCAGGACTGTTTGTACTAAATTGCTGATTAGTGTTTCGCTTGGGATGAGCTGAGAACTTTGGATTTTTTCACCTGGCTACTGAGCATCTTAACGTCATGTGATTTGCTCTCTTCCCTCAGTAAAACTGCACATCTACTTTTTGAGACTTTTTCTTTTGGTTTTATATGACCCTATTAGTCTTTCAAAATCCAAATATTCACTGATTAATAATTCATTCAGAAAACTTTTTTTTAAAAGGTTTTATTTATTTATTAGAGAGCAAGAGAGAGCACGGGCAGGGAAAGGGGCAGAGGGAGAGAGAGAGGGAGGCTCCCCACTGAGCAGGAAGCCCGATGCAGGACTCGATCCCAGGACCCTGGGATCATGACCTGAGCCGAAGGCAGACACTTAACGGACTGAGCCACCCAGGCTCCCCTCATTCAGAAAACATTTAAAGACCACTTATTCTATACCAAGCACTGTGATAGTCTCTGGAGAGACAAAACTAAGATCCCTGTCTTTGAGGAGCTAACGGTCTAAAGGTGGAGATAAAGATGTAAACAGACGGTTTCCGTATGATGTTCTTAGTGTTTTCACAGAGGTATGAACCTGTGCTGTGAAAGGTCAGAGGACGGGCTGGGGTACTGAGAGAAGACTTCTTTGAGGTGATGCTCAGGCAGAATCATTAAGGATCAGTAGGATTTACTCAGGTGTTGGAAGGAAGTCATTCCAGCCATGTTTGGTTAATTGCAAGAGCAAAAGGTTCCCGTGGGAGGGTGGGAGAAACTGAGAATGGAGAGGTGGGTTTAGCACCTCTCTGCAGATGAGCTATTTAGTGATGGGTACAAAATGTAATGACGATTATTTTTAGTGCATCCATCAACTTTTTGATAAGGATGACTTGGTCCCAAACTGAATTTTAAAGAATGTAATTTTTCAGACTGCTATGGCTGTTACTACTTATTTTTAATAATGACTTTCCAAACACTTTCCATCCATACGGTATTACAATCTACAAGAATTTATTTTGTTAATGAAATGTCATGGCTGCTTTTTCATATTAACCACAGAACTCCAATAAAGCAAACTCCAGGCATGCTCACCACCACGGCCACAGGACTACCATCCTCAGACTATCCTTGAGCGAATGGAAAATGCACTGCTACTCTTGAATCAACTTAGCAGTAAATGGCGAGAAAATCCATTTTTATCTTTGGTCTATTAGATGAGGGCATTGGCACATTAGGATTGATTTTCAAGGAATGGAGAGAAGTGGTAAAAAAAAAAATGAAGAAAGATGGGGAGAATGCTTCACGGCAAGTCCTGTGTACCCAGGCACAGCAAGACAGAAAACCAAACTGCTCCCTAAGAACAGTTATCCTGTAATACCTGTTCTTCCATTTGACCTGAGAAATGATAGCACTTCCTCTGATAATATTTCCCAGGCTAGTATCAGAGTCTTCAAGCAGCTGGATCTCTCCAAAAAAAGTATCAGGATAGAGAGCACACCAGTCGAGTTTTAAGTGTCACAATGACTTTTCACTAAACTAAAGCTTTCAAACAACATTCATTCATTCATTTAAAAAAGGTAGGCTCCACACTCAACGTGGGGCTTGAACTCACAATCCCAAGATTAAGAGTCGTATGCTCTATGGAATGAGCCAGCCAGGCATCCCTCAAACAACATTTAAAAGAAGAATTAAAGAAATAATGGCTAGAGTAGACAGGTTCCTAGGGAAAATCAAAGATGAAAGGATGTTAATTAAGGAATAAGAGATAAATGTCTTTCCTGAAAGATGAACCCTAATGATATTTTATCCTTATGTTACAATTAATTAATAATGAGCCTTGGTAAGAATATATGTCACTTTTAAAAATAAGAATATGATAGGTGCATCTGGGTGGCTTAGCTGGTTAAGCATCTTCCTTCAGCTCAGATCATGATCCCATCGTCCTGGGATTGAGCCCTGCACCAGGCTCCCTGCTGTGTGGGGAGCTTGCTTCTCCCTCTCCCTCCGCTCCTCCCCCTGCTTGTGTGCACTCTCTCTCTTTTGTGCACATGTGCTCTCTCTCAAATAAATAAATAAAATCTTAAAAAAAAAAAAGAATACAATAGAAATAGATACACCTGAACAAGCCACAAGGTACAACAACATGAGAAATACATAACATCTTTTGAGTAAGCTCAATTATTTTTTCTTGGAAGAAGAAACGATGAACCTGTCTTTGAAAGTGAATGTTAGATTTATTTTTTAAATATTTTACCTGATTTAAATAATTTAGGCACTTTTCAAGACACCAAAGGCAACAAATGCAAGATTTCAGCACACATCGAGCACAAGCATTTTCCTGGAAAGGACAAAAATTTGAAATAATTAAAAACCAAAGAATCAAGCCATCATACAGAATATTCTAAATGTTAGAAAAATAAATAAAAGTTAAAAAAAATCACAACCTATGTTTCAAGGCCTCCACACCCACCACCCTCTTTTCCCTCAAATGTTAACAGTCAAATTATTTTTAATCAATTTAATTCAACAGATATTTAGCACTATTGCACCTAAGATACAGTAAGGTATCTAAGACCAGAAAGGAACTTATACTACTGTAGAAGAAAAAAAGCTAAACATAAAAAAGGTTAGACTCAGAATATGCAATAGATACTAGAGCCATGAGAGTAGAAGGAGGAGGAGGAATCAGGGAAGGTTTCTGGGAAGAGGTGGCATGTGAGCCAACCTGTGTAGAAATGCATGTTATCTCCACAGTCAGGGAGAGGGAGGAGGCTTCAAGGAGGAGAGTGTGAGTCAACACAGTGGAAGAGAAGCACAGGGTCCTTTGGGAAACCAGTGATATGATGGATTTTGCCAGAGCATATAGAGAGCAAGAGTAGGGGAGGAGGCAGAAGGACTGGATTCTGCTTTGCAGGGATTTTGAAGAAAACATGCACAGCTATGGACTTAACATCACGGGGAGCTTTACCACATGCAGAGCTGAGGTGTGGGGTGTGACAACCAGAGAAAGCCCAGAAAAGTACTTTCTCCTTACCTTTCCTTTGAGCTGACTGTGCATGTACATAAGGATCATTCGTGGAATTTTGACTAACGTGATAATGAAAGATCCTTTTGCCACCGTACCCAGGTGATAACGAATAAGGCGATTCACCGATGCCAAAATAGGTGTAAACGGCAAATTCCTTTTATCCCTATTTTAAAAATAACCAAAAAGACAATTAAAACAAAGGCTAAGTACAGGAATGGCTTAGAGCCCAATGCAGTGAAAAGACTAGATCGTCTAAAAAAATTCTAGCTTTGTGACAAAATGGCAAAATAATATACAACTCATACAAATGCTACTGGCGTACCAAATAAAATTAATGTTTCACTTCTCTACGGTAGTTTCATGGGGTTCTCAGGCTCTAAAACTTTAAGTAAAATGAAACTGTGCTTTGAAAGCTTTTACTAGTAAATATTTAGGGAGTTAAATGTACAATCAAAAAATGGAACTTAAAAAAGATGTTCAGGGGAGCCTGGGTGGCACACTCGGTTAGGTGTCCAGCTCTTGGTTTTGGTTTGGGTTGTGATCTCAGGATCGTGGCATCAAGCCCCATGTCCATTCCATGCTCAGCATGGAGTCTGCTTAAAAGACTCTCCCTCCCTCTCCCTGTGCCCCTCCCCACCCGCTCTCTCTCTCAAATAAATAAATCTTAAAAAAATTAAAAAAAGACGTTCAATCTAGACCTGGTACCTCATTGTAGTAGAAAATTGTAAGGTCTACAGCTTATATTCAGCTCTGAAATTAGGAAAGGGAGTCACAATATTTGTTCTAATCCAAACAAATTAAAAAGGCATGTTGTCCTTTGATGGACCTTTATTTTTTAATTTTTTAAAAGATTTATTTATTTTAGAGAGAGAGCACAAATGTGAGGGGCAGAGGGAGAAGGACAGAGAATCTCAGGCAGATTCCATGTGACACGAGGTTTGATCTCATGACCGTGAGATCATGACCTGAGTCAAAACCAAGAGTCAGAGGTTTAACTGACTGTGCCACCCAGGTGCCCTGATGGACCTTCACACAAGGCAAAAGTACAAAAGACACTACAAGATTTATTCTTCTGCTCAATGTAATTGAAGTTGTATCATGACCTGCTGTTCTGATTAATTTTTTGAGAAACTTCCAGAAAAGTATAAAGATTAAAATAACAACCTCCCATGTTCCTACCGCCCAGAATTATCAGCTCTAACATTTTGTCATGTTCACTTCCAATTACTTTTTAAAGACATGAAACTCTTACCAGCCTCACTTCCATCTCCTTCAGACACAATCACTTAGATGACCTTAAGTTCTCTGACAGGTATAAATTCTCACCTAGTAAAATAGTATGTTACTACAGCTCCCGCCACAGTCATCTGCTGACACGCTAGGATGAACTCACTGATCCAAATCAGGCCCACCACGTGATACCACCACATGTACTGCAGAGGCCCAGAAACTCTAAACTCCACAAAGCCTTGCTCATTCTGAACAGCACTGCCTAGGAAAATATCAAAGAAGGAAAAAAGAAGCACTTAAAGTACAAATGAAGAAATAGGGCTATTCAATGTAAGGGATTAATCTAATTTCCAACAACACCTCCCCCCGCCCCCCACCCAAACCACCAACTTTACGGCGCTATTTAATTAGGAGACAAAAATAATTATCACTTGAAAAGTTGTGAAGCCAGACATTGTACAATTAAACATTCTGTTTTCCCCGAAGGCATTCTATAGCTTTTAAAAGGTGTTCTATTTGAATATCGTTCTTACCACATCGGTTAATTTAGGCATGAATTTTCAAACACTTTCGGTTTTTTTTTCCCCAGAGCTATTTTATGACTCATCCAATAATTACAGACCTAAATCATTAGCAAAGGATGGAAATTAATATTATATTCAACTGGTGAATGCTTGCTGAATGGCCAGAGAGGTTATATACAAGCTTACGATCCTTATGCCACTCCTCACCATTAATTCCATTTAGGGGTCACTTCTGATATGAAGTGTGGCTACAAGCAAGTTTGAGAGTCTAACTATGAATGGCATCATCACGAGGAACTCTACCCAGGTTCCGATCTTTTCCAAACTAGAAAATCCCAAGGAAGCAAGCTAGATCTTTGGCTGTAGCTGGGGCTTAAGGCAACGTCACGGCCACAATGCATTCATCTGTTCATTTGAGAATGAATCCAAATATCTGCATCAGTCCTGAAGTTTACTTCAAAGCCATGACCTGGTTTAGACCCACTTTAGTAGGATGATCTAAAAACCATGCATAGGGAATAGGTTGGTGAACAGCCAACTGCTAGTTCTGATGCTGGTCAGACCTTGGTCATAACTGTCTAAGAATTATATCTGAAGTTTTAAAATAATTTAATACAAATCAGATTCACCACCAAGAGAAAGAAGCAGCATGTCTTCTTACCAGCGGTGCCAAGAAAAAGAAGTGTCATGATCCAGTATGCCCAAAATAAGACAAGAGCAAAGAAAGTCCAAAAGGGTTGGAAGACTAGCAGTGGCAAGTGAATGAAGACCTTGCCAGCCACGTGGAACAGGGCAATGGTGAGAGCAACACGCTTGCGCATCACCAACATTATCAGGAACAAGATAACCTGTGTGCAGAGAATGCAGAGAAAGGCTCCGGTTACTGTCTTGAGCAGTGAAAATAGAAACCGAACAATGGTGTACATTTTTAACATCACTCTTCCTTCCAAATGGGGGAAGGATTATTCTCTGAATCCCCAAAATACTTTATCGGTGTTGCAGCACTTAGCATTCTCAGTTGTATACTGAAAATGTCCTTAAAGCCAAACATAAAAGGATTTCTCAATTTATTAATAAATCCTAGAATTCTCCTACCTTTCCCTTTCTACTCGTTATGAATCAAAACGTGCTGTTTGTCAGTCAGGATGAGGCTCTGAATTTATTTGTAGAGATACGTGCCTGTCACTCTGAAAACAGGGGAGACCATATGCCATGACTATGAAAGGTAGGAGGTATTTGTACCTCACCTCCTTTATCGGACCAAAAGCCCCCTAACAGCAGGGTCAATGTCAGATCCCCCACCCTGCACACCCTCACCAGGCCCTGGGTGAGGGCGGGTGAACTATACATTAAAAAAAAAAAAAAAAAAAAAGAACTGTACTTAAAAGATGATTAATACATATTTACATAATAATAACAAACAAATACCTTTTGGCACCAATGGTTTATGGTGGCTTTAGTTTTTATTTCTAAAGCTCAATTAAAAGCTTGGGATTAGTCCAAGAAGTGGCCTGAGATTTTTTTTCCTTTTTTCAGAGAGGAGAAGGAGATGAATCAAAGATACAGCACAGATCACTTAACCACATATCCATGAATAATTTGCTGTATAGTGCCTAGGCAGCGGAGCTCACCTCTGACTTGGAATAATGTTGTTAAAAGTCGAAAAGGCAAAAACGGGAAAATAATTAGTGAACAAGTAAATGAAATGATATGAAGTGGTGTATTTCTTAACATACTTTGGTAAAGAAAACCAGTTTTAAAAAAGGAATTATATTATGACAGTCAGATAAGATGTTCTTACTAACAAATGATAATGTAAATATTCTAGGTGAAAAATCCTCTCTCAACAAGCAGGCAGCACAGAATAAAAGATTGCATCAAATAACACTCATCAATTAGGGAAGCCTTCTGAAGACTTTTGAGTGTTCCACACCGTGAGACAGAGCTTCTATCTAATGGAGATCAGGGTTAGGCGTGCAATAGCTAGAGGTGAGTTTCTGCTCCATTAACGATCCCTGTAAGTAATAACGTAGACCTGAAAGATCCAGCCAAGCCCGTACTCACTGTGAACACTGTGGCTGAGATGGCGTAGATGAGGAGGGCCCGAAGATTGTCTTCAGCTATCTGCAGCTGCTCAGGAATGACTGTTTCTTTGGGAGACCTTCTTTGCTTTGCATACAGCCACCACAGTACACCTGTGCCACCTGGGTTCAAAACACAATTGTTTGGGAAATAACTAGCACAGGAAAATGCATAACACAGATCTCCACTTTCCTGGATCCTCCCTACACATCACCTTGGGACTGACGCAGCCACAGTCCATTTGGCTGGGAGGTGCGTGGCTGTAACTCTTTGCAGGCGTAAGAGGAGCTGCAATTACTCCATTATCGTCCTTCACACTAGGTGCTTAGCCATCTTTCAGTGTATCAATTAAATGTCCTTCAACCGTATTTATTATTGACACTGAAGCTCAGAGAGAGCCAGCAAAGACCAGGTACCCCTGAGAGGAACTGATCATAAAGGGAGTCAGTGCCTGTTGAGACCTGAGGAATCTGTACGAAGCAAGTTAAGGGTCACAGAAATCAGCAGGGAAGCTGAGGACTGAGGAAGGCGAAGATCGTCTCTGTTGTGCTATCGCAGTAACCCCAGTGCCTCGTGTGGAAACAGCCATGCAGTTGATACAGTATTTGCACAATGAGCAAATGAAGATGAAAGAAGTAATTCCCACCAAAAGTAGGAACAAAGATAGATCTCTGATAGCTAGCTGGTGGTGTGTGCTAGGGATGGAAGTTTTTCTCCCTATCACTGGTTCAGAGATTTCAAGAGCTAGACTGAAGAGGGGGGCGAACTCACCTCCACATGAGAGAGCTGCATCAAAAACCTTCATTCTGAAAGCCCAGAGCATCAACTGTTTTAGGCGCTGGGGACAGAGCTGTGAATAAAACTAAGTCCCCACCCTCATGCCTCATGGAGCTTATATAGTAATAAGGAAACAAGGGGCGCCTGGGTGGCTCAGTCAGTTAAGCACTGGCCTTCGGCTCAGGTCATCATCCCAGGGTCCTGGGATGGAGCCCCATTCAGGTTCCTTGCTCAGTGGTGACACTGCTTCTCCCCCTGCTTGTGCTGTCTCTCTCTGACAAATAAATAAAATCTTTAAAAAAAATAAGAAAAAGATCAAAATTATTTTTTTAAAAAAGGAAAAAATAAGGAAATAAGTAAAAATATAGTATATGACATCTAAGAAAAAAAGTCACCTTTTAATAGGGATAGAAAGTGCTGGGGTTGGGAAAGCATTGTGATAAGATGGGTAAGCAAGGTCTCAGTGGTGGGATGATATTTGAGAAAAAGAAGCAAAAACAAGGCGAAAACAGTCTATAAAACTATGTAAGGAAAGGGTGTTGCAGGCAAGGGGTAATGGCAAATTCTAAGATGCTGAGATGGGACCATGCCCTGCAGGAGAGAAAGGAGGACACCATGGCCAAGCACCAAGCAAGGGGCAGAGTGGTAAGAGCTGTGGGTGGAGGGGCTCTAGGGACTAGATCCTACGGGGTGGCGCTGTGGGCTGTATTAAGGAAATGGAAGATTCAGAGTAAAGATGTGTATGTGTAGGCAGAGAAGATAAATGCCTGGGAGAGGAGAAACTGGGCTGAGAAGTATGCAACCCAACCTGATCCTTGCCTGCACTCAAGTAAACAGCGAATAGTGCCAAAGGGAAACACAAGCCTACCTGGTTGCAAACAGCAGGCATGAATTTTTTTCTACTGCAGATGGGTAAACAAACTTAAAACAACCACAAGTCTATGAAAAACATCTGAAAAGGGGAAATACTTCCATCTTGAAATCTTTTTTATTTTTGTTTTCAAAGATTTTATTTCTTTATTTGATACAGAGAGAGACAGCGAGCATGAGCAGGGGGAGTGGCAGGCAGAGGGGGAAGCAGGCTCCCTGCTGAGCAAGGAGCCTGATGAGGAACTCAGTCCCAGGACCCTGCGATCATGACCTGAGCTGAAGGCAGACACTTAACCGACTGAGCCACCCAGGAACCCCTTCCATTTTGAAATCTTAAAGAAAACTGTCAAAGCCTCAAAAAACGGAATAAAGCATGTTTTCTACAAATAGGAATAAAAAGTTATGAGGGAACAGACCGCCTGGCTGGCTCAGTTGGTCGAGAGTATAACTCTTGATCTTGGGGTTGTGAGTTTGAGCCCCACGTTGGGTGTAGAGATTACTTAAAAATTTTTTAAAAATCTTTAAAAAAGTTATGAGAGAAAGACAAACAGAAATGAGAAAGAATAAAAACAGAAAGGAAAACAGATAATAATGAAGACATCAAGGAGGACACTGTTTACAACAGCCACAGAAGATATCACTTATTAGACACGTAAATTTGTGTTAGGAAGCGTGCAACAGAGGCCACCAAGTTGAATCACCACAATGCTATTAAGTAGGTATTAAAAGTCCCACTTTATAAATAGAATTGAAATTCAGGAAAGTTAAGAAACATGCCAAATGTCACACACTTAGCAAGTGGCAGAGCTGGAGTTCAAATCTACTTTTATTATAAAAAACGATTCGTCTGCCATAAGCTGAATGTTTGTGTCCCCTAAAACTCATATACTGAAATCCTAATCCTTCACGAGACGGTATTTGGAGGCGGGTCTTTGGAAGATGATGCGGTGATGAGAGTGGAGCCCTCATGAATGGGATTCGTGCCCTAATAAAACAGCTCTCAGAGGGCTCCTTCCCACTTGCACCAGAGAAAACAGCAAGATGATGGCTGGATGCAGGAAGCCAGCCCACACCAGATATTGAAGCTGCTGGCCCCTTGGCTTTGGCCTTCCCAGCCTCCAGAACTGTGAGAAGTAAACGTTTCTTGCTGATAAGGTATCCAGTCAATGGTAGTTTCTCACAGCAGCCCAAAGTGACTAAGACAACATGTAAACACAGAACTAGATACAACAGCCACACACTGAAATGAAAAGGAAGATGGCTGGATGAAGGAAGGACTGGAATAACAAAATGAGATAGTCAAGTACAGAAGTGACAGCAAGAAAAACTAAATCAGTGATCTGGAAGGTGCACTTGAAGAGTTCTTCCTGAGTGTAAATAAAATGGCAAAGGATTAAAATGATAATTTAGAAGATGATAGCAGAAGAATGAACAATGATGCTAAGAGGAAAACCACTGGAACAGAAACAGAAGGCGACATTTCGAAGTTGGAAAAGACACCCCCGCCCCCAAAAAAGAGATCACAGGCAAACTTAGTTAAGATTCAGAACCAGACAGAAATTTTAAGTTATAAGGATAAGTTAAAAATTAGATACACATCTAGGTAAGTGAAATAGGTGATGGGCAAAGGCACAAAATTAGACTGGTCTCCAAAAATTAAAGTACAGACACAGGGAACATATTGCCCTCGAGAATTTTATATGCAACAGATTCAGTATTCACATGTAAGGCAAAGATATCTTAGATAATCAAGAGTTGAGAAAATATATAACCCACAAGTACTTCATGAATAAGTTACATGAATTCAAATTCTTGTCAAAACAAAGATGAACTGGGGCACATGCACCCCAATGTTTATAGCAGCAATGTCCATAACGGCCAAACTACGGAAAGAGCCCAGATGTTCATCAACAGATGAGTGGATAGAGAAGACGTAGTAAATATACACAATGGAATACTACTCAGCCATCAAAAAGAATGAAAGCTTGCCATTTGCAATGATGTGGATGGAACTAGAGGGTATTATGCTGAGCGAAATAAGTCAGTCAGAGAAAGACAAATGCCATATGATTTCACTCATATGTGGAATTTAAGAAACAAAACAGATGAACATAGGGAAGGGAAGGAAAAATAAAATAAGATGAAAATAGGGAGGCAAACCATAGGAGATGCCAGACTCTAGGAAACTGAGGGCTGCTGGAGGGAGGTGGGAGGAGGATAGGGTAACTGGGTGATGGGCATTAAGGAGGGCACTTGATGGAATGAGCCCTGGGTGTTATATGCAACCTATGAATCATGGAATTCTACCCCTGAAACTAATAATACAGTGTATGTTAACTAAATTGAACTTAATTAAGAATTAAAAATAAAGGAACTGAAATTAAGAACTCAAGAATTAATCTTATGAAAATAAGAGCAGTAGTTCTCACTAAAACTAGAACAGAAGAATGTAAATAAATTTATAAATGTAATTACAAAACATTTTAAGACAAAGCAAAAATTCTTTAAAAAGATAACAAATATTAAATAATATTTTAATTTTAATAACCTGAATGCAAAAACTCAGATTATTTATTAATGGCTAAAAAGTGGGAGCAGGCAGACAGGAGTAGGGCTGGAAAGGAAGAAGTATATGCTGAATTTAAAAGAGGTAGGGGAAAACCCAACACATACCCTTTCATTTTATCCTTTAATAACGAGAGGATTCTAGATTAAAGAATATTTTCTTTTTTTTTTTTAAAGATTTTATTTATTTATTTATTTGACAGAGATAGAGACAGCCAGCGAGAGAGGGAACACAAGCAGGGGGAGTGGGAGAGGAAGAAGCAGGCTCATAGCAGAGGAGCCTGATGTGGGGCTCGATCCCAGAACGCTGGGATCATGCCCTGAGCCGAAGGCAGACGCTTAACGACTGAGCCACCCAGGCGCCCCTAAAGAATATTTTCTGAAAGCATATGGGTTACCAACTGTAGAAGTAAAAATAAAATGTATACCATCCAAACCAAGGGTGAAATAACCAATGAAAGCATAGTTCATATAGCAAAGATGGGGAAAACAAAATAAAGCACACACTTACGGAAAACATAAAACAGATGACATTAATAAGAGCAAACATAGCAGGCAGGATTATAAATGTAATGGGGGCAAACTCCCCTAATAAAAAGCTTCACATTGGGTAAAGCATTTACAAATGCACCGAAAAAAGCATTTTATTAATTTAAAAAATATAGAGAAGCTCTGAATTTCATATGGTAATAGAGGTAAACTGAGGTGGGGTTAAACTGTGAAAATTTTAAAGGCAAAAGTAAACTCTCTTTAAAGAAAAGAGATGGTGGGGTGCCTGGGTGGCTCAGTCGGCTCCTGATTCCAGGATCTTGAGATCCATCGGGCTCCCTGCTCAGAGGGGAGCCTGCTTCTCCCTCTCCCTCTACCCCTCCCCCCACTTGTGTTCTCGCTCACTCTGCTCTCTCTCTCTCTCAAATAAATAAATAACATTTTTTAAAAAATTAAGAAAAGAGGTGGTATATGAAAACAAAGCTTTTTTTTTCCTTTTCCTTTTCTTTTTCTATTTTCTTTTTTTTTAAAGATTTTTTTTTATTTATTTATTCGACAGAGATAGAGACAGCCAGCGAGAGAGGGAACACAAGCAGAGGGAGTGGGAGAGGAAGAAGCAGGCTCATAGCAGAAGAGCCTGATGTGGGGCTCGATCCCACAATGCCGGGATCACGCCCTGAGCCGAAGGCAGACGCTTAACCGCTGTGCCACCCAGGCGCCCCTCTTTTTCTATTTTCTACCACAGAAGTAGTAAGATACCATGTAAGTATCACATTTATAATTGGGAGGGGGGAGAATTACTGTTCTCAAAAAAGATAATAAACACAGAAAACCCAGAAGGTTTCATTAGAAATAGTAAAACAAAAACATGAAACAAAATAGAATGTCAATAGACAGAAAAATGAGTAATAAAATTTTACACACATAATTATCCTGCTAGGAATATTTCAACCAGAAAGAACTTCAACACCTTAGAATGGGGGATTCAGGCCTTTAAAAAGTTTAGGATAAAAGGAATGGGTCCCTTCCTCTGCCAGGTAGGGAACACTGAAAGTATCAAGCGAAAAATTAAAGAACAAGAAGCAGAACAGGGCCTCAGTTGCTTTTTCTCATGGGCTCTTCCCCCAAAACTGATACTGACAGAAAAATGTTAGCCCCCTTTTCAAAATGTCTCCACTTGCTTTTATTCCAAATGCCAATGACTTCACCATTTTATTTCATTTAGTGATCTCACGGTGAATTAACTTCAGTGTAATCCACTCACCAGTCTTTTTACGGTGTATAAACGAATTCACAAGCCTTACAAAAGGAAAATTATTTAAAATAATCAAAGTGGGGCGCCTGGGTGGCTCAGTAGGTTGAGCATCAGACTCTTGGTTTTGGCTCAGGTCGTGGTTTCCAGGTCCTGGGATCAAGCCCCCTGCTGGGCTGTGCTCTCAGAGCAGAGTCTGCTTGTCAACTCTCCCTCCCCCTCTGCTCCTCTCCCTGCTCACACGCGTGCACATGTGTGCTCTCTCTCTCAAATAAATAAATAAAACCTTTAAAATAAAGTAGTTCCGAATCAAGGGATTGTTAAAAGCAAACTTAACTCTCAATTCTAATTACTAAAAAACAAAGGAATAAGCAGCTTACCAAGTGAACCCAGGATGACCAGAATTGTTAAGATCCATACAAGTACTCTCGAAATATACCTGATTATCACCATCAGAATCATGGATAGAACTGCAGGGAAGATAGAAAACACACAGAATATTATTTTAAAACACTGGAAATATAAAGAGAAACTCTTCCAATTGTTTTCTACGAGGGATATAATCGGTTGGTATTGACACGTTCAAGACCCCAATTTAGGTAAGAAAGGTTAACTGGCTACTTTTGTGCTTTGACTTTGGTACTTGCGCCACTGGAATAGCGACGCTTGAAACTAAAGGCACCTCACCGTGGGCTTATAAATGACGGAAAAGAACACATGCAAATGCAACATGGTGACTCAAAAACAGCACAGAACTGTTGTGGATTCACCACGGGATGACGTCAGAACTCACATGCAAACATACATGCCAACACACAGAGTGTAGAGAATGATGTGTCATGTTGGCGATGGGAGAAATTACCACACACAGACAGAGATCAGTTAAAGTAGGTGCTACACTTCCCGGAGTAATCCTTGCATTTCAGGACCAACTTCTCTGATAGATGGTCCACAAGCTAGACAATATTTTTATCTTTTTCTGGTCATTTCTCCTCTAAAACTTCAAGAAATGCTCTGACTCTACAGAATAATATCCTGAAGCCTACTGAGACCCCAATTCCTCTAACCTTATTTCTCGCCTGGGGTCAGGGATCCTGACTGATTGAGAGACTCTTCAAAAAAGAGCAAAGCTGAGTTTGAGTCACTTAGCCAGTGCCTCTACCCAACCCAAGTTGAATTCCAACATGCTAAAATCGTGAGTGAAAAAATCTTAAGAAAGAAACTGGGAAGATTTGACCTTTGCATGGGGAAATTCATTTCTGAAATCATAATTTGTTCACCTTTAATTACTTAAAGGCCCATTTTACAAACAAGTGAACAAAGATCGTAAGCCTCAAGAGAACCATTCTAATAAAAACTGGAATTCCAATGGTTTAACATTATTATTACCATTTTTAAGGCTTGGGGTTTTTTTCCCCTTAAAGTATTCAACTATTTCAGAAACCAAATAACTTTTTCATAAAGGCAGGCTAATAGTCAAGTTTTGGGGGGCCATTTGCAAAGCCAAATAAATGGTTGGGATCTGTGACTAGGTAACATTATTAAGGTACTCACTTTTGCAATAAATGTACAGGAACCAAAAACAGATGGGAGCGTTTCAAATATCACAGAAATAGCTTTTCATATGGACAGCATTATTTCAACTGAGTCAAGTACTCCCTAAGCAAAAAGAAAATACTCTCTAATGACAAGACGGAAATACAGCTAGTCTTCTCAATGACTATAATTGTTGTTAACAGGCATAAATACTCATTTTACTTCTATAATAAAAGAGATGCTTGGTTCCTACCACAGTTTACTCCTCCCAACTAGAAATATCTATAGATTCTGATGTGGCTACATATAGTTCTAGGGTAATACAGGGAGTTTACATCTTGAAAATCACATTTATTTGATTATATTATCTATTGACAAGAAAACTCAACAGCTAACAGGTGGAGATTTCCTAATGTTTCCAGCAATACAATGGTATTATGAACTGTAGCAATGAAAAAAAACCATATTTCAAAAGTCATCTATCAGAAAGCTATGCTCTTTGATGGAAATAAAGAAAAGACTATGTGGCTCTTTTTATAAGCCTCTGGAATCATAACTAAAAACAAAGGGGTGTTGATTCACTAGAAGAAGCCTTCTGCTATCATATTAAAGGTTATTATAGACAGTAACCAGTTTGGGAAAACACAGTTTTCTCCAATGAGAGAAAAAGAAAGTTTCAGATATATATATATATATATATATATATATTTAAATATGTATATATTTATAACTCTATATAATCTGAAACAATTATTTTGGCTATGGGAAGTTAAACATTTTACAGGTATCCCGGTTGTATTCATTTTTGGTTAAAAGAACAGTCTTCTACTGCAATACTATGCAATAGCTAATAATGAGAAAAACAATTACCTAGTGACAACAAGCAAAGTCCCAATATAATTTCTTTGCTGGTCATTACTCCACTAATCAGCCTGTGTAAGACACTATTGTCACTGACAAAGGTGATCAGGGCCTCTGCAAACTTGGCATAGCAGGAAATGTTCACAGGAGCACAGCGATGGAAGAATGGAATAGGTGCACTGGTGATACAAGAAAAAAAAATCAGAAAAAAAATTACTCCTACTTAATATAAATGCCACATCAAACACACAAATGAAAGGTGATTATGACTGCAATACACCACCCTCCACAAATCATATGGGGGCGCTAAGAGCTGTGAGCTTAATGCTATGAAGATGACCGTCATGGGCAGGGATGCAAATCTTACCACACGCCTTATCAGAAAGGGTGGAGTGCATATTCCAAAGGAAGACATTACCCTCCCCTTCTGAAAAGAAGCACACGCACATATACACGCACATACACACATACAGAACTACCAAAAGCAAAAGCAAACACTTAAAACTCCACCACCTGTACATCTATCAGTCCATGGGCAGATGACAAAACTTACAAACATATACTTCATTGAACTGAGAATGAATTTTTGCCATAAGGTATTTAAAAATAGAAAACACGCATGCTTTTGCTTAAAATGTGCCACCGTTAATAGAATGTTTCCTCTGTCAGAACAGCATACAAAACCTTGCATTAAGAAAAGGTGTTTGGGGCACAAGCTTATTAACTCTCGTATCAAGTAATCATGCCGCGACATCAACATGGAGCATAATATGCAGCTGTTTAAAACAATAACCATGGATACTAATGTATGGCAACACTTATGAGGTAATAGTACAAGGGGAAAGAAACAAAAATTTGTATCTAACGTGATGGTTGCCATCTCTGTACAAAAGATAATAAACGTAAGAATGAGAACAGAAAAAATATAAATAAATGAAAAATCTCTGATTTGTTAGGGCCATGAGATTCTGCACTGTTTTCTTTTTATATGTCATTATGATTATGAGATTATTTGTGTCCAAAAAATGAGGTCATCAGTTATATCAGGTTTATACTGACCACAGCTCTTCTTGGGAAGGAACCCAGCTATGTGTGAATGGTGACGTAGCTCTGGTTCGTTATAACATACTCTATTTTGGCCTTTGAGAATATGGCATACACCTGATCGATGAGAAATTCTAAAAAAGCTCTAAAAACATGCCCTTGATTGTGATTTGTATGCATTCTAGGAGAGTCCATATGTCTGTCCATACACAAATACACACTTCTGTGTGCATTAAGTCAAAGGTTAGCCATCACTAACATAAATCTCATATTTTCAGAATTATTTGTAGGACTATCAGTCATAGCTCTAATGTAGTATTGTTGACAGCAATGAGATAAGTGTGCTCTCATTCTTGGTTGGCACCATATTTGGGTCAAATTAGTGGATAAGAATATATGACTGAATACCAAATTCCAAGGTTTCGGATCTCAGCAAAGCAGTTTTGTATGACCAAGCAAAACACTATCTTTGTTTCCTTCCTTGGAAAACAACAAAAATATTTCTTTTCAAATAAAAATATAAATGTATTATGTACTGATTTTCCCTAAATGCTGGTAAATGAGCACCAATGGTAGTAAGAATAGGCAACATCTTCCATGCTGTTAAACTCCATGGGACAATAAAATAATAATAATAAAGATCTAGTCTTACCTTAGTTAGGCTTCAGTAAAATGTATCCCAAAATAATGACGTGACACTATGATATGAATGTTCACTTAAAAAAGAAGTGTCTCTTGTGACTTCTGGGTGTATTTGTGTGTACTTCCAAAATGTTACTGGTGAAAGTTAATGCCCAAGATTTGATACTTTGTCAGAAATTGCAGAAAGTCAGAGCATTCTGAGCAATGCTTAGGTTAAAGGTATGCAAGTCATTGTTTTTGACCAAAGTTGTTTCACTAATGATATCAAAAGCTATTAAATTATATAATACCTTTCAGTGAAATGGATTTAGTCAGAAATATTACAGGAAAGAATCAAAAGAATTAACCCTAAGTTCATAGTCAATGGTGGCTAATTTGGGACAAAAACCTTTGTTGTGATTCACACCTGTTTTTCTTCCTGATGCTATCTATCTAGGTAATGTCCCTGTTAGGTTAATGTCTCTGTCTAAGGACTTCTAACCATATTTTTAACTAAAGCCTGTTTCTCTATCTTTCAAAACCAAAATCTTCTCTGCTCTACAATTATCTATATCTTCATCTGCTTTACTTATTAGCCTATCATTTCTGGTGTGGCCTCTGTTTAAGTCACTTGCCTCCAACCTTGAATATAAAATATATCTACCTTAAGGATACGGATGCCATTTTATCACTTTCAATATCCACCGATCTTCCTGGCCCTGCCCTGTTTCCTTTTTTCTGTCATATAACCGTAAGTGAACCTTTTTCTCTGTCCAAAGGCAGCTCCATCCCTATCTCTCATATCCTAGCAGGATGCTGCTACAGTTTTAGACTCAAAGAGAAACACGCCTCCTTTCCAAAAGAGAGCAGGGCCTGTTGTAACAGAAAGCAAAACTGGACAAGTTCAAAAGCCCTGTGTGATCCTCCTAACATTGCATATTTGCACTGTGTCTCCATCTGTTCGCTGAAAGAGTAGGAGTAATAATGACAGCAATAAATAGTAATAGAGCCCAGCCATAAGTCAGTGATTCTAAACTAATAGGAGCAGCCTGTCCAGTAGCGTTTGTGTTTTTCTGCTTTTCAGACTTATAATGAGGATAGATGGCTGAAAGGGAAGGATTATATTCTTAAAATCTGAATCTTTTATTTCCGTTTAAGAGTTAAGGCTGAGTCGTATCTACTCTCTTACCCTTTCCAGTCAATTTTAGACTATACCTAAACACTTGGCTAATTGGAAAGAGTACTTTCACAAGTCTCCTTCAAAGAACTGAAGCAAAATAACAACGGTCCCTTACCTTAAAATTTAATCTATGTCAATTAAAAAAAAAACCTGATAGCTCTAAATTTGAAGGTATAAAATTAGCACAGACTGATTGCATTGTCTAGCTGATGGTCAAAGTGGTCAAAATCCGCTCTTAGTGGTAAGGAGTATCAGAAATAGAAGGTAAATAAAAGAGAAGACAGTATTTGGACACAGTAGTAAAAAAGTTAAACAGTGAGTTTTAAAGTAAAAGGCACTACATTCCCTTGTCATTCTTTCCCTCTACTGTTCCCTGAATAAAAACAACTCAGCCAGCCATCAGTTTTTAATACTCAAATGACTCTCTTGTTAAAAAATCTAAGGAATCATGGTACTGAAACGGTTTGTCTTAAATTTTACCACCTAAGTCCAATGTGATATAATGAACTTGAGTTAGCTGATTTCATATACCTCTCAGAAAAGAGTACTTCTGAGAACCTAGTATGTGAGATCTTTTCTACTTCAGTGTCTAACCTAAATGACACACTCTGTGCTTCTTAATTAAAAGGATAAGCATAGAGAATTCTATTTATAGCAACTTTTTCTACCTTTTGAAGCTCACAGAATATTGAATCTTTAAGAAGTTAATGTAGTCCCATTAGGAACTGATGCTGTTTCACATTATTGAAACATTAGTCAACAAGAACAAAATGAATTTATAATGAGTCTTTTAAAGATTTTTAAAAATTAGCCACTCAGAGAAAAATTATATCTTACCTTGGCAAACATACTGTCCATTTGCCTTAAGTCCAGACTATCACAGTTAATGAGCTCCCCTCCCTCAAAATCTGATGAAACAATGCCTAATATCTCTTATCCATATGCCTTCATAAGAGAAGACAGGAGTTTGCATCTCACACAATTATCTTAAAACTTCAGGTTATAAATAAGCAATTATACATGATTTCAAGTGAAAAGTTTAAAGAAAGAATAATCATAAAGGATTCTGGCAGTATCTCTATAGCCCAGAAAATGCAGGAAATAAATCAAGAATCTAGCGGCAATACTTAGTAGTTTTTCATACATTTCATTTTATTTATTTTCTCTCCTTTCCTTCCTGTACTCTTTTTTTAATTTTAATTTTAATTTTTTTTTAAGTAGGCTCCATGCCCAATGTGGGGCTTGAACTCATAACTCTGAGATCAAGAGTCACATGCTCTCTACCAACTAAGCCAGCCAGGCGCCCCCACTTTTTTTTTTAACTAACTGTGATATAGGACTTCGTCTTAGGGAAGAGGGCAGAGTAGGAGGACCCTAAGCTCACCTTGTCCCATGGATATAACCGGATAACACTCACATCAGTGTAAAACTAACTGGGGTATAGATTTTACAAGATCTTAGGTTAAAATTCTCATTCCCAACATTGCGTGACTTTGCACAACTCATTTAACTTATCTTCTATTTCCTCATCTATAGATTAGAAACAATATCCTTATAGGCTTTGTGAAGATTAAATAAGATAATACACATGAGAAGCTTAATGTGGTGGCTGGCACATAATAGATGATTTATAAATGTTAATTTACATGGAATCCTTCATTTTAAAAATATCAACAGATAACACTTTTTTCTTGGCTATTAGTTTCTTAAGCCCATATCATGCTATTAATTTCCCAACATCTAATATCTTTTCTGGTATCCAGAAATATAAAAAAAAAATGTTTGGTGGATTCACTGAATTTATGTAATCTGTTTCAACTACTGCAGTTTTCTTTATATCTAAAGCTTTAAGCATTTTAGATATAAGGGCTTGTCTCCCTATGGCTACCATGCTCAGCACATCACCAACAGTTACAAATTTGGATAAAACATGGCCCTTTCTAGGCATTTGGTTTTAAAATTCAAAAGCTCTTAGGAATAGTAACCATTTGGCAATTATGTGGTGTTAGTGTTTTACTGCAAATTAGTTTATAATTGCTTTTCTCTAAGAAACAGGCATTGCTTTCAATGGCAGAAGGTGACCGGGTACCCAGGAAGATTAGGGACAAAAGGGGAGGTTTTAGAGGTTGAGAGAAATACTGCTCCCTAAGCCAGATGCCAAGCACAATAATGGATGCTTAAAACCTATGACCTTATTGAATTCTTACAACAATTCCATGACAGAGGTATTAATATTGCCATATTAATATTAATATTCCATGTGAGAACACTTGGTTCACAGAGAGGTGAAGAGACTTGCCCAAGCTGACAAAGAGAAGCTGGTGACAAAGAATTCACCCCCAGGCCCATCTGGACTCAAAGTTCAGTTCTTTCTGTCCCACTAGGGTGCTCCTAGGAGGAGAGCAAAAGAGATGTGAACTATGCGAAGGGCCATTTGCCTGCATCATAGCTTTGCCTCATGCCCATTTTTTGGTGTATACAAAAAAGTCACCAAAACCAGTCCGTATTGTTTTTTTAAAGGACAGAGTTTCCTAAGGACAGAGACTAGATCTTACTCATCTTCGAAGATGTGGTATCTAATACGAGGTGTGGAATGTGGTACTGCCCCAAGTTTTTTATTAAAACAAATTCATTGTTTTCTGATCTTTGCACTTTGCTTGCCAAAGGCTAAATGATGCTATTTACCAGATCCTAATTTGATTTTCTTCTATCAACTGTTACTTCTTTTTTTTTTTTTAAAGATTTTATTTATTTATTTATTTGACAGAGAGAGACAGCCAGCGAGAGAGGGAACACAAGCAGGGGGAGTGGCAGAGGAAGGAGCAGGCTCATAGCGGAGGAGCCTGATGTGGGGCTCGATCCCGTAACGTCGGGATCACGCCCTGAGCCAAAGGCAGACGCTCAACCGCTGTGCCACCCAGGTGCCCCTCAACTGTTACTTCTTTGTTTACTTTCCAACAGGCTGAGTTCAGATAAAAGTGATAAGATACGTAGACTGTGAGGTACTAAATGAAGTAAAACTTGAGGACCTTAAAGCATAAACATAGTACACAGTCAGTTTTCAGATGGTTTAGGGTCATCACCGTCTCTTATTACTGAGACATTAGTAGATGACCTTGTTAGAAGCCAAGTCTGACCGTGTCTACCCAAGCCCCTAATAGTATGTTTCACCTTCTACTGAAAGCTCCTCAGGACACCGTATGTGAGATGTGTGAGTTCTGTACTGCCAAGAACAGAACACCTGAGACAGATAACCAGGGACAGGCAGCCCTCAACATGGTGAGGTCAGAGGTGAAGGAGGATTTACCAGACCCCTGCCCCACCCATATACACAGGTGCAGAGCAACCTCATCCTCATGAAGGCTTTCTGGTTATCCTTTTATATGTTTATGCCTTAAAATATGACTCTATACTCATAGTATGCATTTAAAATAGGCTGTTAGCAGTTGAGTAGATAAGAGGACAGAGCCTTTCTTGACGAATTTTCTCCAATGACTCTATTCAAAGGACCTCCTTTTCTTTACTGTTACAGCCTCCCTAATATTCTCAATGGTCACAAATGGGATCTCTTTAGCTATTGGTCTAAGCCCATAATTTATAGGTCCTACTTAGTATCTTTTAAAACCGTCCCTTTATTTTCATTTCCGTAGGCTTTACATTTTAATTTCAATAGCAACTTGACAAGACTAAAAGAGCTGGACATCAATGAAACGGATAGGTCCTCTGTCTACTTTTCAACAGAAAATTTCAAATTTCATTCAAGTTAATAAAGCACAAGTTACACCCATAAGCAAGCCAAAGAGAGCACACATAAGATCGTCTCAAAATTTTAATCAGTAGCTTGCTATAATGTAACAAGATATAGTAAAAGTGGTTTCAATACAGTATTCCTGGCGAAGTTGACTCATGTCATACCTGGCTGATACACACTTAAGGTTCTCAAGATCAGATATGCTTCCAAACTAGACACCTAATTCTGAGGATATATTCTACAATGCTTGCAGTTTTTTTTCCTTGTTAAAAAAAACCTATTTATAATTTTAAAGTTGGCTTTACTTATAACTAACTACTGCAAGATCCTTCCAAACAAAGAATATTTCCTATCTCTTCTTTATCCATTAGATGTAGTAGGTACTGAAATAATCAATGTTGGCTGGATAAGACCTTAGATAAGATATGGCAAACAGTGTATTATTATAGAGTGTACCTAAAAGATATAGCCTGAAATAAGGTATGGAGAATAATCACTGGCATATTTTTTAAATTTACAATGTAAATTAAAAATAATCCCAGTAAGTATTACTAGGGTCAATTTCAAAGGATCTTTGCAGACTGTGAGACTTGGCCTCTAATTTTGCTGTAAATCTTGCAATGATTCAGTTGTATATACTTAAAAATTATGGCATTAAAAAAAAAAATTAAGCCCCTGAAAGAAATTTAAAATCTGAGAATGAGGAAAGTTGTTTGCCTCTGTGTGCATGTGTGTTTTAAGATATGAAATACATGTTGTCATTTCAGTAGTACTTTTTAAATTTTGTTATAAAAGTATTAGTCCTGAGCAACAGGGATCATCAAATGACTCTTTCCCCAGGATAATACATACAGTTTAAAATCTACCTACAAAAACAAAAGTCACAAGTTAACAAAATACAGTAAAATTTACCTCGCTGGAACTGGCAGTTTGGGGCACAGAACAGAAGCTTTTGAAGACGTAGTATATTCAGAAGGCTTTAGGTTGTAGCTACATAGTGCCGAGCCTGTTGAAAGAAAAGCTGTATGTTAGCTAGCAGAACAGAACCTCAATAAATTTTCTCCTTGATTCACTGTATTTATTTTATATGTTAATATTAGTTCAACATACATAACTTTCAAACACTATAGAATTAATAAGAATCTGATTTGGTCTTTAGTATCAGTCCTCAAGCACTTAAAACTGATTCCTTTCAGGGGCGCCTGGGTGGCACAGCAGTTAAGCGTCTGCCTTCGGCTCAGGGCGTGGTCCCGGCGTTATGGGATCGAGCCCCACGTCAGGCTCCTTCACTATGAGCCTGCTTCTTCCTCTCCCACTCCCCCTGTTTGTGTTCCCTCTCTCGCTGGCTGTCTCTATCTCTGTCGAACAAATAAATAAAATCTTAAAAAAAAATAAAAAAATAAAAACCTAATTATTTAAAAATAAAATAAAACTGATTCCTTTTGGGTAATTTATGCACAAATTTTAATTAAACAATATTAAGGGTAATAACAACAGTAAGTACTAGAACCAACTTTATTGAGTGTCTGCCATATATCAGGCCCTATATATATATTTTTTAAAGAGTCAACTTTTCATTGTAACTGACCAAACCATGTCCAGGAATGTCTCCAAATAACGGAACAACTGAAACATTAAAAATTCTCCTACTGAAGAAGTCAAGTGTCTTGGCCAGCCCCAGCACTTCTGACGGTCAGGCCAAGAGCAGCCCATTCGCAAGGTTGGTTCTATTCCCCGTGCAAGTTTCTCATCCCAGAAGGAGGGTTGGGGATGGATAAGGGGCCCTGCCCTCTCCTTCCATCATGCTGGGAACTCTTAGGAAGTCACTGGCGGGGCGGGGGAGGCTCTCCTCTCACCCCATACATATATTAATTATGTATTTACTGTAACTCTATTAAGCAAGTGTTATTAAGCTTACTTTAGAGAGGATGAAATAGAGGCCACAAGATAAGGTACATAATGTGCCCAAGATGACACAGCTGCTATGCAGCAGAGCTGGGATTGAACTCCTAGATCTCTTTGACTACGAAACCACTCTCAACTACACATCCTGTCCCTCTTTCCTATGCTTCCCATTACTAAATATTTTAAGTGACTGCATATTTGTTTTCAGATAGTACATTACTTTTTCCTTAAGGGGCAAGAAAAACTAATTTTAAAAAACTGAAGAAACGGATAAAAGGATTCTCAATTTTCAGATAGTTTAAAACAGCTCAAATTCCATCCTAGACTGGTTATGCCAACAGCCATCTGTTTCTTGGTCTCTGTGGCTAATATGGGTCTCAATAACATATAGAATTCAGATGGATGGAGTCCACCAAATCCTTGATAAGTCCTATTTTACTGACCTGGTAATTTTGTAACATAGCAACTAGAATACTGTCAGGTTCGCCAGACAACGGGTTTCATTAACTGAGAAGACCTAGGCTCTAGTTCTAATTTACTGAGGACCTACTGTACCTTATCATGTAACCTGTTTATATTTTTATTAATTACAGTTCCTACCAGATTACTAATTTGGTCAAATATTTTATTATTAAATATAAATGGAATGGCTTTGTGTTTATATTATAGTAACGATGGACTTTCACACCATATGACCATGGAAAAAGTTGAAAATAAAATGTGAAGTGAAAACGGCAGGTTTTAACATTGAACTAATTATTAGAAATGTCACGTGAGGATGCAGGAAAGAACTTCAAGGGAATACAGAAAAGAGATTTGCTAGGACAGCAAACAACCTTGAGAATGGTTTTATGTCCTTTATATCTTGTCCTATCACCCAAAAGAATTTTTAAAAAGTCACAAACTGGCATTTAATTCAGTAATACTGCCCCCAAATCAACAATCAACTTGCTAGGTATTTAAATACAGGGGCTGTACATATCATACTTACAAAAATACATGTAGCACCTATTTTATATAAAGATAATTCAAGTAATTTGACAATGTAAGGTACTTTTAAAAAAAAGATTTATTTACTTATTTGAGAGACAGAGAGACAGAGAGACAGAGCGTGCAAGGGGAGGGGCAGAGGGAGAGGGAGAAGCAGACTCTCTGCTGAACAGGGAGCCCGAGGCATGGCGCCATCCCAGGACCCTGGGAATCACAAACTGAGCTGAAACCAAGAGTCGGATGCTTAACCAACTGAGCCACCCAGGCACCCCTTGACAAGGTAAGGTATTTAAAAAGAGATACTTGAAAGTTACATGGCACTGTTCAAGTTTCTTCCATTTCTTAAGATAGATTCAATAGGAAACTAAGTTTCTGAAATTGTTTTCGAACATTCTTTTGCATTTTAATGACATTTTTTTAAGTTAAGCATGAATATTAAATATCGACATCTTCTAAAATTAGTCTTTCATCTTTGGAGATAATGCCACTAGATTCCATTTACAGCAATTTTAGAGAAAACATGACAGCAGTGGCAAGCAAACATTTTAGATTAATCCTGAACTATCTGGGAGTCCTACTATAGAACTGCTCATGAAAAACACAGCAAGCGTGCCAATAACTGCAGAGCATCCAACGTGCTCATCAACTTCCTGATCTGAATTGTCAACTTCTTTCTTTCAGCATCCAAGATGGAATCGATTTGCACAATATGAAAGGGCCTAACTAAAGCACTGTGTCAGCGCTGTCAAACACACTGCTCCATCTGAATTCCGTGAACATAATCTCCGTCCCCACCCTTTCTTCATTTAAAAAAGGAGGTCAGCAGGTGCAACAGAGTTCAATTTTATAAATACTTTCCCAGGATAATGCTCAATGAAAGGATAATAGCCTTATCTCTGATGGTATTCTGGGACATAGGCCAGTACTAAATAGATCCTGTACTAAATAGACTAAAGGAAAAAGATCTTCACAATGTGTTAGTAACAATCAGAAGAAACCTTATAATGCTTCCTGCTCAAAGTGCTATGGAAAGAGAAGCCTCAACGCAGAACATTGAAACAACCCAGTAATGGCAAACATTTTACAATTGTTTCTCTTTTCATGTTTATTAGCTAATGCATTTTCAGTGAACACTTTTAAGGTGGTATTCATCTTTTTTTTTTTTTTAATAGTGAGAGTATAAACAATACTTAGCACAAGAGGTTTGGTCATAAAGAGTAAGACTAAGCTTTTCTTCTAACACAAAAGGCAAGGAAAACCAAAATTGAGTAATGAAGTCTAAAACCAAAAACAAAAGCTTATCTAAACCACACCAAGAGGCAATCCATGCAAGTCCGCCAATGTTATTCAAAATGAGTTATTTCAGGAAGCCAACTTGGGTATATGAACATTTATCTTGGTAAATAGTTGTTTCAGTCCCCAGAATGTTTAACTACCATAATTTTTCAAATGTCTTATAATATTCAATTATTTATTCTTTAGCTCAATATCCCTTACAAGAACTCCCCTACAAGGTATGTTTCCATTCCCATGCTCCAAACATTACAGATGAAAAAATAAGGAATACTTCCAAGGCCTTTATCAGCAATCACTGACAAATTTGGAAATAAAATTCTTTACTCCTAGGCCACAATGCTTCTCCTGTGCCATTCCTAATCATCATAATCAGACAAATATTCAATAAGCTTCTGGGCAGAAAACATATATCCCACAAATATCTCAAAAAAAAAAAAAGTTTGAAGAAAAAGACATCTCTGTCACCCACTCTCCAAATCTGCTTTGCCTCCTCCCATACATCTGCTATCCTTGTTAATGGCTCCACCATCCACGAAATCCCCAAGATGAAAGGGGAAGTCATCCTATATCTTCTTCTTTATCCATCATCTTCGGATACCATTCAAGACCTTCAAGTTACCAAGTCCTGATGATCAGACCTTTCTATCTTATCTCAGGCCTTCAAGATCTCTTATTGGTTCAAACTACTCTCCCAAAGGGTTTTCTTCTCTATATGCTGCACACAGCCTTGAGAATGGTCTTTGTAAAATGGTCCTTACTTGTAATACCCTCCTACCCTCAGGATAATTTCCAAACTGTTGGCTTTAAAGCTCTCCTAAGGGCAGGTGTCTACCTAAAACTCCAGCATTATCTTAACATAATATACTACTCACAGTTTTGCTGTTTACAAGCTTCAGGCTTTTTTACATGCTGTTCCCTCTGCTTGGACTGTCCATTCCTAACTACCATCTGAGTGAGTGTTCAAGTTTGAGCAGAATTTCTATAAACTACTAAAGCCTTACCTCCTTCATTAGGCTTTCTCTAATGCACCAAAGCTATTTAGTGCTTAGTTCTATTATAAAATTTAGCGTGTTATTTTGTAATTTTTTTGTTTTTTTTTGCTTACATATCATCTCTATTTTTAGAAAGTGAGCTCTTTGAGAACTGGGACCTTATGCCTTCAAAATATACGGGACCCCTCTCTCCTGGCACACAGACAGTACTCAAAAGCCATCTGCTGAATACAACAGACATCCTGACTGAAAAAAAAAATGAAATAACCTATTTTTAATCTCTTACTTTGGTGTTACATGTTATATATAATGTTTATATGCTTTTCACTATTCACTACAAATTACTATGTATAACAGGATTTCTTGACCTTGGTAATAGGACATTTTGAGCTTGGCAATTCTTGGTTATAGGGAGCTGTCCTGTGCATTGCAGCATGTTCAGCAGTATCCTTGGTTTCACCCAGTTTTGACAACCGAAAATGTCTTCGAACACCGCTATGTGTGGTGGGGGTAGTTTGGGGGGCATGCAGTGGCAAAATTACCTTTAGTTGAGAACCAATGGTCTAAAACACCAAATTATTTGAAACAAAAATACAAAATGGGGTTGATAAGTTGGAGGCTAATTCTTCTTGCTTTAAAATTTTGCTTGATTCGCTATCACAACGATATTTTGCAGGATACACTAAATTAAGAGAAAAAATTCCTTAAAAAACATACTTTAGAAAACTGTACTTAATAAAAAAGAAACTATCCCAATGCAGAACAGTGTTCATTACGAAAAACAAATTACACTGCTGTGTGGGGTCTAACAAATTTAACCCCTTTCTCTCCAATTAGGAAAGCATATCTATTCATATGCTGGAAGGACACAATTCCCAATTTCAATTTCCAGGAACCAACAAAAAGCATGGACATACCTGCAGTTCCCAAGAAGCACCCATTAACTAGCTGGTGGTATGACATTATCTGTCAACCACTATAAGCACATACTACGCACATATTAAAAATTTGCTGAGTGAATTAATTTTGGACATCTATGTGCAAGACTTCTAGGTATTGTGGAGGACAATGAAAAGTTTGTCTTCTATCATGAAAGCTCCCTAAAGGGAACTGTACCTTCTCTTTGTTTCTCTGGCACACACTTCATGGGTACTAATTAATTGTTGAATGAAGGAATTACTTAAAATTGCATTATCAAATGTAAGGATTTTTTTTTTCCCTTAACAATCAAAGCTTCCCTTGCTGGTTTCTGACTTGGAGGCAATTAAAGCAGTTGCTAGGGTTGATCATTTCATTCATTTGTAAAGGATATCAAGTACAATCTTTTGATTCACTGTGCCAAAAAGAATCCACATTAACTCTGTGGTTTAAGTTATATTGTTACTGACTGGTAAGAAAGAGGGTGATACTGATATTGATACTAACTGTAAATGCAACACATAGATAATGACAATCAAAGGCTTATTTGTATTCATAAATGTTATCTGATGTATCACATCATCTTTCGAGGTTTTCAAAGACAGAACAATGATCACCGAGAAAGCACCCAGCTGCATGGCCCTCCTCAAAGTATGAACGTGGTCTACATGGTAGTTCATAGAACTCTCCGACTTTTTACAAAATACAGTGCACCGAAGAAGTACTCCCAGATGGGAGTGATTTCTCCCATGCTATAAATGGGACACAAACAAGAAATATAAGGTTTCTGCTATTGTACTACTGTGTTAGGGAAAACAAATTAGATATTATAAAAGTTTGATAAGAGCAATACAAAAGGTTAATAAGGTATTTCATGTAACATATTAGCAACGGCTGAGAAAATGCAGCGGGCCCTCAACTTTCAGGTCGTTCCTATTTCTAAACTACAGTTTAGAATTTAGATTTGCAAGTGGAAAGAATAAAAGGACACGCAAAGTATCTGGCACTGTGCGTGGCACAAAGTAGATACCAATAAATGGTATGGTGAAACAAGGCAGGGCTTAAGTCTGATTTATCTATTCAATAGACTCAGACACCCATGCTGAACAATGCGGAGAGTGGAGTAAAGCGAAGGAATAACTATGGGCCAGACTCTGAGCAGGGAGAGAGGAAGCGAAGGGACTGTCCCAGCAGGCATTACGACCTGATGTGGCCAGGGTGGGTTGAGATGAAAATCTCATATAAAGCTGGTTAGCTTCCAAGCGAGGGGCATTCTCTTTCCCCCTACGTTGGATACATTATTTGAGTTTTCAAAAATAATGATAATAATGTAAGAAGGAAACCTGTTCACCAGAAACTGGAGGGAAGTAAAATTAGAGTAAGACGGAATTCATGCTCTGCTGAAAAGAACTCAGGGGAGGGCTCCCGCCAGATGATTTCAGTTTTCTTTATAGGGCACAAGGTTAGGAAAGAGGAAAAACAAGAGGGCTTAGGGAAAAAAGGTTATGAATAATCACACGAATAGGATGAACAGGAGAGATAAATGAATGAATAAGATGAATTATTGAGAGATGAGAAAGAAGATGACCAAAGATTCACATCAATTCTGGTTAGAAGGAAGCTAAAAAACATTTTACCAGCTGGTGGCAACTGACACAGATTCAGAACTGAGCAAAGGATAAAGGGTGCTGAGAGAATGAGAAATTATTAAGTGCCGAGAGAGATGAAGAGGAAAGTCTGGGGGCGCCTGGTGGCTCAGGTCATGATCTCACGCTCCTGAGATCGCTCCTGAGATCGAGCCCTGCCTCAGGCTCTTTGCTCAGCCTCTGTCTCTGCATCCCCACAACTCATCTCTCTCTCAATCTCTCTCAAATAAATAAAATCTTTTAAAAAGAGAGAAAGAGAAGTCCAATCCATCATTCTTTCAAAACACATGAATAGCTACTATGTGGGGTCCTGTACTAGGACTTGGAGCCTGATCCCCCCCACAGAAAATTCACACACTACTGCAGGAAAATGATAAACAAAGAACCAAAAAAGTTTAATACTGAGTCCTTTTGGCACTTGGCAATTCTAATTTTTAAAAGGCAATTTTTAATTTATTCTCCAGCATCATATTTATATTTGTATCATGTAGAAACGATGAACATAATAATAATAAAATGTGTGCTTGCCTACCTCCCACCCATCTCGGTACCAGAACTTAGACTTTTACACTCGTCTCAATTCTTCTGCTTGCCTTTTAAAGCTCTTTATAATACGGCGGCATCTCCTCATAACCATCTCATGTCCAGCTGTTTCTTCTAAATTTCCTATTCTAGTTAGACATACTGGACACAGGTGTTCTACGAACTTCCGTGTCCAAGAAAACTCCTCTTTCTTGTCTAAAAGAAAGAGGTGAGGAAATATTTTTTGCCTAATAAATGCATTTCTTACAAACGTTATTATAGGAACCTAAAAGTTAGCTCTCCCTTGTAAAGATTTTAAATAATTTGTGAAGGTAATAAAAGTTCACACAAATGGATAGTTGTAAGTGCTAAAAAGCACTTTCAAATGTTGTCATGGAAATCTAAAACTCTTTGAAAATGATTTATTTTATCTTTTTAGTCTGGTAAGTAAAATGTCATTTTACCTTACATTTTTAAAAAAATATTTTATTTATTTATTTGACAGAGAGAGCGAGAGAGCACAAACGGGAGCAGCAGAGGGAGAGGGAGAATTGGGCTCCGTTCCAGGACCCTGGGATCATGACCCGAGCCAAAGGTAGATGCTTAACCAAGTGAGCCACCCAGGTGCCTCTTTATCTTACATCGTAAAATAAGGTTTAAAATAATCATTTAAAAAGTTACTACCCTAAATAGGATCTTTCTCTTTCCTGGTCTTTTTTAATTGTGGTAAAATACACGTAATAAAACCTTTGCCATTTTAACACCACTTAAACACACAGTCCAGTAGCATTAGGTACATTCACATTGTTGTTCAAACATCACCACCACCTATCTCCAGAACTTTCCATCTTACGAAATTCGACCTCTTTATTCCTAAAATGGTAACCCCCCATTCCTCTCACGCTGCAGCCCCTGGCGACTACCATTCTATTCTGTCTCTATGAATTTGACTCCTCTGAGTACCTCATATAAGTGGAATCATACCGTATTTGTCCTTATGTGACTGGCTTATTTCACATAACAATGTCCTCAAGATTCGTCCGTATTGTAGCATGTGTCAGAATTTCCTTCCTTTTTAAAAAAAATTGTGGTAAAACAGGTAATATGGTATTGATCATCTTAACCAGTTTTTCAGTGTATAGTAGTGTTAACTATATGCCCATTATTGTCTGAACAGACCTCTAGAATTTTTTTCGAAGATTTTATTTATTTATCTATCAGCAAGAGAGAGAGAGAGAGAGAACAGGAGCATGGAGGGGGGGCAAAGGCAGAGGGAAAAGGCTCCCCACCAAGCAAGGAGCCCGATGCAGGACTTGATTCCAGAACCCTGGGTTCATGGCCTGAGCTGAAGGCAGACACTTAACCGACTGAGCCACCCAGGCATCCCTAGAATTTTTTCATTTTGCAAAACTGAGATTCTATAGCTGGTAGAAACTATCACCCTATCTTTCTATTACTAGCTTATTTCACCTAGAATAACAACTTCAAGGCTCACGTATGTTGTAGCATATGACACAATTTCCTTGTTTTTCAAGGCTAATATTCCATTTTGTGTATATACCATGTTTTCTTCACCCAGTCAACCATCATTGGACATTTAGGTTGCTCCCATCTCTTGGCTATTATGAATAATGCTACAATGAACATGAGTTTGCAAATATCTCTCTGAAATCCTGTCATCAATTCTTTTGGATATATACTTAAAAGTGGGATTGCTGGGTGATATGGTAACCTACTTTCTAAAAGACTATTTTTTAGAGCAGTTTTAAGGTTCACAACAAAATTGAGAGGAAGGTACAAAGGTTTCCCACATACCTCCTGCCTGCACACGTGCATAGCCCCCTCCACTATAACATCCCCACCAGAGCGGTACACTTGATACTGATGAGCCTGCATTGACACATCAAAATCACGCTAAGTCCATAGTCCTATGGACATGGACAAATGTATAATGACACGAATCCATCATCACCATATCAGACAAATTATTTTAACTGCCCTAAAAATCCTCTGTGGTAATTCTATTTTTAACTTTTTAAGGAAACTCCAAACTCTTTTCCATAGAGGACATAGAATTCTATATTCCTGTCAATGATGCACAAAGATTCCCATTTATTCATAACTTCACCAACATTTGTTATTTTCTGATTTGTGATGTTTTGGGTTTTTCTCTATAGAAGCTGTCCTAATGGGTGTAAGGTGGTATCCGACTGTGGTTTTTATTTCATTTCCTGTAGGATTAGTAGATTGAGCATCTTTTCATGTCCTTATTATTGGCCCATCACGTATCTTCTCTGAAGAAATGTCTATTCAAGTCCTTTGGCCATTTTTCAATTGGGTTGTTGTATTTTTCCTGTTGAGCTGTAGGAATTCTTTATATATTCTGGGTATTAAACCTTTATCAGATATATGGTTTGCAAATCTTTTTTCTCCTATTCCATGGGTTACCTTTTCACTCTGCAGACTGTGTCCTTGGATACACAGAAGATTTAATTTTTGATGTAGTCCAATTTATCTATTCTTTTTCTCTTGTTGACTGTGCTTTTGGCTCACATCCAAGAAATTATTACCAATATATCATGAAGTTTTCCCCTATGTTTTCTCTAAGAGCTTTATAGTTTGCTCTAACATTACGACTCTGTCATGGATTTTGAACAATTCTCTCTTAAAGATTTAGAAATTTCCCACTTAAAATTATTTGCTCCTTCCAAATCAATATGCACCTCAAATGATGGAAAGAAAAAAGGGAAAGAAAGAATGCAAAAAAACAGACAAAGAATTCTCTCAGTGACAAGAAATAATGGAATTAAATCTTACCAGGTCCAGTAGTAAGTCACCAACCCAAAGAACAATACAGGTTTTGTTTTTTGTTTTTTGTTTTTTTTAGAAATTCAGAATTTTCAACTTAGGGTTGCTATTAAAATAAAGGTATTTAGGTCCCTCCACCAAAGGCTCCCTTCTCTATTGTAATTTCATAGTTTTTCTACTGCCTTTTAAAATATTTATCTTCTCTCTCCTCCACTGCTGTGCTTCTTGATGCTGCCATTATTAATACTTTTTTAATGCCTAACACGTTGACTTATTTTGCAAACAGCTGCCTCAAAAGCCTAAGGGTGCCTGTGTAGTTAGGCACCAATTTAAGAAGTCTGTTTCCTGGAATAATATTTATTCATTAATATTCTTGAACACCTGCTTTGTGTAAGACACTGTAAAAAAACACAAAGCTGCAAAACTCTCCAGAAAAGTCCTATAAACTGGCCTTAATAGGCCATACTTGGTATCATAATCACTTAGAAGGATAATGGCCTGGAAATAAATACACCAGCAGGGAGGCATGGGGCAGCCCCAGCGGATCATCACAGCAGGCAATACAGTCGACAAGGAACTAACTCTCTTCTGGGCCTCCAGATGACATGTCAGGTTCAAGGGACCAAGACTCACACCCAGCAGGTTCAAGAAGACATGTTAGAGATCCTAGCTTTGAATGCCAAGGTAAGTCATACGGTGTTTTATTTATGTATTTATTTTTTACCTCTGATGATTTCTGAGTAAGGGATTAATATGATTGAAGTTCTAGGAACATTAATACGGCAGCAGTAGGTAAAGGGCTAGAAGGAGAGAGAGACTGTGTAGGCAGGAAGACTATTATATTCCTTTGGGGGGATAATAACATTAATAGTAGTAATGTAACAGCAGTAACCAATACTATTTTTTTTTTAAGCAAGTTACTATTTGCTCGACACTCTTCTAAGCATATTTCATGTATGAGATCCTTGTAACAACCTATGAAATCGTTTTCATACAAATATTATCGCCTTCATAAATGGGAAAACTGAGGCATCTAGCGATCAAGTAACTTGCCCAGGGTCTCATGGCTAACAAGTGGTAGGACCAACATTTGAACCCGGATAATCTGGTTCCAGAGCCTATGCTCTTAATGACTCAACACCACCACCTCCCAGAGTGTACTGTGTATGCTCACATTGTCTAAGATTTGAGAAAAACCCAGAAGGGATCATTCATTTCTCCCTAAGAAACCTGACAATGACAGGGCCGACAGTTCTAGGATTAGACTCAGCAAATCAATACAGGTAAGGGTATGTGGGAAAAAAAATGAGATCTTGAAGGGTAGCTGGGACCCCTTCATTCAATGCCCACTAAGAGCCCAGAATTCATGCATCATCTCATTTAATCCTCATAACCACTTATGAAGGAGGCATTGTTTTTAATTCACTTTTTTTTTTTTCAGATGAGGAAATCTAGTTCAGAGAGGCTACACCTTCTGTCCTTCAGTACAGAGCCAGTTAGTGGGGGAGCAGCAGAATTAGAATCCAGAGTCACATTAATCTCATGCTCTTCCCACCACCCCACACTGAGGGCATGAAGTGGCAGGACAGGAATCCAGCCAGGTGGAAGGATTCGGTCCTTTTGCCCTCAAAAGGCCAGCAACCCCTCAGGAAGACTCTGGAACTATGTAGAGCTGTGTGTGCAGCTATGTTCTCAGGCTGTCTCTTTACCCAGCTAGAAGTTATACCAGGAGGATGCATGAGTCAGCCCTGGTTCCAAGGAACCAGAACCAGCCTGTAAATTCAGGCAGGGCTAAGGCATCCCTGGGGATGCCAACACACAAAATGCAAACATGAAACCTCATGGAAGTTGAAAAACACAGGCTAGCAGTTTGTGGCCCTCCATGAAGAGAGGTTAAAAATAAAATTCTCTGAAGAGAACTGAGGATAGCACCTGGAAATGAGAAACCCAAGGGAAAGGAGTCAGAGGTCAGGAAATTGACTATGTTTGTTTTCTCAGCTAATTCCCGTATGTTTAACCTCAGAGTTTCTCAAAACTTTACCCTGAGAAAAATGCTTATGAGACAATATCAAGTATAAAAAAGCAAAACTCATCAACACAATTGAAAGATGGTGGAATTTTGGTTTTTACTTCATTTTCCTTTTCCTAAATTTTTCAAATTTCTTATACTAGACATATATAACATTGTTATCCAGGGATAAAAATAAAATATACTAATTGAAATACTTTTATCGATACTTAGGAAGAGAAAAAGAAAAAACCCAATTTCACAAAGAGTAGTCTAGTAATTCCCAAATGCGCGAAGAGGCTACATCAAAATCACCTGAGATATTTGTAAAAAATAAATAAATAAATAAATAATAATTTAAAAAAAAACCCAACCAAATTTCCAGAACCCAAAGACCTACTCAGTCAGAATTTCCCTGGGCAGAACCTAGGCATCTGGAGTTTTAATAAGCTCCCCAGGCGACTATCATCTTTTTCATCAAGGAAGTCCAAAAGCACTTTCAATTCTCTCTTTCTAAGGTTTTTTGATGATTTAACACTAGTTATATTGGAAAACTAACACACAACATTTAATAGTGAGAGGAAGTGACCGGGGTGAGGACTTGGATGGCCTCATGTCTCACCATTCATCTCTGCAAACTTCTGAACATCACTTAGGGTTTTCAGTTCTTGTCTTGGACATGCTGTTACACACAGTGCTACAGACTTGATCTTCCGGTTTATCAAGTCCAGATTGCATGGATCCAAAAAGAACACATACCTAAAGCATGGAGAAAAATATCGAGATGTTATTTCACAAGAACACATTCTGGTTCACTGCCTAATTTGATTAAGCATAAAAGCAAAGAACATCTATTCTATTCCATACTCCTTCACAAATTTTATCAAAGATGAACAGATATTTCACAAATCTAATCACAGATTTTCTTTTTAATTAATTGCTTGTAAATATACCATTAACAGTGGGGACTGGAGGAACTGTAGGACTCATATTTGTCATGATGTATTTTTCCAATATTTAAATTTTTGTAATGTATGCTTTATAATTAGAAATTATTTTAGTTTTTTAAATAATTTGTTTTATTTTTTCCCAAATTTGTGCCCTAAAAATTACTAGGATACATAACATGAATTATAGTCTATATATAAACTTTAGTAATAAAAATATAATTATATACAAAATATAAAATTATAAAAACAAATATATAAACTTTTACTAATATATAATTATAAAAATGAACTGTAAAATTATATAAAATTGAACATATAAAGTTGAATGGAGAGTAGAGGGAAATATACCAACATTTTAACTACAGTCATCTCTGGATGTTAGAATAAAGTGATTTTAATGTTTTTCTTTCACTTTTCAGAATTCTCCTGTTCTAGAAAATGTAAATCACTTTTGAATTGAGATAACTACAGTAAATATTGTTTATTAAAAGGTCTATTACATATCAGCAAATGCCCAAATCTTAAATTATCCCTTTTGTATCCTATACATTTATATTTTAGAAAAGGAAAGATTCATCAGAAATTACACTGAAACAGATTTTTTTTAATGTTAAAAAGTAGGGTGGCTAAATCGGTTAAGCATCTGCCTTAGGCTCAGGTCATGATCCCAGGGTCCTGGGATCCAGTCCTGCATCGAGCTCTCTCTGCTCAGTGGGGAGACTGCTTCCCCTTCCACCCCGCCCCACTGTTTGTGTTGTCTCTCTCTCTCTCTCTCTCTCTCTCTAATAAATAAAAAAATAAATAAAATCTTAAAAATAAATAAATGTATGTATGTAGTTAAAAAAGTAGAAGAGATGACAAAGATTATAGATGTTATCATCTGCCCAAAGAGAAAGTAAGAGCTAAATACTCTTAACTGAGAAAAGTGAAGACTAACATGGAGCAGTGGAGAGGGTACGAGTAGGAAGGCATTTGTGCCAGAGAGGAGCTGAAGAACCTCCACAGCTGGTTTTCAATCTACTGGGCCCAAGCAAAGTTTTACGAAATCATCTATCTGCCAACGGCCTTTCCCACATTGTTAAACTCTGTTGCTTTGCTATATAAAATAGGATTCAAATCAGGAAATATAACCAAATATAAGAACTAGATGAGAAAATTGAAAACCAAAAATATCAGGGCATCTAGGTGGCTCAGTCGGTTAAGCATCTGCCTTCTGCTCGGGTCATGATCCCAGGGTCCTGGGATTGAGCCCCATGTGGGGCTCTCTGCTCAGCAGGGAGCCTGCTTCTCCCTCTGCCTCTCCCCCAGCTTGTGCATGCCCGCTCTGTGACCCCCCCGCAAATACATAGATAAAATCTTTAAGAAAAAAGAAAAGAAAGGAAAGGAAAAAGAAAAGAAAAGAAAAAAGAAAAAATATCAAGTCAATGTATATGCTGGGATGGACAATACAAAAGGATACCAGCAAAAAAATTAAATAGAAAAAAAAAGTGTGTATGTCAGGGGGAGAGGGACCTGAGAGGCCTTTGCAGGTGGGATAATACTGAATACTGCAGAGGGGCCAGGGACCAGGAACCCAGCACGGAAGGTCAGGGACAAGCTACAAACCACCAAAAAGATAAAAAAATAAAAAAATAAAAAAATTTTTATAACTGTGTTAGTGAATTCAATACCACTCATGCTCTACATAGATAAAAGGAAGGAAAGAAGCCTAGCAGAAAGGTGTTCTTCAGAAGTGGAATTCAGACTGCTCCTATGCCTGGTGCCCAGGAACGAGCACACAGAGAAAACTTTTCTGACCACCTTTGTGCAGAAGCAAGCGCCCCCTTCCTTACTCTCCCTCCATCTGTCCAGTGTATGGGAGTGAGCATGCCCCGCCTGGGGCTCTGTGCAAGCAATGGCACAAAGCCAGCCCAGGGTAGGGAACACACAGGTCCTTGAGGAAGGTGTCATAAAAACTGGGAATCATTTACCACCACCTCCAAGCATACAGTTAACAATCAATAAAAATAATGGTAGCCAACATTTATTGAGTACTTACTACATACCAGATGCTGTATTAATAAACTTTTTATACATATCAACTCACTTATCACACAACCCTCACAACAATCCTGTCGTCCGGTTTTGCGGGGGTGAGCAGGGCCGTGGAGCTGCGGCGGGGGGAAGGAGTTAAGTGCGTGGGGCTAAGTGATGTGCAACACCTGGAGAAATACCTGGAGAAATCACATGACAACAGGAAAACAAGCGTGGGGCGAAGGAGAGAAAGCCAGAGGCTCCTGGGACCTTGGATCAGTGACACGGACTTCCACAGCCTGCTGAGAACAGATACGTTGTCTGATTGTCCTGCAGGATTCTGCCCCCTGCGAGGCCAAAAGTGTCCTCACTCTATTTCTAGCTTCTTCTGCACCTTAAAGCACACTCTTGATTTATCCTAGTGACTGGCTAGCAGCCTTGTACCAAGCCCGGGTCAGAGCCATCTGAGCCTGCTTTCTGGTTCTTTCTTCACAGTTCTCTGACCTTGGGGAATACATTTATTCTCCTGAGCCTCAGTTTCCTTATCTGTAAAACTGCATACCACCTATTTTCTAGTTTAATGTTACTGATATTGTATGTAAAACACCTAACATGCAGGATATACTCAGTGATTTATATCATTAAGAAAACTACCGGCCTTTTCAGAAATTTTACATTTGATGGTAAGGCATGAAATGCAACACTTTCTGATATGAGCATACAACAGGACTCATACTAACATTATACTTTATTTGGAAGAAAAATCTGTGTAGGAGTATTCATGACTATTAAGTCATTAGCCCTGATAAGAACGAAGTAGGCCTGGAGGTGCTTGGCTGGCTCAGTCGGAAGAGCATGCGACTCTTGATCTCAGGGTCGTGAGTTCGAGCCCCACGTTGGGTACAGAGATTACTAAAAAATAAATTAATTAACTTAAAAAAAACAAAAAGAAAAACAACTAGGCCTCCAGAAGTAGTGTGGCACAAGGGAAATAACACAGGAGGCAGAGAAAAATTCTATAATGTCTGTAACACTAAAAAATTAACACCGCTCATTTTTCAGCCTGCATGTATGGTTTGGAAGACTCTACTGCAACAGAAATAAATGATAATCTTAAATGGTATCCTCAGGAAATAAAATCACTTACACACATACACACCATTATGCAAAACAGTCATCCATCTCCACAGTCTATGAATACAAGCCTTTAATTCCTTACACACTCACTCCACATATTCAAACGCATATACACACAACATGTATGTACCCACACACAACATTTAAAATGATTTATAAGTCTTAGATTCCAATTCTATTAACACTTACTGGATGTCTGGGTGCTGGGAACTGTCACATTCATGACTTTATTTGATCCTCACAACAACTTTATGAGCTAGAGGCCATTGCCATTCCACAGAGGACACAACTGAGGTCCCAAGGGACTAACTACATGGCCCAAGCGAGCTAGTAGATGCCAGAGAATGAATTCAAACCTAGTCCTTCCGATTCGGAGTTTCACCTTGTGACTAACCTGCTCTCTTCCCCAAATATTTCCTACAAAATAATAAATCATTTTAACTGTTCTATATTAATTTTGAATATTATTTCCACCATCCTGAAGTTCGTTCAATCCATGGCAGCGTGTTTGTAAGTAATTAAATTTTAACTAAATGGCATTTAACTGAATATTTACAGAGTAAGAAAAGTGCATGTGTCAGACAAATTTATGATTCATTAAAACTGCACTTTCTTGCCTTTTGATTTAAAAATGCCCTTAGCCAGGTAAATAAATCCTTACATTCGTTTCAGTTTTCACTTCAAACAAAATGAACTGTATTTGCCAATTTCATTTTTTTGAAATGAAACAAATACTCAACTTTCAAATAAGCATGACATCGGCAGACCAGATTATTTTAACTAACAAATCTACTGATAAGTGGGTAGATTTTTTTTGTTATTTGTTTTTTAACCGAGAAGGCGAAAGACACCAGGTAGGTGGCTATAAGACATACCAAAAAGGTTTCTTAAAACAGCCTATCTTGACTCTGCCCCTGGGTAAATGGTTGGGAAGGGTTTGGGGCACATGGATTTGTGATTACATGCCCTGGCTCCCATACTTCATCCTTTCAAGGTGGAAAACCACCATCACAGATAAGCAATAAATTGGAGTGAAAAGCAAATTTTCATCACTATCCTCAGTGAGTCTTTCACTAGACCTACTAACAACTTAAAAACAGCTTTAAGTTTTGTAGAGGAGCAGGAATGAATAAAATACCAAAAGTGGGAATGAAAGTAGGGAGAGAGGCAACAAGAGAGAAACGCTTTCACCACCTGGACAGCCCAGACACCTGCGGGCATGGGCACATACGACAGGCATGCAGCAGCATCACATGGCATGGAGAACACATTTGCAAACAACTTAAGCAACCCTTGAACTTCAAAATTAGAGGAATGGCGCCACATGCTGAAGACCGAACGGTAAAGGGAACACTATAGAGGACAGCAGGTAAGGCATGAAAGTGTATATTATAGTCGAGATGGTTCCTGGGAACTACTGAAGGCGAGAAACAGATAAATTCATTTTCAATCGAAATTCTTGAAATACAGCATATCCCCAAAAAGACAAGACAGGAGAGAGATGCAAAGAAAATGTCTATCTACGTGGTAAAGTCATGGGGACAGACACATCAAAGATGAAGACAGGGCAGTAAGGCATGAAAGTTTGGAAAAGGGGACAAGAGGCACAGAAAGAGGTATTTTTGAAGCTGAGCTCAGGGCAGGGCAGTGAACACTGAGTGAGCTGATGCAGAGAAGGATGCCAGAGATGCTTCAAATTGGCTGAAACTTCTACTTTGCTTTCATTTTCCTCAAGGAAGATAGGGCAAGGTAGAGAATACGCGATTTACCAAGAATTTAGTTTGGGCCACCAAGCATCTTCAGCACCGTCCTTGCACATCCTAATTCAACAAGAGGGAACTGAGATTTACAAGCTGGGCAAGCAACTGTAGACTACACTGCCTTGAACCCTAGGGACTGACTCCCAAAGGCTGCTCTTTCCGCCACTGGCCCACCAATTTAAAATGGAAAGAGAGAAGAAAGGTAATGGTGAGTAAGTTACAGCCAATCATACAGTGCTGTTCTTTACATGGTATGCTTATCATGGTTTCCCATGATAAGAATTACATAGGATGGGGGCACCAGGGTGGCTCAGTCGGTTAAGCATCTGTCTTCGGCTCAGGTCATGATCTCGGGGTCCTAGGATCGAGCCCCGTGTTGCGCTCCCTCCTCAGTGGGGAGTCTACACCCCCTCTTCCCTCTGCCGCTCCCCCTGCTTGTTCTCTCTCTCTTAAATAAATAAATAAAATCCTTAAAAAAAATTACATCGGATGATACAGAAACACTTCATTCATCCAACAAACACTACAAAGTGTTTATTATGTATCGATTCATGGGCTAGGCCTGGGGATACAAAATTCATTAAAAAAAATCAGTTCTTAAATGCAAATAACTTACAGCCTAGAGAAGAAACAAAAATACAGTCATTTCCAAATCATGTGATACATGACAAGGTTGAGATGGCAGAGGAAATAGTGTAATTCTGCAGAGAGCATAAGGGGTTAGAGGAAGCTCTACGGAGCAAAAGGCAGTATCTAAGCCACATTTTGAAAATGAGTAGGAATTTTCCAGACAGATGGGGAAGGGAGCATTCTGGGCAGAGGAAACCGCATGTATAAAAGGAACAGAAGCATGAAAGAGCATATTTAAGGAACTACAAATAATTTGATAAGGTGGACTACGGATGGGACATCAAAGGGCTATGCCCTAGGAGAAACAAGGGACGGAAGAAATAGCCATCCCTCGAATCTGAAGGCCCATACAGCTCCACTGCATCAACAGCCAGGGCCCAGGGACACCCTGGCATAACCAGCCCCTCGGTGGGAGGCCGGAGATGGGACGGCTGGGGCACCAGCACACTGCTCCAGAGCTGAGCCCCGGCCATTAAATTGCCTCCAGCTGCCATGGCAACTCTGCAGCAAGGCTTTTTGGAGCAAAAAGTGGCAAACACACACTAGTCTGCTGGCCACCTCCTGCCAAATTTGGCTTCTCTCCTCTCTAATCAGGACAGAAGCACTACAACACTACAGCTGGAAAGCTGGCTGAAAAATCCCTCCATCCGTTGCCTTCTGCGTTAGTGATTCCGGACACGTGTTTTTCCCCAGAGGAGAATAAAAATGGAGTCTGATCATTTTTCCAATTATTACTTCATATCAATTTACAATTTATAGCCCCTCTCCATAGAGCTTGCTGCCATTAGTGAATCACACCAAAAGGAAAAACACAACAGCCTCACAGAGGCTTCTCCTATTGCTAAATATAGACTTCAGAGAGCCCTGGATCTCTGCTCCACCCGCGGTGGAACTGTGCCCAGAGGAGGCCTCTTACTTCAAAGCGTGCGGTGCCCGCAAGGCCAGTCCAGGTACCCCATCGGGGTGGGACCCAACTGCACCGTGAAGGGCTGTGTTACCCAGGACAGAGTTATGAGCCTGCACACGGAAGTCCATAAAAACCCCAAAGGAACAAAACACACACTAACCCAACACACGGACGCAACGTATAATTAACCGAAACCCCGTTCGTTGGTCCTCCACTTCCTGGAACAAAGCCAAGAGGAGGGAGAGAAACGTGCTGAAAGTAGTGATTTATCTTCAAAACTGTCACTCTAGATAGTAGCTGAGAGACCAGTACAATGTTCATCATGCCCCCAAGACAGCAAGAAAACTAAGGAACAGAAAAAAGGGGCCGAGGTGAACTGTGGGCAACCTGACCTGTGAGGGTGATGACAGCAACGCCCCACTTTCCCACCGCCCGCCCCTCCCCTGCCCCAGTCCCAATGAGGAAGAGACAAACATGTCCCCAGAGGTAGCACTTGATAGAGAAACGCCTTGCCACGCACCTCACCAGCCCGGCAGCCTTCCAGGCTAGCACTTCTGTAGCCCTTGATTTACAAGTAACTGCTAAGAAGGGAAACTTCAACAGTCATTTCTGGTAAATTCACAGCATTGAGAGCTGAAAACAGCTTCCAACCGTGGAGGAAGCCCAGGGATCAGATGAAGACAGTGACACTAGGAGATGTTCACTGCTCCGACCTCACCTCCCATAGGTCTCCTTTCTGCTCCTCACTCTCCAGCTTACTCGCGCCTAGAGGCCTCCACACTTCTATCTACCTGGAGCATTCTTCCTCCAGAGAGCAGCACAGCCAGGTAGCCCCCTCACTTGCTTCAAGTCTTCGCTCAAAAGTCACCTTCTCAATGACAGTGGGGCAGCCACCCATTTGATATGCTGTCTCTCCACCCTGATGGGCGTCATCCATCTTTGCTTTCTCTGTTTCTCCTTCGCACGTAGACTCACTAACACACTGTATATTTTACTTATTTATTGGTTTATTATCTGTCTCCACCTATAGAGTATCAGCTCCCAAAAGGCAGAAATATTTGCTGTCTTCTTCTCACTATATCCCTGGTGCCTAAAATGGTGCCTCGAATAAAGAAGGAGTTCCTAACTTACTTGTTGAGTTAATACATGGTGGTAACTGTGTAGGATTTTGCCAAGTGGAGCAGGCGGGAGAGGGAAGGTTAGGAGGAAGATATTTTAGGTAGAAGGAAACAACAGAAACTTATCAAATACCTCTGCCAGGTGCAGGGCTAATATGCAGTCGAGATGCCATGATAAGCAAGACCAACACCAACAAGTATTTCCCTTCCTAGCACTGACAGTCTACAGAGAGTAGGGAGGTAATTACAAAAGCATATAAACACTACCGCAGAGATAAAAGGATACGAGAAAGCCTCCAAAGGGCCCCATGAATGGACAGGTGTCCAGAAGAAGGGAACTCTTAAGCCAGGACCTAAAGAATGAATATGAGTTTGCAAGGTGTGGAGGAAAGGAGGCAGAAACAGGGAAAGAAGAATACATTAAAAGACATAAAAGTGAGACAAAGCATGGTGTAACTGAGAAAATGAAAAACGTCAGAATGGTTGACATGGACTGTGATAAAAAACCAGATGGCCGGACAGGCAAGCTGGAGCTGGATCACATAGGCCTCATAGCTGGTATCAAAGGGGTCAGAAACTTTGGAGTTCATCCTAACGCCACTGGGGAGCCATTGAGGGTTCACCAACTGTAATGTGGGGAATGAATTAAAGGCGAGCAAGAGAGAAAGTAAGGAGACTGAATCTCTAACAAGAGGGTGACTTCGACCCGGGTAGGAATGGGAACAAAAATGAGATTTCGGAAAAACTGAGGCACAATTAAGAAAACCTGAAGACTGACTATATGTGGAGGGAAAGGAAGAAATTAAGAGTGATGCTTTTTTACAGAAAAAATTAAGAAAAGAAGAAATTAAGAATGATCTGGTTTATACTAGGATAGCCAGGGCATTCTGGTTTGGACTCCTCTTCTGTTCAGTAAGACACGCATCTCAGGAGGAAGAGCAGAGTTTGGAGGGATAAGAACATGTTCTAACTGTAGACAGTGAGAGTCTGGAGTATCCGTGGAGTGTCCAAGTGGACCTGGACAGTTGGCTGGAATGTTCTGGCAGAGAAATCTGGACAAGAGATAGAGACTGTGGAATCACCAGCACATAAATGACAATCTGCCCAGGAGTGTATGAGATCCCCCAAAATGAGTGTGCAGAGTTGAGATTCTGATCCTTGGCGAAATCTGTGACCCTCTTGAAATTGTAAGCAAAATTTGGTGCACAAATTCCCATGCAGTTTTCTGAAGAGAGATTTCTTACTCATAGTTTCAATCAGACTGTCAAAGCCCCCCAAAGAAATTAAAACAAAAAGTCAAGTAAGAGGGGCAAAGAGCTAAAACAAAGACATGGAACTGAAAAGGCATAGGGGAAGAACGATCCTACTATTTAGCTGAGTGTCTGTCTTCTCCTTGGGCATATACAATCAAGGGAGAAATAATCGCCAGAGCGGTAACCAAGAGCAAGACAGCAAATTGTGTTCCTCATACTACATGGAGACAAAAAAGCAAATTAAAACACTTTCCTGAAAGATTTTATTTTTAAGTCATCTCTACACCCAACATGGGGCCTGAACTCACAACCCTGAGATCAAGAGTCACACACGCTCCACCAACTGAGCCAGCCAGGTGCCTCTAAAATACCTTTTAAAAATAACTCACAAGAGCTTTAAGAAAGAAAAGTTCTTGGTTTACTCTAGTCAACTGGAATAATACCCCTCACCCCAAGTTTACTGGCAATACTACACAGTCACAGGAAGCATTCTCAAAATCAACCTGTTCAGCACTCAGGCTGAAAACAGAAGAGTCAATGACCAGAGATTTATTCTTCTTTTTAGTTTAATGGCTTTATTGAGATATAACTTACATGCCCTAAAATTTACCTATAAACTGTACAGTTCAAAGTTTTGTACAATTCAGTTGAATTAAATATTTTTAAGTATATTTCACAGAGTTGTTTATCCATCACCACAATCTGATGTTAGGACATTTTATTACCCCAAAAAGAAATCTCATACCCATTAACAGTCATTCCCCATTCCCCCATTTTCTAACCCCTAGCCCTAGGCAACCATGAATAAACGATCTCTATAGATATGTCTGTTCTGGACAGTTCATATAAATGGTATCATAGAATATGTGGTCTTTTGTGACTGGCTGCTTCTACTTAGCATGATGTTTTCAAGTTTTGTCTGTGTCATTCCTCTTTACGGCTGAATAATATTACATTGTATGGCTAGAACACATTCTGTTTATCCATTCATCAGTTGGTACACATCTGTGTTATTCTCCCTTTTTGGCTATAATGAAAAACGCTGCTATGAACATTTAGTATACAAGCCTTTGTATGGATGTATGTTTTTATGGATATATGGTTTTATTTCTCTTGGGTAGATAACAAGGAGTGGAATTGCTGAGTCATAGGATAACTCTGTATTTAATACTTTGAGGACCTGCCAGACTTTTCCATAGCAGGTGTGCCATTTAACATCCAGACCAGCAACGTATGAAGGATCCAGTTTTTCTACATCTTTGCCAATAATTGCAACCATGTCTTTTTTACCATACCCATAGTGGATATGACGGGGTAACTCATTGTGGTTTTGATTTGCATTTCCTTGATGACTAATGATGTTGAACAACTTTTCATGGGCTTACTGTCCATTCACCTCTCTTCTTTGGAGACGTCCATTCAAATCCTCTGCCCAACACAGACTTCTTTTTAGCCTTTGAGAAGGACAGAGTAAGGCAGAGACAGGCACTTGATATTACCAAAAGAGTATGAAAAATTATAATAGAAAATAAGGATGAAAGTAAAGAAAGAAAAACAGGAGAAAGTACAGGAGTCAAAGAACTCAAAGTCAAAGAATGGCTCCAGGAGGCAAAGAACACACAAGTGCAAGGAGAAAAGGCTGTGATCAGAGTGGGGAGTTCCTGAATTAGTCTGAATTGATTTTATAGGTGGAGCGATAAAGGGTGATGACCAAAAACCAAGCTGTGACTACGGAAAAGTGAATCCTGACAGCCCCCACTGAGAGGAAATTCAGAGTTCCCAGGGCCAGAGAGAGAATCAATGAGACGGAATATGTGAAAGTGCTTTGTAAACTCCACAAATGTAAACTTGGCTAAATGAGCAGATTTCCCTATCTGGGTGAAAAAGGGAAGAAGCTTTGATAAGTAACTTTGAAACTTGCTTTGTAAGATAATAATAATGAAAATGATTATAACAAATAACAGTTAACATCTATGGTTCCAGGCAATGTGCTAAGGAGCACACATCATTTATCATATTTATTGCTCCAAAACACCCTAGGAAGTAGGTACTACTATTATCTTCGTTTTACAAATGAAGACCTTTGGGTCACACATACCAATGTTATTTTCTCCAGTGTAAATCATCCTTGACGAAAATGTAAACCATCATTGGTTATCTGTCTATTGAAGCTACCCTTATGGATATATCCCCAATTACGTGAAAAATGTTACCCATCATAGAAAAACTAGAAATACTGTTCTCAAGGTACTACTTTTGTCTTTGTATCAGAGAATCATATTTTTTGACAATCAAACATAATCACCTTGGTACTACTTTACTCCTTTAATGCTTCAATAACATATAAATGGTTTCCTCTCCATAACAAAAGTGTAATATTTGTTTAAAAATATTTAACTCATGGGGCGCCTGGGGGCTCAGTCGTTAAGCGTCTGCCTTTGGCTCAGGGCATGATCCCTGCTCTGCTGCAAGCCTGCTTCTTCCTCTCCCACTCCCCCTGCTTGGGTTCCCTCTCTCGCTGGCTGTCTCTCTCTGTCAAATAAATAAATAAAATCCTTAAAAAAAAAAATTAGCTCATGGCCGCCTGGGTGCGTGGCTCAGTCGTTTAAGTGCCTTCGGCTCAGGTCATGGCTCAGGTCATGACCGAGTCCTGCACTGGGCTCCCTGCTTCATGGGGAGTCTGCTTTTCCCTCTGCCCCTCCCTTCCACTCATGCGCTCTCTCTCTCTCTCTCTCTCTCTCTCTCTCATGCGCGCTCTCTCTCTCTCTCTCGCAAAAATAAATACATAAAATCTTTAAATAAAATAAAATATTTAACTCATCTAAAATTTATTTTGCATGGTGTGAGATTAAAAGAGCTCTAGACGTAGTTTCCTTCATATTATCATTCAACAATGTCTTTTGTTAAATACCTATTGCTATTAGTTTTTATTTTAGTTGATTTCTCATATGCCACTATCAGTTTATTTCTGATATTTCTATTTTGTTTCCATCACTGTTATTAACCTGCATTCAGGTAGTCTCGTTAATATACTGGGGAGTAAGTGTTGGTTTTCAATGGCAAAACTCCTTTTTCTTCCTCTCTAAGCTACACAATCACTAATTAGACAATGAGTAATCCCTCCCCCCTACCTGTTTTGTTTGGCCAATACACTAATTGCCCATATTTAAGAATCAGAAGATCGGGGCGCCTGGGTGGCACAGCGGTTAAGCGTCTGCCTTCAGCTCAGGGCGTGATCCCGGCGTTGTGGGATCGAGCCCCACATCAGGCTCCTCTGCTGTGAGCCTGCTTCTTCCTCTCCCACTCCCCCTGCTTGTGTTCCCTCTCTCGCTGGCTGTCTCTCTCTCTGTCAAATAAATAAATAAAATCTTTAAAAAAAAAAAAAAAAAAGAATCAGAAGATCAACAGGTGCTATGGTCAGAATGTGTGCACCCAAGTTTCGTATGTTGAATCCTAACTTCAAAGGTGGTGGTATTAGGAGACTCTGAGACGTGAGAGGTTCCAAAGAGATCTCTATCCTCTTCCACCATGTGAGGGCACAGGGAGGAAGTGTTAGCAATGAACCAGAAAGAGGGCCCTCATGAGCACATGATCTTGACCTCAGATTTCTAGTGTCCAGAACTAAGAGAATTAAATTTCTGTTGTTTTTAAGCCTCTCAGTCTGTAATATTATAAAAGCCTGAACAGACTAAGGCGATAGGTCACGTGTGCTCCCCTACTCTACTCTCCTTCCATCAATAGATTTCCGGCTTCCTTTGAAAAAGGAGCACTACTGGGCCATCCATCCACATGCCAAAAATCAGCTAGGACCAAGCAGAAACTCTCCTTTTATTGGGCACACACATATCAAGTTCAAAGTGTCCAACATTCCCTATTATCTTATTCCCAGCCCACTTAAGAGATTTATAGTGCCTGCCTAAAGGCCTTTAAATATGCAAACACTGGTGAAACCCACAAGTTTCCCTTTCTACCTTCAAAGCCAGAAAGTCCACAGTTAATTTGGTGCTCAACTTCAGTAACTATACTTAGCCTAGATCTCTGGTCTAATCTCTTCTCTATTTCCATTGTATGGCTCTCTGCTCTTTTATCCCCATTTAGTTGTCTTACAATATATGCTCCTAATTCTAATCCTCTCAAATTATTTTAAGAACAAGAAAAATTTTTAAAATGTTCTCCCCTGAAGTTCTTTCCTGCTCCTTTATTCTGTGATTTATACTATCCATCAAGTCCAATTCACCAGCCTATCAGGATTTTAACTGGTATTGTATTAAATCTATAAATTAACTCTGTTAGTATTGTCATCTTTATTATATTAAGACTACTCAGCCAGGAGTAGATTATATTCTCTTATTATTTGTTTTCTTTTCATTCTATTAAAGTATTATAATTCTCTGTATTTGGCCCTGTATCTTGTTAGATTCTGTTTTCTCATAAAACAAGTATTATGTTTTTCATTATATTTGTGGGATTATGTATTTCATTATATTTTGTCTAGTGATAAAATAAATGACTGAACTGAGTAAGGTGTATGTTTTATAACCTATGATTTAAGCATCTCATTTCAAGATAAATTTTTGTTGGATCTCCTAAACATTCAGGTTACAGTCCTTTGTCGTTGGCGGATAGTATTATTTTTATCTCTACTGACCTACACACATTCCATTTATCTCTTATATAATTTGTTGGAACTAGTTATTTAAAACAGTGTTATAAAAGAGGTGATATCTTTACTTTAATTTTTTCCGTAATAATGGTGTCTGCCACTACCAGAAACTCCATCAGCTTCCTTTCGTGCCCTCAAGATTTATTTTTTTACAAAGGTGCCAAGGTTATTCAACAGGGAAGGCAGCCTTTTCAATAAATGAGCTGGAATAACTGGATTTTTTGAAAAAGAAGACAAACCTTGACCTCTTTATACCATATGCAAACATTAAATCAAAATGGATCATATGCATAAATGTAAGAGCTAAATACAAAATTTCTAGAGGAAAATGAAAGAGGATGTCAACTACCTCCATTTTGACCTCAGTCTGTACTTTCTAACTGATTAAGTTCTTCTTTCCAGCTTATCTCTTAACTCAGGCAAAAGACCCTGCAGGCAAAGCATCCCCTGATGGGAACCAAAACCACCCCCTCGAGCAGTAAGGGCTGCCTGGAGCCAGCAAGACCCCGTGGGACTGACCCCAAGACAATGATGACCTGACCTTTGTTGCCCACCTGCATGTATCCACCCACCTTTGTCCCATATTCTCCTTATATAAACCTAGAAGTATTTTCAGCACTTTGAAGACAGTCTTTGAGACGTTTGTCCGCTGCCTTCCTGGTGTTGGCCTCACTGAAATAAATTCCTTTCTTGTTTCCCCACCATGTGTCTCTCTGCCTTTGGATTTTGTCAGGGGCAACGGGCCAAACCTGGTCTGTTTGGGACCCCCAGAGCCAGGTGCTCTTGCACCCCTGTGTCCCGGGCTACAGCGGGAATGCAAAATGGTGCTACCCCTCCAGAAAACACTTCCAAATATTTTCTTTTCTTCTCTTTTTAAAAATTTTTTAAAAACATTTTATATATTTGTCAGAGAGAGAGAGAGAAAAAGTAAGAAAGCACAAGCGGGGGGAGTGACAGGCAGAGGGAGAAGCAGGCTCCTCGCTGAGCAGAGAGCCCCATGTGGGGCTCTATCCCAGGACCCTGGGATCATGACCTGAGCTTAACCGACTGAGCCACCCAGGCATCCCAGTTCCGCATTCTTATAAAGTTAAACATAATCTCATCATGACTCAGCAATCCCAAACCTAGGTCTCTGCCCAAGAGTAATAAATACACATCCATAGAGTACCCCAGGCATAGATTTCCAAAGCAGTGTTATTCATAATAGAACGAAATTATTTTAAATAAGTCAATAACCCAAATATCCAAAAACTAGGGAACAGAGAAGCAAAATGTGGTATATCCACACAATGGAATACTACTTAGTAATTAGAAAAGAACAAACTATTGTATTAAACAACATGGATGAATCTCAGTAACATTATTAGGCTATGTTAAAAAGGCCAGACACAAAATACAATATACTATATGAGTCCATGATATGAAATTCTAGAAAAGGCAAAACTATACTGTCAGAAAGCAGATCAGTGGTTGCTTGGGAACAAGGATGGGGGAAGAACTGGCTGCAAAGGGGTATGAGGTAATTTTCAGGGGGCAACACAAGTGTGGATTGTGATAGAGGGTGTATGTATACAGTTACCGGTTACAGTCAATTATTATATGTACATTATACCTTAATAAAACTATAAAAATATTTCACATTTCATCTTGAACAATGTAACTTACAAAATCCAACTTAAAGAGCCCCTAATTAAGTCCCACACACTTACATGTGTAGTAAAGAATTTAGCCTACTCAGAAACAGGTTTCAACTTTGCCCTGGGCAAAGGAGTGTCTTTGTTTGCCAGGGGCCTTGGGTTATAGTAGATAGTCCAAAAACAATGTGATTTAGGGTGTGGGCAGGCCACACCAGACAGAATTTAGGGCAGGGTTAACCACTCTTTTCTTTCTTTTTTTTTTTTAAAGATTTTATTTTTAAGTAATCTCTTACACACCACACATGGAGCTTGAATTTACAGCCAAGATCAAGAGTTGCATGCCCTACCACCTGAGCCAGCCCAGTGCCCAAGGGGTTGCCCACCCTTAGAAAGACCACCAGTGTCATGTAGACCAGGAGTTTGGGATCATGTGTTTCCTTGACAAGAGGGGCTAGAGAAGGAATTAGCCACATGTACAGTGAATCATGCCTGTATAACGAAGCCCCAATAAAAATTCTGAATACTGAGACTTGGGTACGCTTATCAGTTGCAACGTGCCATGTGTATTGTCACTTATCAATGCCAGGTAAGTAAATGCCCTGACTCCACAGGGAGAAAACAATGAATACTCTTCCCTGTGTACTTCTTTCGTTGGCCGATTTTAATCTATAGTTCTTCCCTGTGAGTATAACGCATTTCAGTGAGTTCTGTGAGGCTTCCTAAGAATGGTCTTCTGGGCCCCTGAACTTGCAATGGTGTCAGAAGTAAAGGTAATCTTAGGAACCCAAACTCATAATTAGTGTCAGAAGTGAGGGTGGTCATGTGTGGACTGTGCACCCTCCAACTTCTCAGTTGCCCTCCACACTCACATCCAGATAAATAAACAGATGGCAAATTAATGACTTTAACATTCATTGCTGAAGTGGTTAATAATCACCTAAAGTGTATTACAAAGGTCATACCTATGAGCATACATACGATGACAACAGCTTTTTAGAATCTTTACAGTTGCCTGGTTAACCTGGAACCAACCCAAGTAGTGAAATTCTGGATTGAGCATGTATAATCAATCAGCTGTTTAATTTAGCTAGGGCAGGATACACACTGAAGCAGGGAACACAGAGAAAAACCAACCACCCCATCCTTGCTTCTCTGCAGACACGTCATCTCATTCTAAGTGGCTTTTTACTTCCCTATTTAGAATCTGCAAAACATTTCAATTTTCAACTCCAGTATTTTCTAAGGTATGTAACTGAATCTCTTCTTTCAAATTGCTAGCACTATTATCCATAACAAGTATTATCCTAGAGATAGAATTATATACTAGTAACACAGATGTTACCTTTGTAAAAAGTTTTAAAATTCAGGCTAAAGAGTAGCGTGGTCACCAAATACGGCAAAAAAATTTCCAAAGATGCCTCCATAAAATTGCCTTCAGAAAATTTACCTATCATTTTTACAACTTCTAACATTTTCCATGAGAAAAAAATAAAGTTTAGGGAAAACTGCATAAATTTTCATTTAGAACATCGTAAGTGTTACTGTTTCAAATGCTTATTAGTTTGTGACAAAACGAGTCCACAAATCCAAGTTCATCTGTAGTCTCTATCTAGCTTGCCCTTTTTCGTGTTGAGCCAAAGGAGGAGAGGTGGTATTAATGCAAGAATCAGAGACTATTTGACAGGAGGCAAAGAAGACAGTGCTTTCCCTCAAAGCAAAGCCAAACTCATTGAAGGCTTCAAGTATCTCCATTTGTTCAAACTCATCTCTAAGGGTAGGAATGAGCAGGTGATCTATTGGGCTACCCTGAACATTCCGTAAAACACAAGCATTAGCACATGGATAAAATGCACTGCCTCTCCCCTCCTAAGCCTCTGTATCTCCCCAAGATAGAGTAAGGAGCTCTTCACAGTGGGCGCCAGTTTTCAGCCCGCTTTAGCATGTTCTGTACACTCAGCCCACGATGTTTTTCAGCCAATGAGAACCAAGCTTGGCGTTCTAATTGGAATTCCATCCTCACGAGAGATGGGCTCTTGAGCCGCCACATGGCCCAAGAGCCCACACAACCATCCATTCACCAGTTTCCCCCTCATCATCACTCTGTGCGCCCTCCTTCCAGAAGCCTACTTTGATTTTCCCCTTGCTACAATGCAAGCCCTGCTCTGAACCTCCAACCTAAGGTTCTAAAACCCTACTTAAAATGACTCTGTCCCTGAACCCCCAGTCATTTGCCGAGAGATTCTTCTACCCAAATGGACAATCTAGAACCAAGATGCTACCCTGAAGAAGGGGGGGTCAGAGAGACTGAAGCACGAGAAGGATCTGGCCCACCGCTGCTAAAGGAAGTGGACCATGAGCCACAGAATATAGGCTACAGGATACATAGGCTGCCTCTAGAAGCTGAGAACAATCAATCCCTCGTTGACAACCAGCAAGGAAATGGGACCTCAGTCTGACGACCACATGGAACCAAATTCTGGCAACACGTGAATGAGCTTGGAAGAAGATTCATCCCCCAGAGCCTCCAGTGAGGAACACAGCCCTGCTGACACTTTGATTTCAGCCTTGTGAAACCTGGAACAGGGAACCAGCTGGGCCTTGCCATGCAGACTTCTGATTCACACTTAACTTTGTTGTTTCAAAGCACTGAGTTTGTGGCAACTTGTTGACAGCTGCAGTAGCGACTAGTGTAGTGGTGGTTCCAGTGCCACCATCAAATCGCCTTCAGATTGTTCGAAGCCTTCATAGATTGGTTTCAAAGCTTCTTTAGTTATAACTTTATTAATTTATATAACCTGCCCTTTCTTCTCTGCATGTTCCACTCAAAGTTTTTCATCTTTAAACGTTCAGAGGAGAACACCTGAGTGGCTCAGTTGGTTAAGGGTCTACGTTCGGTTCAGGTCATGATCCCAGGGTCCTGGGATCGAGTCCCACATCGGGCTCAGCAGGGAGTCTGCTTCTCCCACTGCCTGTGGCTCCCCCTGCTTGTGTGTGCATGCTCTCTCTCTGACAAATAAATAAAACCTTTTAAAAAAATTTTTCTTGGGGTGCCTGGGTGGCTCAGTCATTAAGCATCTGCCTTTGGCTCAGGGTGTGATCCCGGGGTCCTGGAATCGAGCCCCACATTGGGCTCCTCTGCTGGAAGCCTGCTTCTTCCTCTCTCCAATCTCCCTGCTTGTGTTCCCTCTCTCGCTGGCTGCCTCTTTCTCTGTCAAATAAATAAAAATCTTTAAAAAAATAAATAAATCTTTTTAAAAAAATAAATAATTAAAAATTTTTTTCTTAAAAAAAAAGTTCAGAGGGAGAGGCCCCAAAAGTAAAAAAAAGGGTTGGCAATTGGAATCATTGCGTAGCTTACTGGGGATGGGGTGGTATATAACGCAAAGGGCGCTAGACTCAGCATTCAAAAGTGAGTGCTAGTCCTGATACTACGTTTCATCAAGCCACTGACGTTTCCTAGACCCCAGTCTCTTCAACCGTAAAATGAAGGGGCTCAGTCATCTCCAGAGCCCTTCCACCACGAACATTCTATGCTATGGATTTCTGGGGAATGAGATAATTAAAAAAAAGAAATAAAACTCACACTAGATACCCTGCCACAGGTTACGAAGGTAATTGAAAAAGGTCTCAAATAAAATGCCCCCTATAGATTTTACTTACAAATGTCTGCCATCAACCGTCCTCAGATCTCTACTTCCTGCACCTCCTGTTAATACTCGGTATCTGAAATCTGAGAGGCATTTTACCGTCAAAGAGCCTTTATCAGTGATTGGGGCTTTAAATGGCTTCCTTAGAGGAAAGATAAAAAGATAAAGAATAAAGTTAGATTTGTGCAAAAAATATATCTTTGGAACCTCTATGAAAAAATTGATACTGATAAGTGAGATCTATCTCACTTCTCACTGAGAAAATTTCTTAAGAGTCACAAAGAAAGAGCTGCTAAGCTCTGTTTTAGGATTGTTTGCAGAACGGAGAAAAAATTTCTAATAATGATATAATACCTATATAAAAAAGATTAAAAGCAGTTCTCTACATACCCTTACCTGGCTTTACAATAACCTCTGCGTACAAAGAGTCACTGCCCCCTTGCCATAGCCTCTCCCATCCCAGGCACCCAGGACAAGGTAACATCCATGCTGGATCCAGCTGCCTCCCCAGGGGCCAAAAGAGCTAGAAGTTTTGCCCCAGTATAGTCCCCATATCCACAAATCCAGTATCTTAGAACTAGAAGCAGCCTTGTTCTATCCAAATTGATATGGAGGAGAGGGGGCTTCCCCTTTGGGAACAATTTCTATAATAATAATAATTCTCTAAAAATTGACACATACACTGTAAAGCTAGCTTTATGGTTTTGAAAATGGTAGGCAATGCAGAATGTGGAAGAATGGTAGGTTTTGAAAATGGTAGGAAATGTAGAATTTTGGAATTGTCGATCAAAGTTCAAATATATTATTACTACCTTACTCCCTACAACCAAAAAAACCAAAAAAACAAAAAAACCCAAAAACAAGACTATAAGCCTTACCCTTGTTCTCTAGCATCTCTGCTACATAATGATAGCTCAACTACAAAAGAAGTCATTTTCTTCTCTGAGCCTCAGTTGGCTCACCAGTATTTGATGGGGTGCTTCACGGAGGTTACACACAAGGCTTACCAATATTTGACAGGATGCTGTAAGGTGGTTACACACTAGATAATCTTAAAGATCCCTTTTACCTCTGACAGTCTATGATTCTAAGATAAATGAGCTTTCTGAGTTAACCCAGCCTCAGAACCTTATTTATAGCACTGTTTCTATTCAGAAGAGTTGTACCTATCTCAAACAACCAACTTAAAAGCGAACTTGGGGAACATAATCCATTTGAAGTTGGGACCTTCCTGTATATCATAAAATATTACCTACCATTTTCCTTTACATCCTTATTACTGCAGTAAATATATTATCAGGTCAAAAACATTATTCGGAGAAAAAGAACACATTACAATTAGAGTGACAGGGCAATAGGGATGCCTGGGTGGCTCATCTTGATTTCAGCTCAGGTCAGGACTTCAGGGTCCTGAATCGAGCCCCACCTTGGGCTCCATGCATGGACTCTGCTTAAGATTCCCTCACTTCCTCTCCCCTTCTCTCTCTGTCAAATAAATAAATCTTAAAAAAAAAAGAATGATAAGGCAATAAAATATTGCCTTTTCTTTACCACTAATAGAATCCTATAGTCATCTTGGCATCTTAAACTTTTTAAAAAAAGATTTTATTTACTTATGGGGGGGCGCATGCGCACAAGCAGGGGGAGGGGCAGAAGGAGAGGGAGAAGCAGGCTCCCCACTGAGCAGGGAGCCCAATGCAGGGCTCAGTCCCAGGACCCCGGGATCATGACCTAAGCTGAAGACAGACACTTAACTAACTGAGCCACCCAGGTGTCCCTGAAATTTTCTGATTAGAATAAGTGAAAGGCATTCCCCCTTCCCATTCCTCTTCTAGCTTTATTCCTTCCTCTATTACTGCAATTCAGTAAGCCCCTATGAAATAACTCTCTCGGGTGTTCAAATCTGGGAGCTATACAAAACATGGCACTCCAGTGAGACCATGTTGGGCAGGGTGGCAGAAGACTTTAAGATGCCCCAAGGATTCCCACCTCTCAGAATTCACACTTTGCTGTAATTCCCTCCCCCGCCCGAATTTGGGTGGGACTTGTGACTTGCTTCTAACAAGTAGAATATGACAAAGGTGACAGACACCACTTCTACAATTATATTACATAAAATTTAACTTCCATCTTGCTATCAGACTCTACTGATGCTTTGCCTTGCTGGCTTTGAAGTAAGCCACCATATGGAGTGGCCCATATAGCATGCACTGAGGGTGGCCTTGGGTTTATAGCCATAAAGAGCTAAGGCTCTCAGTCCAACTATCTTGAAAGACAGAGTGCTGCCAACTATATGAGCTTGGAAGTGGAACTCCCCAGAAGAGCCCCAGCCCTGACCAACACCTTGACCGCAATCCTGCGAGACGCTCTGAAGCAGGAGACCCAGCTAAGCCATACCCATATTCCTGACCCACAGAAACTGTGAAATAGTAAATGTGTCTTGTTTTAAGCCACAAAGTTTATAGTAACATCGTTACCTAGCAAATGATAATTACTACAAGCAGAAGACACACACAATATAACTGGAGAAGAACTCTGAGGCAACAGAAAAACAAATTTGAGATAGGAAAGTTCAGGGAATAAAAGATCACAATGGGATAAAGTGTATTTTGAAATATTTCATGAAGAGGTTAGGAGACCCACCTTGAGTCTTTTAAGAATTAAGACTGGCAGAGAGGGAGAGGGGACAATGCACAGGCAGAATGAGTATCTTGAAGAACACTACTACACCGAGAAACAGCAGGAAAGGACTGAATAGGGACAATGGGTGTAGACAATGGGAAGCCTGGAATGGCAGGTGTTGAGTGGGCTCATCTGTGATACTGTAGGCATCAACACTAAAGGAAAGGCTCCTGAGCAGGGAAATGACCATAAAAAGTGTTTGAAAGAACTTAATCCTATCACAGTATAAAGGATGGAGAAGATTAGAGATTAGAAGACCAAGAATAGATATGCTAGCACAACAGTTGTCCTTAGGTCAACAAACGTGAAGGAGAGAGGCTCATGCATAACCAAAGACCTGCAAATTAAAACTATAAAACACCATTTTTTGGTTAACCTAATTAGTAAAAAATAAAAACTAGTAATACTAGCAAAGATAAAGCAATCTCAGACATTGGTGGGAATGTAAATGGAACAGACTTTTTGGAAAGCCATATTCATCAGCAATTTTTATTAACAATCTTAAAATATTTATTAGCAATCTTAATTTTATCCTCAGACTTGGTAATTCACTTCCCAGAAAAATTTTAAGAAAATAAATTTTTTACCCATTCAACAAACATTTAATTGAATGCCTACTATATTCCAAGTACTGAGGATATAGTATTGAAAAAAACAGACCTCACCTCTGTTCTCCCAGAACTTAGAAGACACATTTAACAAATAGTCACAAAATAAATATATAATTACACATATTATAGGACACAATGAAAATGTTTTTATTTTCATTTATTTATTTATTTTCATGATAATATTTTTATTATATTATGTTATTCACCATACAGTACATCCCTGGTTTTTGATGTAAAGTTTGATGATTCATTAGTTGCGTATAACACCCAGTGCACCATGCAATACGTGTCCTCCTTACTACCCATCACCAGCCTATCCCATTCCCCCACCCCCCTCACCTCTGAAGCCCTCAGTTTGTTTCTTAGAGTCCATAGTCTCTCATGCTTCATTCCCCCTTCTGATTACCCCCCTTTCTTTATCCCTTTCTTCTCCTACCGATCTTCCTAGTTCTTATGTTCCATAGATGAGAGAAACCATATGATAATTGTCTTTGTCCACAATAGCTAAATCGTGGAAGGAGCCGAGATGCCCTTCAACAGATGACTGGATTAAGAAGATGTGGTCCATATATACAATGGAATATTACTCAGCTACCAAAAAGAATGATTTCTCAACATTTGCTGCAACATGGACGGCACTGGAGGAGATAATGCTAAGTGAAATAAGTCAAGCAGAGAAAGACAATTATCATTTATTTATTTTTTAAGTAAACTCAACAGCCAACATGGGGCTTGAACTCACAACCCCAAGATCAAGAGTCACATGTTCTGAGCCAGCTGGGTCCCCCATGAGAAAGTACTTTTAAATACTTGATTTAAATTGTGAGATCAAAAAAGACCTTTCTGGGAAATAACATTTATAGTGAGGGCTGAAGGATGAGAATTTAGACACATGAAGAATGGAAGAAATGTTTCTTTCTGAAAAAGGAAAATTGCAATACTCATGAAAACAAAGTAGAGTTAGTTGTATTCAAGATTTTAGACGATTCACTTATTAACTTATTCCACAAATATGTATGGAGGTAGGTCCCAGTGAGTATCAGGCACTAGGGACTGAGGATAAGAAATGGGACAAAGTAGTGATCAAGGTCAAGTTGAGGTAGCAACAGACAAGACAGATATAAAAAAATTCTAGAGCTACGGTAGGGCCTAGTATTCATAACGAAGATGAAGATATATCAGGAAATGAATGAAAAAGGAGGAAACGAAAGCATTTGGCAGGAAAAAGAAGAGGATGGAGTAAAGGTAACAAACACAAAGACACTATGCCTTCTTTCAAACCCAAACAGTACAGACTTACCTAAGAAAGGTATGTTCAAAATGTATTATTCATTAAAAATATATATATTCCATTCATAGATAGAAATACTTAGATGGGTCAGCATTAAAACGTTTACATGCAGAGAAGAAGTAGAGATAAAAAATAAATAAACAGGGGCCCCTGGGTGCTACAGTCAGTTGAGTGTCTGGATTTCAGCTCAGGTCATGACCTCAGGGTTGTGAGATCAAGTCCCAGGTCGGGCTCCACACTAGGTATGGAGACTGTTTAAGATTCTCTCTCACCCTCTCCCTCTCAATAAATAAACAAATAAATAAACAAACATGTATACCTAAGGTATAGCTACACTTGGGAAACTATTTCCTCTACAGCGATCCATGAATGGCTCCCAACTACACTGAGCACTCAGAGAGAAATCGCCACTTTTTTTTTAGAGTAAGAAGCAGGCTCTCTTTGCAAGAGGCCTATGTATATATGTAAATATATTTATATAATATTTATATATTATATATGTGTATAAATATACATATATATTTATATAGTGTGTGTATAGTGTATAGAACATATAGTATATAGAAAATATCTATATCAGTACATAGAAAATACAAGGATTTGAAATTAAAAATTGACCAAATGAACCTCCATAAGGTTAAGCATGAAGAGTGACATTTACACAAACCTTATGGTGACAATACGCTTGGAACCACCAGCAGATTACAAGGGGAGCCATAAACGTATGACCTCATGTGAGCAGTAGATCTGAGGGAAGAGAGCTCTTTTCCTCCTATCTCCTCAATTACCTAAATGATAACATTTTATGTTTGGCACACGTCGCCAGCATTAAAGAGTCTAAAAGTTTTTGACGGCACAGACACTACCTACTGCAACAACAACAAAAGACGTGGAATCCTGTATTATTTTTGCAACTTCTAGGCGTCTAAAATTATTTCAAAAGAAAATGTTTTAAAAAATATATATATAGGCTGTCTTGTTATCAGAAATAACACAAGGCCTAAAAGTTGTGTTAATTCTATAAAGCAAACAAAAAAGGAATAAATGAAAATCCTCCAAATTACTCTGAGTCCAATTTTCACTTCTGTCAACGGATGCACATGCTTATCAAGAGAAAAGCTCATAGTCTGTGTGTGATAATCCACTGACCAGCCAGGCTTTTGAGAAACTCATTCCAATCTCTCTAAACTTCCATGACACCTACCCCACAGCATGGTATCATATGCTTGCCAACTATGATATGCTACACAAGTATTCATTATTATTATTATTTAAAATTTTATTTACTTGAATGCATTATTCCTTCATTCAATGGGAGAATATCTCTGAGATACGATTAACCATTTGGATTTCTTTTTTCTTCGTGAAATTGTCAAATTAATCTTACACTTTCCAGGAAGTGCCCTGATTTAACAAACAGATTTATCTAATAATAAATATAGCTACTATATCCTGGAAAATGCTTCTTGAAACAACTATAGCCTAAAAATAGCTTTCACTGCTCAGCCTTTTCCTATAAAGTTCATTAACTGAATTGGGTAACCCATGACTTTAAAATTAGTTTGGTTAATTCTGAAGACCTGTTTTTATTTATTAAACTTATCTGACCAAGTGTGATGGGTCATAAATAGGCAGTGTGGACAAATATATTGACATCATACCTAAGATATGTTTGATGACATTTTCCTCACAGACATGAAAAATGAAATAATAGCTCTTATGAAGAAAAAAGGCAATTAAGTCAGGAATTTCATGAAATGCAAAAGATCAAGCTTGAGAATTCAAAACAAATTTTAAAGTCTGACAAAGAAAATGTATCTTTCATAAAATTGGAAATTGATGTGTACTGTACTTATAAATGGCATCACAAAATGTTTCGTTATACCTTTAATGTTTCAAAATCCATTATCATCCCTCTGTCTCCCATCAAGTACAATCTTAGGAAGAAAAAATAATTACGTTATTCCCTGAGTTGAAACTTCGTGTACAACCTTAAGGCTAATGGGAAAAGAGAGTATAGGAATAACCCTCTCAAATCAAGCCTTTACTCATTAAAACCTCAAGATAGTGCATTTTAACTTGGCAGCTAATTTTATTTCCTGGAAAATGTATTTACAGACCAAAACCAGGAATAATTTGAGTGGGCAGTTAAAAAAAATAAAAACACCAACAGGAGTCATAAAAAAATAAAATTCAGTAAGATATTATTTTTATAACAGTAAGAAACGCAGGATTTTCTACCCCCCTTCAAGGTTTCCATAGTGTTCATTCAGCCAACAGTCTACTCACTTCCGCTGGGTGTGGTCCATGCCACTGTTTGGTATTGCTTCCAACTTTGCATTTTTCTGCCCACAGATATTTCCATAGCTGTCGTATCCTGACACTAGTCTCGCTGCTGCACCTGTTGCTACTGAAAAGCCACAAATAAATCCCTAGAAAAAAAAAACAGAAAAAAACACACAAATAAACCAGTTCAATAGCAACAGTCACTACTTGATACGATAATGACCTTCTTTGTCTGTTGAAGGGAACAAAGAGCTATCTTTCCTTATTGCAAACACTATTCTACTGTTTTCCTGGTATTTCACAGAAGCAGCACAGAGAAGTCCACAGGGAAACACTATTTACTACCATAACAAAACAAATCTCAAGCTTTTACATCATAAGATCGTCTATGCATTTTATAATAATAGTGGCTTCTCTGTACTGAACATCTGCGCTGTGCCAGGCTCCTACTAGGTGCTTACCAGACATTATCGCTAATCCTTAGGATGGGGAAACTGAGACCCAGAGAGATTCAGTAAGTTGCCCAATGCCATAGAAGCTAGTAAAGATCAGAGCATAAAATCAAACCCAGCTTGTTTCATTCTTTACTTTTATTTGGTTGTAAAGGAGTTCTGTTAAAGGGACAACAGCAACAGATGAAAGAAAAAAACTCAAAGAGGAATAGGTGTGTGGGTTTTGAATTATTATCACGTTGGTGCATGTAACACTTCTGTTTCCTTCCTGCAATAAAGCTGTATACAAGCCAAAGAATTATGCCATGAAACACCACCATGCTTTTAATACTGCAGACTCAAGGAGAGTGAGGCGCTGGGTCTGTGTGCCACAAAGTTCACTTCATTTCATGGGAATAGGCTTCATCACAGTGACAAAGGCAAATAAACCGTAGATGCTTTGGGACTGCATCATGCCTGCTGAGTCAAGTATGTGTGTACCAAGACAAAGCAGTAACAGCCTATACTCACTGCAGAATAGTAGACGTAACAATAGGAAGTAAGGTGAATCACTACTGATAAACTGGACTGGGCGAAAAGACGGGTTAGAAAACCATGCAACGTGGTCATTAAAAGGGTGGTTTTTATTATCCTTAATGAAGTGGCCAATGAAGGGAGAGATTATCACTATTTAATGCATCCTAGCCAAGTCTCATGCTAGATCTCAGGCCCACGGCGTTCAGTCCTGTATTCACATGCACTTCCTCCAAGGAGAGTTATTTCCCTTTTAAACATACTTTCCTAAAAAGGCAAACAAACTTTTTTCTAAATAACCCCTCTAGCTTTATCTTGGAGGTAAGGAAAGTGGCAGGGCGGGGGGAGTAGACAGCGTGGCTTTAACTAATAGCAACTGCTTGAAACTACAGTTTATAAGAAAGTCCACTCCAGAGTGGAGACTATCCCTGATTTGCTACTCTCATGCCTACTGATCCTTGCCATGTTACTTTAACGCTCCGTGCCTCCATTTACTCACCTGTAAAATGGAGAGAGTGAGTGCGTAGCTCCTAAGAGTGCTGTATGGATTAAATGAAATAATCTAGTAAAGGGATAAGAATCCTACTCAACACATGGTAAGACCACAATTAATATTAGCTATTATTGTTGTTAGAAATGAGACCATGTAAAGGAAAGGTCCGTGGGTTCCGGGGTCAGATAAACCTTCACTGATCAATGGAATACTGATGACTCTATTTTCTACTTGTGCGACATCGGACAAACCTGCTTAATGCTCTGTGCTTCAGTTTTCCCGTCTATAAATTGAGGCTAAAACCACTTACCACAAAGGCTGCTGTGAGAATTACATGAAATAATGCATGTAAGTGTCTGTTTCAATAAAAATGTTAGCATCCTTCTGCCTCGAGCAGCAACTAACTGCTTGCACTAGGGTTAGGCAGAGGCCAGTCCGGACTCACGCGTTCACTCTCGCCTTTTACCCCCTCCCTCTCTCCTGATTCCTCCACGGAAAACGCAAGACAGTTCCATGTCAGGACCTCAAGGCAATAATAACACAGGAGAAAAAAACATTTAAGGCCCTGCACACATACACATGTGCAAACCAGCAGGCCATTTTAAGCATATCATTGAACCTCAAATTAGGAAATCCTACACCGAACAAAAGCTGGAAGTGGAGGCAAACATTAGAAGGTTTAATGGTTAACCTTTCCAATACAGTTCTTTAGCAAGAAGAATCAGAGAGTAACAAAGGGAACCCAGAGAGATTTGGATTTAAACCCTCACTCTACCACTTACTACCTACGTGACTTTGATCCAATTACCTACCTAGAGTGTTCCTTCCTCATCCCTCACAAAGTGCTATCATCTATTTCACAGCCTAATGATGAGGGCTAAATGAGAGAGTGCATCTCTAACCCCTCCCGGGTCTGATACGGGGCTGGTGATAAGACATGGTAGCTGTTAGTGGGAAATTTGAAGGATAAAGCCAGACTACAGAAGTTGACACCAGTAACTGGGGACTAACCAAAAACTCCTTCAGTTCTCTCCTTTAGAACAAAAATTCCTAGGGAGAAAATGAGCAATATTGTCAGTAATTGTGTCACTACACAGAAATATTCAGACCACAATTACGATCTTCTTTCACTACTAGTCTAAAATAGCAAAGGCCTTGCATAATTAAAAGGTTATGTTCTTCTTTCACTTTTTATAGAAATGTTCTTATGTCTGATAAGTACTTTGTGTTACAGATTCCTTTAAATGGTTTCTGATTCCCCTTTCTGACTATTTTTAACAGTACTGTTGGACATGTGAGTTTTTTTTTTTTTTTTAAATCATAAGCCACCTTACATCCCTCTGGGATGTAGACAGAGGATAAATTATAAACATTACATATATATGATAAAATGGGACACTGACATATTTTCGTACAGGCCATTTAAACTTCTTAGTAGCTTCCAAAGGCATTAGAGAAGGGTGGGTGAGAAGCTGCAGGGGAGAAAGGAAGGAGAAAAAGTAAGCTAATAAGATAGGAAGAAACCATGACTGTTTTCCCAGGGACTTCCCATATGGTACAAGTAATGACAATGGGGAACTAGGCCAAATATAATTACAAATACAATCGCCTTTAAAAAAAAAATTCTGAAATCCAAATGTGGGAAGCAATATAGTTTCAGATGAGAAAAAAATGTGGTACATGAAATTAAAATAGGATGAGAGAAACTTTACAGAATGCACTCAATAATTTAATGGCTCTAAGTGGGGAGAGGAAGAGGCATTCAAGAGAAGGAAATCATATTAATGAAGCAAGTGATAAGGGGGATGAGGAAAGCTTTTATATGCCTATAGTAGAGAACAATCACTGCAGAGAAAGTAAGCCTATTAATAAGGAAGAGAACCATGGCTAAAATCTTAAAAGGACTGAGTTACTGCTTGCAGAACTGCTCTTTTGAGAGAGAGAGAGAGAGGAGGAGCAGACAAATCTAATCACAAACAGGAGGTGACTCAAATCAGATCAAGGCATACACTGGTGGTGGGTCCCAAGCTGGATCTGGCAAACTAGTAAGTATCTATTGCCTAAGTGGGAGAAAGACAATTTGCTAATGAATGTACTGTGGTCATTAGTTCAACGTTAGAAGGAAGATTTGCTTAGTTTCATTCACTATTAGTCAAGAGAGAGGACACATTTGATTTCACAAGCATGTTTGAATTTCAAACCCAGAGCCCTTAACGTGCAACTTAGCAAGGCAGAAGGCCTTAATTTTTGTTTTGGGGGTGGGAAAAAAACAGGCAACAAAAATTTATGTGGCAGGTGGGAATGAAATATGAATATGGCAAAATGTTTCAAAATAAAAGGATGGGCAAAAAAAGACTTACACTTCCAGCTCTCTCCCAGGGATTAAAGAAAATAAGCCCAGACTCTTTTTTCCTCAAATACTACCTTCTTTACCTCGATACCTAATCCTATACCTCTATCCCTAAACTCAACCAAAGCTTGGAGTCAATCTCCTAATTACTAATTTGTCAAACCTTGAAGGAACATTTGGCTTCTGTCTCTCCTCTTCTTAGAACCCTGAGACATGAAAGGCTATTAGGACCCAGCAGACGGGATGAGAATGTCTGATGCAGCACTAATATTTATACAAACAAACGAAAAATTTAAAAATTTTCCCAATCTGCCAGATTTCTTTAAAGTTTAATAGGATGTATTAACTAAGAAAGAAGCAATAAGCAAAAATGACTGGAAGTCTAGAAACTGCTTCTCAATATGCATTTATCGAGCATAATCAAACACAAGATGTCATGCACAGTAAGAAAGGGTTATAAAGTTTACCCTGAAAGAACTGAAGAGTTCTCAAAAGATCAGAAAATAATGAAGTGTAAGGAAGCAAGATTAGAGAGGCTCAGTTTCATGGGCAGCTTGAACAGTGAATAAAAGAAAGAAAACACACGGACAAGGAATGCTAGGAACTGAACCCGGCTCTGCTGCAAACACTCTTTCGGATCGTGGGGAAGTCACTTTAAATTCTGACCCTCAGTTTCCTTACCTGTCCCAAGGCTTGAACTAGATTAATCTCTAAAGCCCTTTCCTCTTCCCCAATTTTATGATAGGTAGATAGATAGACAGATAGATAGGGAGTAAAATGTTTCAGACTCTACTTGCAGGAAGAAGGATAAACCCATTTGGTCCAGCATAGTGGCGAGGATACAAAAACAAGAGTGGATTAAAAGCAAATTGATTCAAACTACTTAAAAATAGTTAAAATGGCAACTTTTATATGTATTTTACCGTAATTCTAAAAGAAAAAAAAAGGGGGGGAACCCAAAGGATTTAACAGAAAGTAGGTAGGTATTTGGATCAGGTAACCTTAGGGTAATTTTTGGCATGCTGTTCTTATATTCTATGATCCTGCTGGAGCTCAGACCATCACACAGATGACTAAACACCTCAGTGAGTCTTTGGGTCTTTCACTCTGTGCTGCATGCTCAACAATAGTTAATGAGGTAGAAACACTATGCTCTGGGAACTAGACTAATGCTATAAAATAAAAAAAGGTCCTTGAAAGCGGTCTGAAGGGACAATGTATGCAATGTCATCTCCCACCCCCAGCTATAGCCCAGCTCATTCTCCAAAACTCCCAACTCTGTTTCCCACTGCTTATCTTTACCCACACCCTACCTCTCCCAAACTCATCTTCTCATTCCACATTTCCCCAAGCCACTTCCCTTTCCTGCATCTACCCTGTCTGCCTTTGTAGTATCCATTCCTTACCAGACCACACATGTAAGAGTATGGAGTGAGCAGACTCCTCGGTCTCCCCTCTCCACACTTCTGGCCATCACTCTCGCCTCCTAACGGCACCGGAGGGAATGCAAAACTTTTGCTCAGAATCTGAAATACTCACGAGACCACATTTTCCTGGCAGGTGAGGTTACTGTGTCTATGTTCTAAACAACAACTTTTCTATTGTTCCCAACTCCAGGCAACAAAGGAGGGACTACCTCTTGAGGCCTCACCTTTTAGACCTCTTCTCTTTCGGGTTCCATCCTGCCACTGTGTAACCTAGACAAGTTATCTAACATAGCCCTGTGCCTCTGTTTTCTTATCTGTAAAATGAGAATGATGTTAACAACAGCATGACTTCGTTGCATAGTTGTGGTACTTCTGGGTCACATGCAGGACAGTCCTGAGCCCTCAGTAAAGCAGCATTCAGTATCAGGGGTACGTTGTAGGGCATCACCACTGTCCATGGTGTGCACTCCTTTTAGGGCCAAGGAGTCACCACCTCTTTTCCTGCCTTTCTGTGGTAAGCTGATCTGGGCTGAGAGGGTCCAGATGGATCTCATCTCTCTTCTCACTCATACCTCTCTCTCCCTGAGACAGAATGAAGTCACACTGCCCAACACGGGAAGGACCTTCCAGCTACATGGCCCAAGCTTCATTCTACAAGTCATTTTTACCAAGGAGCTCTTTATTGGGTATATAATCAGGTGACTGTCTGGCTATTAACATAGTGCTCTGTTTATCCATCTCGTTTTTTCCTTCATTTGTACAGAAACTGTGGTTTAGAACTTACAAGCTGCAGTCAGATTTGACCTGAAAAACCCTACTTTGAACCCCTCATACAAGAACCTCTTAGTCATCCTTATTCTGCCTCTTGTCCACAACATTGATGACACTCTCCCCATTTCTTTATCATTACCTTATTTCAGGTTTTCCACATGTTACCCGGACTATTCCATTACCATCCAAAGTGGTCCCTCTCTGTAATGTGTTATAAACCATCTATAACCCTGGCTACCAGGGCCATCTTTCTAAACCCGGTCACATCATTTCTTGCTCACAACCCTTCACTGGCTGGGGCACCTGGGTGGCTCAGTTGGTTAAGTGTCTGACTCTTAATTTCCTCTCAGGTCGTGATCTCAGGGTTGTGAGATGGAGCTCCATGTCAGACTCCATGCTGGGTGTGGAGCCCCCTTAAGATTCTCTCTCCCTCTCCCTTTGCCCCTCCCCCATTCTCCCTCTTCCAAAAGAAAAAGGAAAAAAAGAAAGAAAGAAAAGAAGGAAAGAAAACGAATGAACAGAAAACTCTTCAGTGGTTTCTTGGTGCCTAAAACAGGAATTCCAACCCTGGCTGAACACTGGAAACACAGAGATTAAGTCAGAATCAGAGGAGGGACCCAGGAAAGAGTATTTTTAAAATAGCTGATTCTGATACATAATCAACTTGTCCAATATGAGAACCACTTGACTGCTACCTTAATGGAAAACAGAAATTTAGAAGTACAATGCTACATACCATTTTTCTAGAACAGAGTAAATGTATGTCCAAAAATTTCAAAATATTGATAAAAAGTTCAAATGTGAACGGTGAGCACGGAAGGCAAGCATGGAAAAGCCCTGGACGTATGGGAGGAAACAGAAGTACAAATATTTATAAAGAGGTAAACGTGTAAATAAAAAGATTTAATGGTGAAGATGGATGAAATAAGGCAAGATCTTAAAATATTTCAAAGCATAGATATCAAGGAATAAGCAAAGAACTGCAAGTAAGGACACTGAATCAGATTCGGCTTGAAGACTCAGCCATGAGATGACAGAAAGAAGCAGACACCTGGCCACTAGGTTAAAAGAGTATCCCAGTTCCTATTCTACCTTTGCCACATAGTATCAGTATTCTATTCTTACACAAGCTAATATTTAACCTTGCTACACCTTGTTTGTAAGCTGGGGAGAAAACCTATTTCATAAGGCAACTGGGAGAATTTAATGAGATAAATACATGCAAAAGCATCAAGCATAGGAAAATGCTCAACAAACGTTTGATGACTGTTTCTCTGAAAAGTACTACAGAATGAAATCCTAAAGGGAAAAAAAAATTCTAAAAACCATACAAAACAAATACACAGAAGACAAAAAAACTTTGCTCTACTGCTGTGTCCGTACGGTGGGCAACAGAACTTGGCAATTTCTCCAGTTTCCACGTGGCAAAGCGTGAGGTTAGCTCAACTCCATGAGGGTAATCCATTAAAATAAATCATTGCAAAACAAATAACACTATCCCCTCATTTAAAAAGTACACACAGTGGGTCTTAGTTGCCACGGCACAGAAATCAATATTATATTAATTACCACTGCATTAAAATGTGTCAGTAAACAAATAGCTCCTTACTCTAAGTCACTCCCAAATCAGCCTATCAACATTAATGACTGCACTTTCCCAAGCTATTTTAGCATAGAAAATCAAAAGCACCTGGAGTGGCAGGTACATGTTTTTATAAACATAATTTTGAAAGGTCAGCTGCCGTCTGTCTCGGGGATAATTCAGGGAGTAGGGAGAGGTTGTGCTAATTCTGTTAGCAAAAAAAATCTTTCCCACACTCGGCATGCACGTCGCATTTCAGGAGCTACTCCATTAAACTAAGTAGACTCTTGAACATCTTCGAAGTCCTAAGTGAGGAAATGGGTATTTTGATGTTTTCTAAATAACTTAGGTTACATGACACTGAGCTATTATCTTTAAAACGGACACTCCTCATTTCACACAATTTATTATATTTCTTTAAAGCAGGCCGCTTTCTTTTCCATAACTGGTCCCTGCCATTATGCCTACTTGTCAGGATTAGGGTGGTTCTGCGGTTTGCAAAGGCATTTGTGAGGTGTGCCACTGCAGAGGACACAGAGTAAAATCATCCTTAAAGAAGCTCTATTAAAGGTTATAGGGAAATGGGGCTTAAAAACACTCACGTATTTGTGAAAAAAGGTGGCCAGAGGTAGTGCATTTGTGTTTTGGTTGTAAAGACTAGTGCAATACCCATCTGCAGAGTCCCCCTGAGGAAGAGGAAAGGAGCTGGCAGAAGAGAGCACTGGCCTGGAAACGAGGAGAGCAGGGCTCTGTTGCCAGCTCTCCCATGAACTAAACAATGTGGCCTTGGCATGGTCATTTCCATCTCTGGGTTTGATGCCTTCCATCTGTAGAATGAGGGGGATTAAGCAGATGAGGATTTCCAAGCCCGTTCTAATTCTAGCTCTGAATATCAGCTAGCTTTAAAACCACGTTTTCACACACACCCCCTTTTTTTTCCAGCCCAGCACACCCGCAGTGACTGTAAAGAACCTGAAGCCTGTGTCAGAAATCCTGCAGGGCAGGGTGGGGATGCAATTTGAAAAAGCATACCCCTGACACTGCACCAGGTGCTCTGCTCCTTCATCCTCTACGCCCAATGGAAAATCACCAAGTCCCTGATCTCCAATGGAGAGATGCCACTCTTTACGGCCAACACAGCAGGTAGCAGGGGGCCCAGTATGGGCAGAAGCAGGGAGCAACCAGCCTCTCCTCTATGAAGAACTAAAAGATGTCAGAATTGGAAACACTGTGGACATCCTCTAGCACAAACTCTAACTGTATATAAAGGAACACCAAACCCCCCCAGGGGAACACTGGTGCAAAAATAACCATCAGGTTTGTGTTGGATACATACTCAGGACTCAAAAGGCAGAAATGTATGTCGGATAATCTGGCTTTCTTAAATGATCTAGTACAAGAGACAGAGCTCCAATGCTTTTAATTTTATCTCATGTTGGCTTAAAAAAAAAAAAATCAAGGGGTACCAAATACCAAAGAATTGTGTGGGACAAAAATAACCAGCTTCAATGGTCTCCTAGGACCTCCAGTTACAAGCAATTCAGGAGGGGTTAAATAAAAATAAATAACAAGCTCCCTCTTTAAACGGATTCCCCATCATTCCCCTGGATCATGAGTTCGCCAGGGTCTGATGATCTGTGAGAGGATCCTTACCATCCCAATGCAGAAGAGGATAAAAAGCAGCAGCCATGGTATGTCTGTACAGCTACGGTCCTCCAGCGGCTTCCATTCTCGTTTAGAGCTCTGATGGAAAACACAAAGTAAGAGAGAGGAAAGTTTTAAACTTAGTTAAAATTAGGAAGGCACAAATATACTGCTTATTCCTGGATTCTTTCTTGCCTGACACGTTTCTTACTAAACCTTTTAAGACATAACTCAAACCTGTGTCACCTTTCTGGGAAGTCTTCCCTAACTCTCAGCATTCTTCCTGGCCAGGCAGACTACTAATTCCAATGCTTTTTTGGGGGGGAGCGGTACCTCTATTACAGTATTTAGCATGCTGAATTGGAATATGTTGATCTGTGTGCCCAGAAGATCATGAGCTTCCCAAGGGAAGAGATCTCTTCTCATTTCCTGGCATCTGCCATGACACCGAGGGCTCAAGATAGGACTCAGTGTGAGCGTTTTAAAACGAATAAACAGGGGCGCCTGGATGGCTCCGTAGATTAAGGTCTGATTCTTGTTATCAGCTCAGGTTTTGATCTCAGCCTTGTGAGTTCAAGCCCCATGTTTGGCTCCATGTTGGGTATAGAGCCTGTTTACAATAAATAATAAAAGAACAAATTCTTCCAACTTCGATATTAGTGGTAGCTTTCTCTTTGTGTGTCCAGATGCTAGACTTACAAATTTAGAATGTGCTTTACATGTGTTCTCTTCTAGGAAGAAAGCTCATTAAAATGAATTCCTATTTGGAGGTAGCTTCTTTTATATCTGATAAGATTCAGGAAGGAAAAACTAAATTAAAACATTTTTATAGACTGATCCGGGTAACTCCTAAACTACCATCCACGGATCTTTATTCTGTTTCTAAAGCTTAAAGAGTTTCTAGATCAAACAGAGATTCCCTAACTAAAGAACTAGAAGCATTCTAAAAGTGAATTTGCAAAGTGTTGATTGGAATCCTGATTGCATTTTTCTTTCTTATAGCAAACAGTCCTAGGTTTTCAAGTCATCTGACAAATTCCTTCTAACCAGAATGTAAATAAAAGAACATCCCTAAACTTTCTAATGAACAAAAATCCCAGAGCCTCACAACCTCTGCTGGAAACAATAAACAGAGAAGGGAGAGAGATGAGGAGCGTCTTGGAAACCTGTGGGAAAAGTTCCTGTAAGAAGGCCATGGCCTCCAATGGCTTCCACAACAAGAGCAGGAAGCCCTCTGGGAAGGCTTATCTGTAGGAAAGGGCACACAAGCAGAAGGCAGCTGGAGATATTTGGAGCGCTCTAGTATAATTAGTATTTAGAGTGCAGGAGTGTGGAACTGGTTCTCAGGTTTGCTTATTAGTTTTCCCTCTCTTAAAAAAAAAAAAGTTTTTAGCTATGTACCCTTTGATAACCTGATGAAAGGTACGCATTCTTGTCTTGGGAGGTATGCATCTATTTGCATAATTTTCATAAAACCTTGGGGAATTCAGACCCCAGGTTAGGAAACTCAACTTTAAAAATACCTGCCTATCAACACTGAGGGCAGAGAGTCTCAGCTACAATCCTTCTTCCTGACCCCTCCCGTGCTAACCAGACAAATGCTTTTTCCTTGTTTAGTGCCTTACTCTGCTCGGTGGTTCAACAAAAAAAACCCCGCCACCCTTGATAGCTTGCTCCCAGACACCCACACAAGAAAACAAAAGAGCAGTAGTGAATCATGGGGAAAAACCTTACCCCAAGACTCTAACTAGCATTAAAAACCAAGAGTGAGTAGGCAGTTTTTTCCAGAGGAATGTAACACTATGGAAAATGGATAACGGGCTCTGTTCTCTCCCTGGTTCTGTCATTAGCTAGCTACATTGACTTTAGATAAATTGCTTCATCTCTCTGGGTGGCAGGAAGGAGTTAGATTGGATCTCTTAGGTTCTTTCCAACTCTAAAAATCTGTGATCAGAAAGACAGTTTTGTGAAATATTTTTATTATGACCAAAAAAAAAAAAGCAACAAAAATAATTTGACATTATTCCTTATATTATTCAAGTAGGAATGCCTGTATTATGGTCTGTGTTTGGAAGACAGTTGCTCACAGTATGAATAAAGAATGTTTCCTTGTATTAAATAATTTCAATCTTGAGTAATACCCATTACAGTAAAATTACTTACAAACACAGAATTTGGACACCTCTTTGAAATTAATTATATTTACTCTAAGGTAATTTCCAGGGTAATAGCTCCTTTAAAATGCTATATTTGTTTATTTTAAACAGCTGGGGATGGTGGGGGGAGGCTCGGACTGACTGAGCAGTTTATCTACAACTATTGTCTTGGTAGTTTTACCTTAGACCAACATTATATTTTTAATGCTTAGATTTTCACCTGTAACATAAAGGAAGTGGGATTTCACTCTTGACCAGAAACACACAAAGACTCAACATCTCAACAATTCAATTCAACTTGCTGCGGGCCACTTCTAACCAAATATATAAAAAACCTCTCACTGCGGATGAGAAGTGGAAGAACGGTCGGGGTTACATATGAAGAACAGTGATGAAGTACAAATTAGAACAGAAGAATACAAAGCAGGGGGTGGTCACCGTCACTCAGATAATGAAGGACTTGTCAGAGGAGTGGCAGGTTACTTCTCGGGGCTGTTCTGAGGATCCTGTCACATAATAAACACTAATTCTTGCTTATTATTCTTACTCATAAACACTGACTTTCAGTTAACCCTCTCCCTACTGTTAAAATAACCTTTTTACCAGATGGACCTTTCCAACTAAAAGAAATAAAAAGAACATTAAACTTGCCTTTCCCTTCTATTTACTGAAATTTGACTTAACAGTGGCATATTTTCATTTTAGCTACTATTCTTAATGCTATCAGTCATTGATCACTATTAACTAGGCACTATACCCAAAGCTTTACATACTTGATGTCTTCTTTACACACTACATCTTCAAAACAGCTGACGTAGGTATCCTTATTTCACAGATAAAAAGCAAAAACAAACAAACAAAAATAATTTAAAAACCCTCAAGCTCAAAAGTGAAATAATCGGCCCAAGATTTTACAGCTGTGCAATCAGAATTTGAATCCAAGTCGGTGACTACAAAGACAAATCCAGTGAGAATATCATTCATTTGTACCAGTCAGTAAGGAGCAAAAAACTCCATTAGTTTTTCCTCACAACACAAAATTTGGAAGCCAATCCAATTATTTAAAATCCTATATGCACAGAGAAAGAGAGTGAGATGTTTTATGAGCCATGACATTTCTCAAGCGAGTCAAGAAACCCAACAGTTGAAAAATTTTAATGATTCTTTAACAGATTTAACCAAGTGGCAACTGGATTTAATGCTGTCTGTTTCTTCCAATTAAAATCCACATAGACCCAGCAAAAGTAAAATCAAGCACTTTTTAAATGTGATTTTTATCGCTTTCTCAAATTCTACATGAGATTAATACAGGTTGTCAGTAAATGTTAGGTCTCTTCTCCTTCACAGAATGTTACAATTTAGGAATTAAATAGGATCAAAGTAATCATACCATCCAAGCCTTGAGTGACAGTGAATGAGACCAAGGGAAGAGAGGGGTTGGGACTAGCCCAATGGATCACATTTGATCCTCAAAACAATTCTGTTAGTCATTATTACATATTCCTGACTTTTCTAATTTGTAAAAGAGAAAACCAAGGTTCAGAGAAAATAAGCGGAAAATCTATTTCTGAGACCTCAACCCCAAGCAGAGAGATGGACACTATAAGAGTTAAGGGAATGCTAAAAATAAAAAACATGGTAACAAGATGAAGAATGCCTTTATCAGCCTCATCAATAGACTAAACACAGTCCAGGAAAGAATCAATAAACTCAAGGATAGGTCAATAGAAATTACTGACAGTGAAACACAAAGAAAAAAAGAGTGAAAAATCAAAAACCCATAGCAGAGCATCAAAGAACTATAGGACAATATCAAATGGTCTAGCATATGTGTAATTGGAATCCTAGAAGAAGAATGAATGGGGCAGAGAAAATGTTAGAAGAAATAACGACTGAGAATTTTCCAAAAATTATGACAAAAGAAATTTATAACAAAATTAGCACAGCTATATTTACTAAATTTATAACAAAAGAAATCAAAACACAGATCCAAGAAGCTCAAAGAATCCCAAGCAGGATAAATCCAGCACACACACATGCATGCATACACACACATACACACCCTACACATATTATATTCAAACTGTTGGAAACCAAAAATACAGATCATCTCAGCGGCAGTGGAGGGGGGCAGGACACAAAGATTAAGCAACCTTCTTGTCAGAAACTATGCAAGGCAAAAAACCATGCAATGACATCTTTAAATTACTGAAAAAATTTTTTAAAACAACCAACACACTAGGGGCGCCTGGGTGGCTCAGTCGGTTAAGCACCTGTTTTCAGCTCAGCTCATAATCTCGGGGTCCTGGGATGGAGCCCTATGCTCCCTCTTCCTCTGCCCCTCGCCCACCTCGCTCATGCTCTCTCTCAAATAAATAAAATCTTTTAAAAAAAAAAAAAACAGAAACAACCAACACTGTTAACTAAGAATCCTATACCCCCCCAAAAAAGTGCTTCTCAGAAATACTTTTTCAAACAATATCAAAGAATTTATTAGCAGCAACCTCAACAACAAAAACCGTTTTTAAAAATTCTTCAGAAAGAATAAAATACCAAATTTCAATGTACACAAAGAAACAAAGATTTCCAAAAATGGGTAAAATTAAAGTTTGAGATTTTCCATAATAAAGTTTTTTATTATTTATCTGAGAGAGAGAGAGAGAGAACACAAGCGAGGGGAGGGACAGACGGAAAGGAAGGCAAGTAGACTCCCCGCTGAGCAGGAAGCCAGACTCAGGGCTCAATCCCAGGACCCTGAGATCATGACCTGAGCCAAAGTCAAGAGTCAGTTGCTCAAACGACTGAGCTACCCAGGCACCCCAAAGTTTTTTTTTAATTTAAAAGGGTGTGAATATATGTATACAACAACATTCACATTATACGGTCTTTTTACTTATACAAAGTTAATAATCTAGAAGGCAGAATTATAATTTTTAATACTAGTACTAGACCATAAAAAACACTTCTAAGTCAGACCACAACCGACCTCTACTTCATGGGATTTTTAAGAAGATTTATTTATTTTAGAGAGAGAGTGTGCACGTACGAGTGGGAGAATCTCAAGCAGACTGCACTGAGCACGGAGCAGGATGCAGGGCTTGATCTTGTGACCCTCAGATCATGACTTGACCTAAAACCAAGAGTCCGACACTTAACCGACTGATCCACCCCGACTCCCCTGACCTCTACTTCATGTTTATGCTTTATTATATTCATATCCTTAAAGTTAGGGAAGAACAATGTTTAATATCTTCACATTCCTTCCTACATTTTGCACATCATAGATGAAAAGGAAGGAAGGGTTGGAGGGAGGAAAGCTTCCACTGTATCTCTTACAGAAGTTTTAGACTCCACGTTCACTATAAGCCCTAACACCTAAACCCAAGGCCTTCTGGTGAATTTAATATGCTATAATAAGGATGTGTATTTTTTAGGAACTAAACCTGTAACAAGTTATGACCTAAATTTCCATGTTATTTCTAATGAAAATACGGTTGTTGAGTAAATGTATTACAGATAACAATAACACACAAATGAAACCTGATAACCAGCTAGGTCAAACCAGGTATCACTGGAGAGCATCAGCAGTAATAGGGCACACAGGTTGGGCCAAGCATAAGAAGAAGTCTGGCAGATGTGAATCTAGTTCACCAAAGTAGGCAGGGCAGGAAGGATCAGGAAGAAATGATAAGATCAGAGAGGCAATACCAACAATCCAGAATTGAGACAAGCAGGTCTCAAACACGGAGTCAAGGGGGGTCCAAAATCCAGGAAGTCACAAGACACCCAGGTGATATCTAACAGTAACCACTGAATGCTTCCAGCCTTTTAGTACGCTATGCTTACTCTCTGTATGACTTTTCCTAAAGTACGAAGCTTCCCAAAATATTCTTACACAATCTAATAACAGTATTACCTAATGCTATGAACCTTTCCTTGACATGCCAGACTTGCGCAGACATGGTTTGAAAATAATGAAAAATGTGCTACAAAAAAAGAGCACAATTACACTAAGAAGTTACTCGATTTTCAGACAATACTCTTAGGCATTCTGTTGATTCTTCAGATCGATACTGAGCGCTGCACAATGGACCTGAGATTCAAAGCCAAGTCATATAGCCCCTGCCCTCACTGAGCTCCAGTTTAATAACAGAAAGACAAATTAGCTACTATGGTATCATCGAGCGATGCCAAAACAGAGACGTGTAAAAAGTAATGCAGGAATAAAGATGCGGAACCATTGAGTAAACATTTGTGAGATCTGTTGAAATTACCTCGCAAATTCTGAAGCAAACACTGAAAAATGATCCTTTGGTGTCTAAAATAGAATGTGTTTTGTGCCCAAAACATACTGAAAATTCTCTCTTGCTATGGTGGGGAAATATTGACTGCCAAATAAGAATTATTCCACTCAGAAATGTTTAGTCGTAAACAAACAGAACATTACATTGGTTTAAAAATACAAAAATCAGCCATTTCTTTACTTTGTATCCATTAAGAGTTCTTTATACTGAAGAATCTAGGGCTGCTCCAGTTAGGGAGGGGCCTTTCAGTCTTTTCAGACTGAAAAGTGGTTTTCCCTTCTTTTCTGGCACAATTAGTGCAGCACTGTATTTACTAAGCTGCTAGAATATTTTCATGTCAATGTCACTGGTGAGACTTCTAAGTACTATGTGGCCGCGTACATCTACAATTGCTTCAGCTTGGAATTTCTGCAGCACTGACCACAAGCTCCCTTGTCATTTCCCCTGAGTAAGCCAGAGGACTGTATTCTCCTACATTCAAAACACGAAGGGTCAACCTAGGAGGCTGCTGTTAACCCTGCAAAGAAAGGACAAGCCAGCATCAGTTCCAGCACCGTGAGGGTCAGGAGTTCACGGCTATAGTTGCCCAATACTTCTGTGTTTCGATCAGGAGGTAGAGCGCAGGCATTCCTTATTAATAATCAGGTATGGAGGCTCAGAAATTTAAGCAGAACCAAGATTATCCTTATAAGGTCATCGACACATGCCTACACTGCTACAGGCCAGCAATGACAGTTCAGTTGGTAGGTCAGGAATTACAGTAACCTGAAGCCTCCATCTCATGAGACACACCATGTGAGCCTAGATTTCTGCAGCTCGGATCCATCCTTTCCATCCACGCTGCCTTTCCCAGATTCCAGTGAAAAGCCGACTGTGCATGTGAAGGCCAAAGCAAGCTGAGATGTGGCCTCTCATACAGGACAGATTCCCAGAATGTCTCCATGGGGTGTGTTTGCTAATTTGTTGAATAATCAAATCCCCCCTCCCCAGTGTTGCTGGATAAACAGACCACCTCCAAAATTGGCTTCATAGTTCCAATGGCTCTGCTACAGTTTCCAATGGCTGTTCCTTGACACGTCCAGAAAGCCTTTAAGGTAGTCATTGATTGCATCTCCAAGGTGACTGCTACTAGATATCTGTGTGATTTAAGTTACACATGTGGCAAACATTGGGCTCTCTGTGAGGACTTTATTTTGTTCGTGCCAGTCTGTTTTACACAAAAATCTCCAGTATAAAAGACAAATAGTCATACACTCCAAATCTTCAACGCTCCCTCCAAGGACATACTGCTTCATTAAATTCCCCAATACGCTTTTATTTGCACAGAGTAGTAACAAAAGAATAAAAGAGCTGATGTGTATCATTTTTGCCACAATTTTCAATAGAGTGAGCAGACCTGATGAAGTTGGGCAGCAATAAAACATGGAGGCTTTCAGCCTTCTGTTCATAGCACCTGCAAATAAAATCCTATAATAGGATTTTGAAAGACATTGCCTGCCCTTTGGGAAAGCTCTCTCAAGGATTTGGAGTGCATAACTACTTACAGTTACCATAAGTAATCCGTTTCATTTGCTAAGCCTGGTGATGGCAATTTATATTTGAAAGGTAAAAATAAAAGCATGATTTTGACAGGCAGTTAAAGGTAATAAGATACATTGAGTGGAAAGATAGAGGCATCTGTGTCCAACCGCTTTCCTTAGTTCATGAACTTTATGCTAAATCACAAACATTCATCCGTTGAAGAAAAAAGGGGGAAATGGCAACTAGAGCCGCTTTGTAAGTTATTTAGTTACACAGTGATAGAAAGATGGGGCGTGATCTCGCTTTTGTCTTCACCCTTCCTCCAACTGCCCTAAAAATGAGTAAATAAATAACTGTGGGCCTGCTACAAAGCTGTTCCATCAGACCCCTCCGTGACTGTCTTTCTTTGCACATGAGCACATGATAATTAGTGGGCAGAGGCCAACACCATCCTGCTCTACAACATAGCTCACAGCATCTTTTACCGCCACCATCAATGGAACATGATCAAAATTATACAGACAAGCCTTGTCTGCGATTCTCAAACAGGATTTCTAACTGGTCTTTCTTCTGAATCAGTGGTGAGCAATGTTTTTAACTTCAAATAACTATTTTTTTTAAAGTATACCGTTTTTATGGTCTTCATTTTTCCCCCCATGACATCCTACAAGTGTCAGAACTTCTTTGGTACTTGATGATACCAAGGACAGACGAGTAAGACCAAAGCTCTACTTTGCACCACCTCCCTGCTACAGGACAGCCAATTTCCAGACTGCTAATAGATTTACTGAGTTTCCCTGCTATACTAGAAACATTTACTAAAGCAGGAGTTCATAGGTACTCAGCATAGGATTCTAACTCACATCTGGCTTCCTTTCCATGACACAGTAAGAACTGACGTATGAGGTCTATACTGACTAAGGAGAAGGAATATGAAGATTACCCTGACTATAACACAGTTAATGGGTGGGTGGAATTGAGTTAATTTATGTCTTAAGTCAGAACTAGAGAGGTGCCTGGGTGGCTCATTCGGTTGAGCATCTGCCTGCGGCTCAGGTCATGATTCTGAGGTCCTGGGACTGAGCCCTGCGTCAGGCTCCCAGCTCAGCAAGGAGTCTGCTTCTCCCTCTGCGCCACCCCCTGCTCATGCTCTCTCTCTCTCAATAAATAAATAAAATCTTTAAAATAAAAACAGAAATAAAAAATCAGAATTAGATATTGTCTTTGCCAATGAAGAGGTTTTTAGGTTCACAGCAAACATGCACAGAAGCAAATATATGTTCAACTCTGTGGCAGTGCCTAAAACTCTTAAGTGGCCAAATCCCTATAATAGTTTTAAAATTTTTGGAACTCTCAAAATATGGATTAGATTCCCTTCCTTTGTGCTCCTATAACCCAATATGTATATACCACCATTACAGTAATTACCATTTCACATTATGATTATTTGCTTCCCCAATAGATTACAAACTTCATGAGGGTAAGGATAAAAGGTCTTTTTTTTTTTCCCAGTAAATCAGGGATCAGCAGTGTTTACAGCTGGTACTCAAAATTCTTCAAGTGAAAGCCTATTCCACATAAAACAATGTGTATAGGGGCGTCTGGGTGGCTCAGGTCATGGTCCTGGAGTCCTGGGATAGAGCCCCCAGTTTGGTTCACTGCTCAGCAGGGAGTCTGCTTCTCCCTCTCCCTCTGCTCCTCCCTGCAGCTCATGCTCTCTCACTTGCTTTCAAATAATAAAAAAATCTTAAAAAAAAATGTGTACAGAATCTTCCTATAACAACCGAACACATAATGACCATTCTTCCCACCTTACCGCCTACTTAGGGTCAAGGACTTGTTGGTTTTACTCACTGCTATATCCTCAGTAGATGAACAGTGTCTGGCACACAGCAGGCTCTCTAAATTTCTTTAATGAGTGAATGAACAAGGCTAGGTCCCTTACCACTCAAGTGACATAATGTTCGAGCAAACATCCTTACTATCTCTCCTGCACGAGATCATGCCCCTAAAAAGCCTTCTACTGCATCGTGGGCTGGGTCTTTTTCCAAGAGATATTATATAGTACGGTATTCCCCAAAGAAGTTTATTAATAAGTCTACAAGAAAAATAAATTCCAGATTTAAACAAGTTCCAGAAGTGCTAACCCAATCTATTCTTTCAAGTAGGATTTGTTTGAGACCTTACTGTGAGACTCTTAAAAACTTATGTGGTCATGGGAGACACGAATACAGACACTGCCAACCTCTCTAACAATACATTTCTGGAAACCAGAGCATAAGGGTTCATGCCCCCACCGAAAAATGGTTTCAGAAGAAAAGGCAGATAGCGCTAGTTAAGACTTTGCTGAAACTGAAAGCCATTTAAACTGGTTAGATGCTTTTGGAAACTAATTTGGCAATACATTTCAAAAACCCAAGGAAATAATCTAAAACATTAAAGTAGCTGCACATAAAATGTTCAATACAGTGCTATTATGAAAAAAGAATTAGAAAATTTAACTAACAGAAAATAGTTCAATGTGAGAATGGAATACTAAGCAATTATAAAAATACTTATGAAGAGTTTGCATTGTAACATGTAAAAATTATAATGATAAAAAGTTGTATTTAAAAACACAGTATGAAGTTATATCTATGCTCTGGCTCTGCAACTTGTAAAATAGTAAATGAAAATGTACAAGCACTGGAAGGAGATAATGCAATTTTTAAATTTTTTGACTTATGATACATTTTCCTCACTTTGATTTCCATAATGCTATTTAATTATGGAAGAAATAACACAAAAAAGTAACACTAGCTCCCCTTTCTCCGGATTATTTTCTACTTTCTCAGTATAATAGCAGCTATAAACAGACACAGTATCAAAAGCACCAGAAAACGTTCATGTCATTCTACCTGACACTTACTGACAGGAGATAGAACACTTTAAACATCACTGGAAAGCTATATGCAGAGAATCAGCGAGGCAGGAGCAAGGTTTCTCCTGAAGAAAGCAGGAGAAGTGGCAACATCAGACAGATAATAAATACACTAGCAAACATAAGAGAGGTAATACATGGGTATGGTAAGAGGAAGCAACATAAAGCTGGGTTCGAATCCTAGCTCCTCTTTTAAATAGAAGTATGATCAGCTGACCTGATTTCTCCACTTGTAAGGTAACGGGGACTCTCCCCATACCATGGGCTGTGGTTTTCGGGGCTAAATGATTTTAAGTAAAGCTCCAAGTTAGGACCAGGCCCTAAACCATCATTAATGCCCTTTCACAACTGGCAAAGGGGAAAATCTTCCCTGTGACACATCTTAAAAATTGAATTCTCACCAATACTCATTTCAAGCATGTAAAAATTGCTCCCATGTTGCATACATTCTAAAACATGTGCCTGAAAAAATGAAAAATTAGTTGTAAAGTAAATAAAATCAGGAGAAATTAATGAGTGCACAGTGGTAGAGATAATCATGGTCAATGTAAGAAACAAATTAATAGGAACCTTCAAATGGCAATGGCAACAAGAGCAATTGAAATGCCTTCCTATCTCTTAAATTTTTTAAGAAATATGAAGAAAACTTCAATTCTAAAACCCAGAGTCAACCAAATTACAAAAATCCGCTCAGGGCGGAGTCTGTCCCTCTCCCTCCTAGCCTGGGGGGGGGGGCGCGCTCTCTCTAAATAAATAAATAAATAAATAAATAAATAAATAAAATCTCAAGGAAAAAAAGATTACCAAAATAATGTTTTATTATCAAGTACTTTAGTGACTGTGTGTCACTACATACAGATTATAGCTTTTTTTTTTTTTTTTTTTTTTTGACAGAGAGACAGCGAGAGACGGAACACAAGCAGGGGGAGTGTGACAGGGAGAAGCAGGCTTCCTGCGGAGCAGAGAGCCCGATGCGGGACTCGATCCCAGGACCCTGGGGTCATGACCTGAGCCAAAGGCAGACGCTTAACAGCTGGGTCACCCAAGCACCCCAGATTATAGCTTTTATTATTCAGCATATTCCATGTGCCACTTTACAGATATTAATCTATTTGATTTTCACATCAAGCCTATGAGGTTGGTACTATTATTATTCCCATTTTACTGATGACAAAACTGAGGCAAAGAGGGGGTAAGTAACTTGCCCAAATCACACAGCCAGTAAGTTCTAAAACAGCAGGGATATGAAGCAGGTAGTTGAGCTCAATGGCTCAGGACCGCTCTGCTCTTCTGTGTTGACAGTGGTTAACGTCCTGTGTGGATATTGTAGACGGATGTATGTGGAAGAGAACAGGGTAAACAGAACAATGAGAAGCATAAGAATTACAGCAAAATTACTGTGGTACATTCGTAGCTTACTTTATCTAAACTGATTTTTTGCATGGTTAACATTTTTCTTACAGGAAAATTATAGGCCATAATGAAGAATAACATGTTATTAACATATTTTGTATTTTGAGTTCAAAGATAACTTCCAAATGTCCAAATATTGCTGTTGATATTTGGAGTAAACACCTGCAGTGACGTCTAACAGGTAGAAACAACTGTTGTTTCCTCCTAGCCTTCTGTAACTTCTATCATATTCTGTATAACATCGTTTGGAATTCAGAAAGAAAAATAATACTGACGTGCTACTTTGCTAATAAGAAATCACATACAGGGGCGCCTGGCTGGCTTAGTCAGTAGAGCATGTGACTCTTGGATCTCAAGGTCATCAGTTCAAGCACCACATTGGGAATAAAGCTTACTTTAAAAAAAAAAAAAAAAAGAAAAGAAATCACATACAAATGCCCATCAACTGATGACTGGATAAATGCAATGTGGTATATCCATAGCATTGAATATAAATTTTGGAATAAAAAGGAGTGAAGCAGTGATACATACTACAACATGGATGAACTCTGAAAACATTAAAGTGAAAAAAGCCTGACACAAAAGGCCACATGTTATATAATTCCATTTATATAAAACATCCAGAATGGGCAAATCTATAGAGACAGAAGGTATTACAGCTTGCCTAGTACTGGATGGGAGTTAGGGGAAATGGGAAATGACTGCTCGTGGGTTTCTTTGGAGGATGATAAAAACGTTCTAAAATTGATTGTAGTGATGGTTACACGACTCTAAATATACTAAAAACTACCGAACAGTAAATTTTAGATGGGTGAATTGTATGGTTTAAGAATGAAATCTCAGGGCACCTGTGTGGCTCAGTCCGTTAAGTGTCTGACTCTTGATTTCGGCTTATGTCATGACCTCAGGGTTGTGAGGTTGAGCCCCACGCTGGGCTCTGCGCGGGGAGTGCAGGCTGCTTAAGATTCTTCCTCTCTCTCTGCTTTCCTCCCCCCCTAAAACTTATATCTCAATAAAGTTGCTATATATATAAAAGAAATCACAGAAAACACTTAAAAGGGGGCCAGATCTTCACATGTGGAATTTTACTGATTTCATGAACAGACTTCATACAAATACTTATAATATAGCTACATTAGATATGCAACAAGATAAAAGCAGAATACTTTTAATTAAGGTAAAGAGTTGGATAATAATGAAATTTGATGAAAGGAAGCATTCTTGTGAGAAGTCAGGTATCACAAGAATTACTAGTAGAGTGCTGATTTTCACTGAGTATTTCAATCCTTCCGTGGGCAGCACAAGAGGAAAAGAGAAATAAGGTCGCACCGAACTGAAATAAAAGATAAAACAGATCAAAGTAGAACTAGAAAAGTCACCTTGAAGAGACCAAAGGGCACAGATGCCAAGGCAAAACTAGACTGTGGTAGGAACACACCTAGAGAAAGAATGCACTTGTCAGAGGAAAGGGCCAGAAAGGGCAGGTACATGCACAGCTCCTATTTATTTAGCAGCTAGTAGAGGGCAGGATATGTACTTAAACAATTACACTGAAAAATAACAGACTGAGAGATAAGTATTGACATCGCCCTTCCAAACTGTCTTGAGGAAGAGGTAACAGGGCAGCGGACTCTGGACTGATGAACAGACAACTCAGGCTACTGACACGGCTGCAGTGTGAGTCATCCTGGCTGCTCTGTTCATCTGATTGCGTGTCATTAGGCAACCTTCTGACTGTCCTCTAGCTTCTTCCCACAAGTGAACAAGTGACGTGCATAACCTAACTAAAAAAATAAAGCAACAGAGTAACAGAGGCTCCTGCCTGTGCAAAAAGTCTGGATGACTACATCTAGAGTAAGCTGTTAACAGTTAACAACTGTTACTTCACCAGGTAGGATCAGAAGGACTTTCGACTTACACATTTCCATGTATTGGACTATTTTTAAAAAAGTACTACTTTCTATGAAGACTAAATAAGATAATTTTAAAGTAATAATTCGGCTTTACCTTAATACTAGCTAAGGTGACTATAATTTTCTGGTCTGTAAGTTTCATAAATGAGCCTCCTGAGTTGACATGTGTCTTAAGACTGAGGTTTACATGATTCTACTATTAACAGAAGGATGCACTCTATATGTACTAACAAAATTAACTTTCGGAGCTTCCAAAGCTCTATGGCTTGGTGAATTCAAACATCAGTGATACTTGGTAAAGTCTCCTTGTGGCCATCAGCTGGGCGCCCTTGGTAAAACCCAAACCATACCAAGTATTCCGTATTCAAATTCTGTAAGCAGAAAATATTAAAGAGGGATGGCTGGGTGGCTCAGTCGGTTAAGCATCTGCCTTCGGCTTGGGTCACAATCCCAGGGTCCTGGGATCGAGCCCCACATCAGGCTTATTGCTCGGTGGGGAGTCTGCTTCTCTCTCTGCCTACTCTGCCTGCTGCCCCCCTGCTTATGCTTTCTCTCTCTAACAGATAAATAAAATTAAAAAAAAAAAAAAAGAAAGAAAGAGAGCTATAATTCAGAACCCTTCTAGAGAACTCTCCCAGCATTTCAGCATAATTTACAAACAGGCAGCTGTTGGAACTACAGAGTGGCCTTGTTAGCTGGTAGGCCTGGGGACAAAGAAGTTGGTTCTATACCACCACCAACCTCAAACACCACCCTCTCTCTCCCTACAAGCAGATAAGAACTATGGAGGAAGCTCTAGGAACATAAGAGTCTTGGGTTTAGCCTGGGCCTAGACTCTGAGTCCTAAGTGCAACCACACTCCCATCCCCTGCCCAGAGTTTAAAGTTAGAGGTCAGAGTACCCAGCAGTAAGGGCCACTCAATGGTACCAATGTTTCAGCATCAAGTAACCAGCTGGCCTTCTGCCTTCCCTAAGTATGATCAGTTGGTTATCTCCAAGTGAATGCTGGGTCTGAGAATGCTATATTGCCACAAACCCTCAAATCCCACTTCTCGATAAATCCAACTATGAAAAATCAAGACATCAATTATGTAAGACTGAAATGGAAAAGAATAATATGGGGGATTCAAGCATCAAACTGACAGATGAGAAAACCATTACGGTCCTTTGCAACCCTGAGATACAATGTTCTATCATCAGGGAAGGTTTTCAGGAAAATATGTGGGCATATCAGGAGCTAAATTAATGAAAACCAGCTAAAGATCTGAAATGATTAAAGAAAACTCATAGAGAAGACTAGAAACACCCAAATAACTGAGAAGGAACACTGAATCATTAAATTAATAGCCCTGTAAATGACAGACACTAAACTTGCTCTTAAAAAAAAAATCAACCAAGAAAAATGAATGTTAATGGACCAAACTCGAATAAATAAATGCTCTAAAAATATGAACATCTGTAAACTTAAATATCCCACTATGGGTCACCTGGGTAGCTCAGTCAGTTTAGTGTCCAGCTCTTGACCTCAGCTAAGGTCTTGATCTCAAGGTCATGAGTTCAAGCCCCACCTCCACCCCCCATTTGGGTGTGAAGCCCACTTAAAAAAAAAAAAATCCCACTCATAAGAAACAATGTTTGTCCATCTCCAAAGCCAAGTTCCAAACTCTGGCTGACCTCACTTGTACCTTGACTGGTCTATATCCAAATCTGGCAACCCATCTTTCCAACCAACTAGTCCCCTGGGTGTCCATTTAAGTTACTTTTCTCATAAGATTAATTTTCATTAACCCCTTAGAAGTAACTACCTTCTTTCTTTCTTTCCACACCCCTATCCCACTCCATATCAACTGGTTCTTTACTGCCTAAAGTATGCAATGATTCTCAATCACAGGACTCAAGCAAGTGTACAACTTCTAACCATATTGCTCCCATATTCAGAAAGTCTCCACTTCCCTGAAATCCAACTAAATCCTACTTCCAATCTATCAGAACTCCAGATATGATCATCCAGATATCATCTAAGATGAAAAAGGTGATACTCGGTTCCCAAATAACAAGCTAGCAAGCCACTGTGGAATAAAAGTACAGGCCCTTGATGGAATCCCAATATCCAACAAACATGAGACAGGACCCCAAGTCTCCATACCTTGAAGCCTCCCTTCCTGACAATACCATGATTCCCTGATCACGGTGAGACACGTCTTTGGCCTCCTGGTCTACCACAAAAAAAAGCATATGGCTCACTTCATCATTGTCTAAACACAAGCCTTCATGCTCTCACACATCATCATTCCCACCATGACTGGTCTTTCTGGTGATCACACTTACAAAAACTACTATAGACAGCAACTGAACAATATTGAAAGGAGAATAAAAAACACAGAGATAAGAATATAACTATGCAGAGACAGAAGATAGTAAAACACATGTACCACGACCAAAAGTACCATGCGCTTCAGAAGAAGAAAGCAAGGGAGAAACAACCTCTGCTCTGGCCTGTTCTTTTTCTGCTGTTTGCCTAGCAACACCTTGCCCCTTTAGTCCTCAACCAATGTATGATTTTGTTTCCAAAGGGGCTGCTCCCAGGATGGGCTCTAGCCACCCCACAGTCCTCTTTCCACCCCAGATACCCTGAGCAGGTTCAGCTTCCTTGTACTGGTCCAGGTCAAGGTATTCTCCACGATACAACAGAGTAGATTTTTAGTCTTGGTTACCTCTACCTGATGCTTCCTGGGGAAGGTGGTTTCCAGCAGGAATGTGCTCTGGCCTGGGATGATCTCTGGGTGGTTTCTCAGCATGCTCTGCCATTTCTGAGCAAGTGGTGTGCTGCAGCCAACTCACACCAGGCTCTGACAGCCAATGATGCACATCCCTTCCCAATTCCCACTCACCGACTTCATGTCGGTAGCCTGAAATTAATATGCTGAGAGAACTTATACCAAGGAAATCTGCCACTGTGACACACCTGGGCATTTTCCCCCTCCCTTACAGAGCTGGTTATTAAATATTTACCAATACACCACCACCTGTGCCTCAGTTTGTCATTCAACATATGAGTTTTTCTTTTATACAGAAATAAATTTTTTGCCTAGGCAAATCAATTTGACTTTGGACCTTTTCTCACTGCTTTTAAGCTCTTCAACTACCTGATACATTTTTTTCTTCTATTTCTTTATGGTTCCATGGAATTTATTTTGATGTGCAATATGAGCTATCTAAAATTTTTTACCTAAATATAGTATCTAATCAAGTGTCTGATTCAAAATGGCTCCTTTAATAAATAATCAATTCGCATTTATATTATGGTCTTAGGTTTATACCTTCTCTTCCATTGACCTATTTCACTCTTGTGTCAACACAAAACAAGAACAACTAACATGTTTTGGGTACTTCCCATGTACTAGCAATTTGCTCAGCTCTTTATTTACATTATCTCATTCGATTTCACGCTTTACAGGTGAGAAAACTCAGGCATAGAGGGATTCAGTAACTGGGCCATGGTCACCTGCCTAGAATCCAAGTACTCCACCTCCAACACCTGACATCATGACTACTATGCTAAACATTACAACACAACTGACTGCTATATGTTGTTTTATTCTCTGATATTAGTCCCTCCTTTATTACTTAGAATCATTTTCTGAAGCCCCTCTAGAAATGTACATAATTTTTACTCAGATCATGTTAGATTTGTAAATTAACTGGGAAGAAAATGACGTCTCACTCTTCCAGTTTGGGCATCCATGAACAAGGTACATCCCTCCAGTTCACTCAAGTTTTACTCTAAAAATCTCAACTTTTATAGTATTCTTGATTTCAATACCAGATATTTCTTATTAGGGTTCTTTCTAGGTATTTTATATTTTTTGTTACTATACTGAAGGGATGTTCTTCCCATTACATGTTTCTAACTGGTTATTGTCAACACTTGGGAAAGCCAGTGATTTTTTTTGTATTTATCATATATACCCCATATTAATACTTTTAGTTGATTTTCTTGGTTTTTGTATTTTATCTCTTTTTAAATAATTATACTTATTTTTGCTTTATGGCTTACTGCACCTGTCAGAACTTCCAGAATACTGTTCATGGCAATAGAAGTCTTGCTAATATGCTCCTGAAGTAAGCAGAAAATCCTACAGGTGTCAATGTCAAGAACGATATTGTCTGTTGGCTGGTTCGAAACAGTGGGTCTTGTCAAAGATATAGTTCACTTCCTGCTTTTTAAACGAATAGATGAACTTTTTCAAATGTTTTTTTGAGCATACTATTGAAATAACTTTTTAAAAGATTTATTTATAGAGAGAGAGAGCATGCAAGCAGGGGGAGGGGCAGAGGGAGAGAGAGAGAATCTCAAGCAGACTCCCCAGTGAGCACAGAACCATATGTGGAACTTGATCTTAAAACCCTGAGATCATGACCTGAGCCGAAATCAAGAGCTGAACACTTAACCCTCTGAGCTGCCCAGGCACCCCTTGAATACCTATTTTAAACAGGAAAATTCTAGACTATCCAATAAGGAGGTAGATCTAAGTTTGGTCCTGGATGGTACGTCAGCTCTCAGGAGTCAGGAACCCCAGATCAGGTACAGTCTGTTCTGCTGCAATGTGTTTCTTTGACACGCATTATCTCACACATGACCAGCAACAGATGAATGACATCTGCATCATGGAGACATCACATTGGCTCCCATGTACTTTTTCCCAGCAAGTTAATGTTTCCAAGTAATCAGATACCAGTTCTTTCATGATTATTAAAGAGAAAGCCTTAGAAAGAAGACCTTAAAGGGGGAAAAAAGCTGAAAAATCTACAGAAGTGACTTACTTTTAAGGGATAGCTGATTCATTTTCTCCAAATACAAGGACACTTTCCATCTTCATCTTTTTTTTAAAGATGTTATTTATTTGTCAGAGAGCATGTGCACAAGCAGGAGGAACAGCAGGCAGAGGGAGAAGCAGGCTCCCCGCTGAGCAAGGAGCCGGATGCGGATCATGACCTGAGCCGAAGGCAGACAGACGCTTAACTGAGTAAGCCACCCAGGTGTCCCTACACTTTCCATCTTCTAAACTACCTGGCAAAGCTATAAATGCAGATGAGGAAGCTGCAAAGACAGACATTTCTCCCCGACCACAACCATGGATTAACGAAGGCTATATAACCTGGATCAGATTTTTAATTTTGATGAAAAGGTCTCTATTAGAAGCAAATACCCGCCAAGACCTACTTCTCCAAAGAAGAAAGCCTGAGCTCTGGAGTGTAAGGCTACAAAGAATTTTCTCACTGCCATACTGGGTGCAACACCAGTAAACTGCACTATTTGTTTCTTAACACTTCTGGAAGGACTACTTCTTCTATTAGTTACAAAGTTCCTTAGTTTTAAGTGTTCTGTCCCAGCTCCATTTCTCCCATCAGCCTTGTTGGTTTGGGTGCCTGATTTCACACAACGCAAGGTTATTTGACTTTTAAACTGTTGAGGTCTTGGTTTTGTTGTTTTTGTCTGCTTGTCTTTTCCAGGCTCACCCATCGGGTCTACTGCAACCTGCTGATTGCAGTGAAGCCCACGTGAGATGTGAGGTTCTTTTTTAACCCAGTCAGCTAATACACACAAAGTACCTGCCATCAAGGAATTTAAGATGCTTGATTTAAATAGGGAAACGTTTAAATCATTGGTCATAGACGGGGAGTACCTGCAGGGAAGAGAGAGGTCATCTGCAAATTTCTGAAGTACATTCAAGCGAGGGCCGTGGTCACACCAGTCCCCATCGTCTCGTTCACAATGCACACAGATCACCAAAACTCCCACACGTCCTGCTCCACCAGCAGCCCTCCCCATCTCTGTAAACAGTAATTCTGCCTTCCCAGGTGCTCAGACGAAAAACCTGATGGCCTCTCTTTCTCACACCATATATCCCATTCATTAAGAAATGCTAATGTCTCTTATCTTCTAAACATGTCCAGAATCTGACCATTTCTACCACACCGGTCAAGCCACCATTATCTCATACCTGAATTACTTCAACAGCCTTCTATCTACTTCTATCCTTGTCTCCTCAACACTAGCCTCAATAAAACGAAACCCTGTTCATCGGAAAGCCAGATCACATTATTCCTCTGATCAAAACCCCACAATGTTTTCCAGCCTCACTCAGAGCAAAGGCCAGCTGGTAGGATGGCTTATAACACTCCAGGTGCCCTAGTGCCACGCAACTCTGAGCTGTTCCCTTCCCTCCACGCACACCTACAACCACGATGATGGCCTTGCTGCCCCTCTAGTCTGCAGCTTGCTTCCAACTCCTGACGTTTGCACTTACTGTCCCGTCCCCTCTACCTAGAACAGTCTTTTCCTGGGTAATCAAGCTGACTTGCCCCCTCACTTTCCTTAGCTTTTTGCTCCAAAGTCGTCATCTTAGTGAGGCTTCTCCTGATCACCATTCTGTATACTGCCAACACACACACACACACACACACACACACACACACACACACACTCACACACTCCCTAGTCCCCCTCCTTTACTATTCTCCATAGCACCATGTATCTTCATCTGCTAAACTGTAGATTTTACTTACTTTGTGCACCTGCCCTGTCCACTAGAAAAGAAGTCTGGTGATGTTACTGTATCCCCCGAACTGACAAGAGTTGCTGGCACAGAATATGTATTGAGCTCAATTACACTCACTGAATCAATGACTCAGGTTCACTGCATGAAGTGATGAAGGAAGTGACAGATTAGAACTCCAGGTTATGGCCTGCACCATCACAAATGCAAGGAATATTTGGAAGAAGGTGAAGCAGTGCATGGAAGTTTCCTTTATTTTAATGCCGGCATATGGCTAGGCTGTGAAAACTTATTTAAGAGATTTACTGAGCCGCTTCCTCAGATCAAGGACACTTGGAATTAAAGGGCTTTGAGTGGCTCAACTTGTCAGACCCCCTGGCGACTCACAAGATTGTTCTTCCATGATGTGACAAGACATGTGAACACACCAAAACTGAAACTGCAGGGGGAAAAAAACCCGGAGCACTACTGATAGATCCAACGAAATCCAAGTGTTCTGACTCAAACCAGACATGTGAATCAACCCCATGGAAACTGCATTCATTTTCCACAGCTGACGAACCCCCACACTCAATGGAATCACTGAATTTAAAAATTAGAGAATCTTATCAATTAATCTCAAAAGAAGATCTGGGTTACCTCTTCAGTGCATCCTTCAGGGACAGGCCTGAATTATCAAGCATTTGTCCCACTGGCATGGCTCACATTTTCATGAACAAAATGGAAGAGCTGAAGGCGAAATTTAACCAACAAAAAGTCAATATTTAGGATAGTCTGAAGATGAATTTACAAGCTTAAATTTATCCTAAAACTTCTGACACGTGCTCAATTCTAGAATGTGTTTACCGTCCCTGATGCCGTAAAAGCATACTTTTTTCATGAAAGGGCTGAAATTAACACTGGAGTTTTACATCTATGACGTAAGCGTAGAGTCAGGACAAACTGAAATATGCCTGACTATATATATATACACACCTGATAGCAGTAGAGTATGGTTGTTCCTTAAATGCCACTTTCCTAATCAATACATCAAGAATGCTATTTGACTAGTTCCAGGCCTGTAACCTGTAACTTTGCAGTTTAGGGATTAACAAATTTATCAAATTATTTTTCAAAATGATTTCAAATTAATTCTGAAATCTTAATTTCATATATCTGTTTTATATCATTATCAAGAATGTTTTTAAAAAGAACTTAGGGGTGCCTGGGTGGCTCAGTCAGTCAAGCATCTGACACTTGGTTTCGGCTCAGGCCATGATCTCAGAGTCCGGGGACTGAGCCCTGTGTTGGGATCCCCAGTCAGTGAGGACTCGGCTTCCCCTTTCTCTCCCTCTGCCCCTCCCCCTGCTCGTGCTCTCTCTCTAGAATAAATAAATAGGGGTGTCTGGATGGCTCAGTTAAGCATCTGCCTGGGGCTCAGGTCATGATCCCAGAGTCCTGGGACACTCCCTGCTCAGCGAAGAGTCTGCTTTTCCCCCTCTCTTTGGCCCTACCCCTGCTCCTTCTTCCTCTCTCTCTCTTTCTCTCTCACGCACGCACTCACTCTCTCAAATAAATAAATAAAAATTTAAAAGTTTTTAATTAACTAAAATAAATAATAACCTCTTTAAAAAATAAAATAAATAAATCTTAAAAAAAATTTGAAACTTCATATGGGCCCACACACAAGTGGATTTCAAATTATACACAAGTTTTCCCTGCTATCCGAAAGTTCAATTTACCAAAGAACTACATTAGTTCTTATTTTCCTCAAATGAAAGAAATCTGAAGAGGATTTTCATCTTTATGAAACGGTAATTGTTTCTTTAGCATCTCAGCTTACAAAAGGTTTCATGGGAATCCTCTACTTTCGGATAGCGGGGAAACCTGTAATTCATTACATCAAAAGAAGATATGATGGCTAAATGCAATGAGGGATCCTAGATTGGATCCTGGGATAGAAAAAAAAATGGTGGAAAAACTGGGAAAACCCAAATAAAGGCTATAGTTTAATTAATAGTATTGTACTGACATTAATTTCTTAGTTTTGATAAATGTATCAATTTTATATAAGATGTTAACATAGAGGAAGGTGGATGAAGGGAACACAGGAACATTCTGTATTCTCTGCAACTCTTCTGTAAATCTAAAATTATTTCCAAATAAAAATTTAAGGGGTACATGGGTGGCTCAGTCGGATAACCACCTGACTCTCAGGTCATGATCTTAGGGTCCTGGGATCAAGCCCTGCAGCGAGCTCTGCACTGATTATGGAGCCTGCTTGAGATTCTGTCTCCCTCTCCCCCTCCCTCTGCTGAAGCGCTCTCTCTCAAAAAAAAAAAAAAAAATTAAAAGAGGGTGCTAACTCTGGACACAAAAAAACTTTAGCCATTTTAGGGTGATCAATAGGGAAATGACTTTTAGTTATTAATACAGAATAAAGAAAGGCTACAAAAATCTGGAAATTCAGCCCTTCTCAATTTGCGAATTATCAAAAGGAGACACACTGAACCAAAAAACATCTTCCAGACCTATCACAACAAAATACAAATACCCCAAAACAAATGGAGACCACCTCAAGATAATAACAGCAATCACATTTACATGGACATGAAGTGATGTGAAGACCAGAATAAACCAATACTTCAACCAAAATTGGGTATGAAGGACATTCTAAATTTGGAAGGTATGGGCACCTGGGTGGCTCAGCTGGTTAAATAGTCAGCTCTTGATTTCAGCTCAGGTCATGATCTCAGGGTCATGGGATCAAGCCCCACATCAGGCTTCGCACTCAGTGGGGAGTCTGCTTGAGATTCTCTCTCTCCCTCTCCCTCTGCCCCTCCCTACCCATTCTCTCTCTCTCTTGCTCTCTTGCAAATAAATAAATAAATTTAAAAAAAACAAATAAATAAAAGCACATAGTGGTTGCTTCTATGTGCTGGAATTATAAATGATTATTTTACTCTAAACTTTTCTCTACAATGAACACGTAAAGATTTTATAATGTGAACAATAAGAATACATACATTTCGCGGGCACCTGGGTGGCTCAGTCGGTTAAGCATCTGCCTTCGGCTCAGATCATGATCCCTGAGTCCTGGGATCGAGCTCTGCATCAGGTTCCCTGCTCAGCGGGGAGCCTGCTTCTCTGCTTCCCCCTCTCCTCCCCGCTTGTGCTGTCACTATCTCTGTCTTTCTCTCTCTCTCTCTCTCTCACTCAAATAAATAAATAAAATCTTAAAAAAAAAAGAATACATACATTTCAGTATTAGTGCATTTGATCATGAGGTGAAATAACAGGTTATTCCTTCTCCTGCTCACATTCCTGTCCCCCCTAACTACCCCCCGACTTGCACTGGTTTGGATTCTGATCAGTTCTCCCCTAGTCTGCTGCATCATCGGCCAGTTTTCCCATCCTCCAATCACCTTTAGTCTACTTTTCCCATTCTTATAAGTTATTTTCCTAAAATTCAGGTTACAAGACATCACTTCTGTCAAAACAAAACTAACAAACAAAAAACAAAACTCTAATGGCTCTATCTATTATCTAAGGAAGAGGCAATAATATCCTAAGGATGAAATGACTCATTGGAACCATAATTTCCAATTTACCTTTCAAAGCTCAGCCCACTGTGTCCCAAAGAGACTAAACTCTTCCACAAACTTAACAGTCACCTTCAAGCTTCTTCTAAGTGTTTGTTCATGACCTTTTCATTAACAAAATTACGTTAGCTAACATTTACTGAGTACTTATTATGTACTAGGCACAATGCCAAGGGATTCACATGTAATTTTTTTCCCCAGAATCTTCTCATTAACCCCTAGGGATAACTGTTACTAAAGGAAGAAAAATCAGAGCTATTGGCTAATTTTCCAAAGGTTATGTGGCTAGTAAGTGATGGTGTAAGAAACTGAATCCCAATGTCCAAGTTCCAAAGTCCAAACTCAAACACAATCTTCTTTCCAACTTCTATCCTTCCATCAATCCCAGAATGCTAGCTTCTGGTATCATCCCTCATTCCTCCAGTTGGAAACGATAATCTCTTCTGTGGACCAACATGACTGTTTAATTTCCTTTTACAGATTTTATTCCATTCTTCCTTGTATGTAAGTAACAATATGTATGCCTATATCACTCCATTAGATTCAAGTGCTTGGAGGACAGTAACAGCAAAATTATTATCCTTCACAACCTGGACCCACGATAATGTCATGGGGTAGTAGTACTCAGTGTCTATGAGAGAAGAAAACCATGGTCAAAGAAATTTAGACTTCTACTTAACTTAACAGTTATACACAAGTACATGTTTAAATTAGAGGTACAAAGAGTTTCACACAGTACAAAGTTTTGAAGCTTGGCAAACCGGTTTACAAATCCTGGCTCTACTACAAAGAAGCTACTATCTGACCTGGGGGCAACTCACCTAACCAATGTGCCCTTAATTTCTCATCTATAACAGTATGACACTAATGATAATATGTATACAATACATAGCACTACATGTAGCAAAGTAAATTTATAGCAAACTATCAAAGTAAGTTGATAAACAGTTAGATGTTACTGTTATTTGATTCTATAATATGTTAATCAAATTCTGGGCATAAGAACTTGCTTCATGACCAGAATGACAGGGCCTCATTTCTATGCTTTTAAAAAGTCAGTACTTCCATAGGTAGATGACATGGAACACTTAGATAACAATACTCAGGTTAGTAAGATGATTACGTGCTAAGTGTTCAGAGATGAGAGTGATCAGTATAGACTAAAGAGAAAGACTTCTTTAAAGGAAGGAATAGGAGCTGGCTCATTGGGACAGAATTGGATGGAAGGGAGAAAAACTTCAAACAAGGAGAACATCATAAGTAAAAGCAGTGAGGCAGGAGTAAGATGCTTATTTGAAAAGGCCAAAATGCCTCAAGTACCATCTTGCTCAGTGGACAAAAACTGTATGAATAAACTGAGGGCAGAGTCCAGAGGGAATTTTGAATCAAATGCTGGTATAAAAGATACACAGCTCAACAGGATAAAAGCGGGAAAGAAGCTTCGTACTGCTTATAGGAAAACATCCAATAAAATGAGAATTAGGGATTTATCTAACGAATGCATGAAGAGTTTGCTATAATGAGCATAAACAAATCCTGAAAATTTGTTTTTATTAGCCTTATTCACTATCTTTATCTCTGACCTCGAAGTCAGTGGTCCTATCCTACCCTACCTCTCAGCACTGTAAGACATGTTTGAATGCACAGAGAAATAATAACTTAGAGAACTACCATATTCATTCACATGTGGCTGTGGTTGTGGATAAAATGTAGAAGACACAGGGTTGAAGGTTCCTTACAACAAAAAATGCTATCTGATTCTAAAGACCCTCAGAGCCAGGAAGAGTAGTTTATTATTAATATTACTACAAACAAAAAAAAAAAATTAGGCACATTCTGTTGAGGGAAAAACAAAAACCGTAATTTTAGAGCAATGCCAAACTGGTTAATGAAGTATGATACTGACAGGTACAATGGTCTGAATTATTACTGCTCTGTGACTGCAAGTTAGGAATCAGGCAATATACACCAAACGTAATACTTTTTCGCAATGGACTCACACCTTCAAGACTTCCATTGCTTGAATGAAATTCACTCAGTTGCAATTTTACACAAATCATCCACCATGAAATGATATAAGAGCCCAGCATCCTGAGTTTACATACAGATTTTTCAAATCAGTGGGCACCTGTTCAATCAGAACTGGAAAAGAAAAAAAAAGAAAGAAAGAAAGAAAGAAAAGAGAAACCTCATTGACAAGTATTAATAAAAGCAAACTGTAGTCCACTCACCTCCGCAGTCCGTATTGACTACACTGACCAATAAGGAATAAAACCTCTACCTCTAATTCATCAACACTTTATGTCTCAGAAACAAACTCTGATTTACTCTTACTCTAATCAAAGTCATCAGTATCAGTTCCAGTTTATCCAAAGAGAGAAAGCCCTTTTGAGAATTACAATGTCACCAGTGAAAATACAGGAAAATTAAAAATTAAACATGTTGAATGGAATTATTTTAACATAATATTGAATGTGGTAAAAAATATTTTTCTTTTTTTTAAAGATTTTATTTATTTATTTATTTATTTATTTATTTATTTATTTATTATCAGAGAAAGCGCACATGCACGCACGAGCAGGGGGAGAAGCAGAAGGAGAGGGCAGGGGGGTGGGGAAGAATCTTCAAGCAGACTCCCTGCACAGAGAGGAGCCCCACGTGGGTCTTGATCTCACAACCCTGAGATCATGACATGAGCCAAAACCAAGAGCCTATGCTTAACCAACTGCACCACCCAGGTGCCCCCTTCTCTTACCCATTTTCATGCACATGTCACAAGAAAGGTGGAGGCTCTGAATTTGCCTCTAACCCTCAGCAGACGGGGAAGGCCCACTTTCAGCATGTGGACCAGCCACTGCTGCATGAACTGCATTTTTTTTAATTGGCCAGTAAGCCACTCATCGACCTTACGTGGGATTTGGAATACCTAAAACATGAGGAGAAAAAATAACCTAAGACTTGTGTTCTAATTCCAGGTCATTTGTTTGCTAAATAATCTTAATCCTTTGACCTCTATCAACTGGTTTTGTCATATAAGGCAGGACCATTATACCCAACACAGGATAATTCATAGTGGCTCCAGATTTTCTTCATGGAGGGAAAGAGAAGCAATTCCCTGATTGGAAGGGGGTACATGAAGAGGCACCTGAACAGTACTGCACTGTGGATTATGGAAATATTAACTGTCCTATCAAGAATGGGGACTTGGGGTGCCTGGGTGGCTCTGTCGGTTAAGCATCTGCCTTCAGCTCAGGTCATGATCCCAGGGTCCTGGGATCCAGCCCCACCTCGGGCTCCCTCCTCAGCGAGGAGTCTGCTTCTCCCTTGCCCTCTCCCTCAGCTCCTACCCACTATTCGTTCTCCCTCTCTCCTCAAATAAATAAGTAAAATCTAAAAAAATAAAAGTAAAAAAAAAAAAGAATGGGGACTTGATGGAGATACTGAGAAAGCTAAATATTCCCCAGGCCCCTCCTTGATGGCAGCACTACTTGCTGTGATAACATAGATTATAAATGGAAAAGTGACATATAAGAAACAAAGATGCCAAAAAAAATGAACATCCACAGCACAGAGGCATATGAGTTATGCAATACAAAACCATTTAACTCCCTTTTCAGATTAATTCAATAGAAAAAGTCTGGCCTCTTAGATTCTTGGGGAGATTAAATCTTCTTATCAGAATTCAATTCAACTCAACACTGAACACCTATTATGTGCAAGCTACTAGGTAGGGTGCTGTTGAAGACAGGAAAAAAAAATTAAGAGATCCTCACCTTCAACTAGTATGTAAAAAAGGACAAAATAATTCCCATACTAAGAATATTAAAATCTTATGAGACAGAATACAGAACCTCCAGAATCCTGAGCCTTCATTTAAGGTCTGTCTACCTTTCAGCCAGACTATTGATAAACACCGACTCCAGTCATCCCAGACCACTTCTGAGAAACACACTGTGCATTGTGCCCTTCTGTGCTTCTGCTTGTGCCGTTCTTACAGGCCGGAGTTCTTTACCTGTGTCCCAGTGAAGTTACGACTCATCCTCAAGACCAAATTCCATTCCTTTTGCTTCACAAAGCCTTTCCCATGACAAGTTGGAATTAGGGAGGTGATAAAAAACAAAACAAAACAAAA